>NC_069503.1:194558462-195158462 GCF_027579735.1 Bombina bombina | reverse complement strand
GCAGTAGTGTTGCTGGGGCTGAAGCCCAGAGTGTTCTCCTGTACACCCTATCTATCATCTTTTACTGGTGCACAGCTGAATTATTACATGCATACTGCAGTAGTGTTGCTAGGGCTGAAGCCCAGAGTGTTCTCCTGTACACCCTATCTATCATCTTTTACTAGTGTACAGAGGAATTATTACATGCATACTGCAGTAGTGTTGCTGGGGCTGAAGCCCAGAGTGATCTCCTGTACACCCTATCTATCATCTTTTACTGGTGCACAGCTGAATTAATACATGCATACTGCAGTAGTGTTGCTGGGGCTGAAGCCCTGAGTGTTCTCCTGTACACCCTATCTATCATCTTTTACTGGTGCACAGCTGAATTATTACATGCATACTGCAGTAGTGTTGCTGGGGCTGAAGCCCTGAGTGTTCTCCTGTACACCCTATCTATCATTTTTTACTGGTGCACAGCTGAATTATTACATGCATACTGCAGTAGTGTTGCTGAGGCTGAAGCCCAGAGTGATCTCCTGTACACCCTATCTATCATCTTTTACTGGTGCACAGCTGAATTCTTACATGCATACTGCAGTAGTGTTGCTGGGGTTGAAGACCCGAGTGTTCTTCTGTACACCCTATCTATCATCTTTTACTGGTGCACAGCTGAATTATTACATGCATACTGCAGTAGTGTTGCTGGGGCTGAAGTCCTGAGTGTTATCCTGTACACCCTATCTATCATCTTTTACTGGTGCACAGCTGAATTATTACATGCATACTGCAGTAGTGTTGCTGGGGCTGAAGCCCCGGGTGTTCTCCTGTACACCCTATCAATCATCTTTTACTGGTGCACAGCTGAATTATGGCTGCAGAGTGTAAGTGAAAGTGTCATCAGGAGATTGAATATGTTAGCAGGAGTGAGTATAAATATTGTGTGCATCAGTGTGTTCGTGTGAATTTGTTAGCAATTCTCATTGTAATGGTATAAACGAACCGGACATTCTCTCACTGGAACTGTACATTCACTTACAACGGGTGGTCTACGAGATTCAAGCTTTTATAACTTTTGAGCCTTTTACAGTGTAATTTTTAGTGCTAAGATACGCTGACTATTCATAATTGATATGTTCTAGTGACCGGTCACTTATTTGTTGTATTGTGATACTTTTTATCATATATACTGTTTTTTATATACAGTTTTATATATACTTTGTATTGTCTGCTTTTACTATTATAATTGGATTCATACTAGTTACTCCCGCAGCTGTTTAGCGCTTCTCAGATACATTTTCTTTGGGCCTAATCGTTTTTAGTCTAAGGGGGACTTTTCTAGTTTCTGAGAGGCTGTCGGGTAGTTAGGTGAGTGCAAGAGTTTAATACCCTGTTTTTATCACTATTTATCTCCCACGCTTTTGAGGAATTAAATGTTACAAAACTCACTTTATTCTATAAATCTGATTACAGGCAATATATGTTAGTGACTTTGCTTAAAGGAACCCGAAACCCCAATATTTTTTTTCATGATTCAGATAGAAAATACAATTTTAAACAACATTCCATTTTACTTCTATTATCTAATTTGCTTCATTCTTTAAGTATCCTTTGTTGAAGAAATAGCAATGTAAATAGGTGAGCCAATCACACGAGGCATCTATCTGCAGTCACCAATCAGCAGCAGCTGCTGAATCTATTTAGATATGCTTTTCAACAAAGGATATCAAGAGAATAAAGCAAATTAGATAACAGAAGTAAATTGGGATGTTGTTTAAAATTGCTTGCTCTTTTTATCTTGGGTTCTAGCACCAAGACAACTGGCACACTGTGTGCCTTCCATATTACACTGTCTAGTATATGACGGAACTTGCTATTTACATACTGTGTCCTGAAGCCTGTGTGTATATCAGAGTTCACCACTGCAGGAAACAAATTAACTGCAAAAAGCCTCTGAGCTAAAATGTGTCTCCCAATAAAGCCACAAATTAATAGAAAGTCTACATACAGTTAGTCTTGTAATGCACTTCAAAGATTACAGAAATCAATATACCAGACTTGACATGCCCCAGGGAGCCACAACAAATATTGGTAATTTGGAGCTACGGAAAACCAAGGTTAAATTAAATTCTAAATTAAAATCAGACACTAAATCTTAGTGTTTAAGCACTGAACACTTACTTGTATATTCTAGATTTTTTTTTTAAAGTGACATTCACTTAGGAAATGCCGTTATCCGCTTCCTCAAATCTGAAGTAAAGTGCCAAAAAGAGAATATTTTTTTCTCCATCATTTACTATAAAAATCAATAGCACATAAGTAGAAATAAATGAGCTGAGAGCTACAACTATTTTCTCCCGTCAAACAAATGTTTTAACACAGAAAAAATGCAGACAAATAACCTTGAGACTTTCTCCTATTTAAAATAAAAAAATATTGATTCTACTAAATATAGAAAGGGAAGGTAACAAGGGCAGCTTTAAAGGGACACTGAACCCAAATTTTTTCTTTTGTGATTCAGATAGAGTATGACATTTTAAGTAACTTTCTAATTTACTCCTATAATCAAATTTTCTTCATTCTCTTGGTATCTTTATTTGAAATGCAAGAATGTAAGTTTAGATGCCGGCCCATTTTTGGTGAACAACCTCGGTTGTTCTTCCTGATAGGTGGATAAATTCATCCACCAATAAAAAAAGTGCTGTCCAGAGATCTGAACCCCCCCAAAAAAGCTTAGATTACTTCTTTTTCAAATAAAGATAGCAAGAGAACGAAGAAAAAGTGATAATAGGAGTAAATGAGAAAGTTGCTGAAAAACATAATTTATGCTTACCTGATAAATTTATTTCTCTTGTAGTGTATCCAGTCCACGGATCATCCATTACTTATGGAATATATTCTCCTTCCCAATAGGAAGCTGCAAGAGTCCACCCACAGCAAAGCTGCTATATAGCTCCTCCCCTAACTGCCATATTCAGTCATTCGACCGAAAACATGCAGAGAAAGGAAAAACCATAGGGTGCAGTGGTGACTGTAGTTCAAATGAAAAAATTACCTGCCTTAAAGTGACAGGGCGGGCCGTGGACTGGATACACTACAAGAGAAATAAATTTATCAGGTAAGCATAAATTATGTTTTCTCTTGTTAAGTGTATCCAGTCCACGGATCATCCATTACTTATGGAATACCAATACCAAAGCTAAAGTACACGGATGATGGGAGGGACAAGGCAGGTACTTAAACGGAAGTTACCACTGCCTGTAAAAAAAACCTTTCTCCCAAAATTAGCCTCCGAAGAAGCAAGGTATCAAATCTGTTAAATTTGAAAAAGTATGAAGTGCAGACCAAGACTCCGTCTTGTAAATCTGTTCAACAGAAGCCACATTTAAAAAAGGCCCAAGTGAAAACCACAGCTCTAGTAGAATGAGCTGCAATCCCTTTAGGAGGCTGCTGTTCAGCAGTCTCATAAGCTAAATGAATTATGCTTTTTAACCAAAAAGACAGAGAGGCTGCTGAAGTCTTTTGACCTCTCCTCTGTCCAGAATAGACAACAAACAAGGTGAACGTTTGATGAAAACTGTAGTAACTTGTAAGTAAAACGTCCAATATTGTGTAATAGATGTTCCTTCTTTGAGGAAGGATTAGGATACAAGCATGGAACAACTATCTCTTGAGTGATGTTCTTGTTAGATACCAGCTTAGGAAAAAACCCAGGTTGGTACGCAGGACTACCTTATCCATACGAAGGACCAGATAAGGAGAATCACATTGTAACACAGATAACTTGGAGACTCTACGAGTCGGGGAAATAGCTACCCAAAAGGAACTTTCCAAGATAAAGATTGATATCTATGGAACAAAAAAGGTTCAAACGGAACTTCTTGAAGAGCCTTAAGAACCAGGTTTAAGCTCCATGGTGGAGCAACAGTTTTAAACACAGGCTTGGATCTAACCAAAGCCTGACCAAATGCCTGAACGTCTAAAATACCTGCCAGACGCTGGTGCAAAAAAATAGACAGAGTAAAAATCTGTCCCTTTTAAGGAATTAGCTGACAACCCTTTTCTCAAAAACATCTTGGAAAAAAGATAATATCCTGGGAATCCAGGCTTTACTCCATGAGTAACCCTTGGATTCATAACAATCAGATATTTACACCATATCTATGTTCAATTTTCCTAGAGACAGGCTTTCATGTCTGTATTAATGTATCAATGACTGACTCGGAGAAGCCATGCTTTGATAACATTAAGCGTTCAGTCTCCAGGCAGTCCATCTCAGATTGATTCTATTTAGATGGTTGAAAGGACCCTGAGGTAGAGGGACCTGTCTCAGAAGCAGAGACCGTGATGGAAAGGCTGACATGTCCACCAGATCTGCATACCAGGTCCTGCGTGGCTACGCAGGCGCCGTCAAAAACACCAAAGCCCTCTCCTGCTTGGTCTTGACCTCCGGAGGAAATCCCACTCCCCCGGAAGAAAAGTCTGACGACTTAGAAAATCCACCTCCCAGTTCTCAACACCTGGGATATGGATAGCTGATAGACAAGAGTGAGTCTCTGTCCAGTGAATTATTGTAAGACTTCTAACATCACTAGGGAACTTCTGTTCCCCCTTGATGACTGATGTAAGCCACAGTTGTGTATATTGTCCGACTGAGTATGATGTACCTCAGAGTTGCTAACTGAGGCCAAGTCTGAAGAGCATGGAATATCACTCCCAGAATATTTATTAGAAGGAGGGTCTCCTCCTAAGTCCACTATCCCTGAGCCTTTAGGGAGTTCCAGACTGCATCCCAACCTAAAAGGCTGGCATCCATTGTAACAATTGTCCCATCTGACCTGCGGAAGGTCATACCCTTGAACAGATGGACCCGACATAGTCACCAGAGAAGAGAATCTCTGGTCTCTTGGTCCAGGTTCAACAGGGGGACAAATCTGTGTAATCCCCGGAACTATGTCCCTTGCCGCTACCTATTAAGCCGATTTCATTCATGTACTGAGCCACCGAAGGGCACGGATGGGATGAAACACACGGCAGAAATTTAGAAACTTTGACAACCTGGACTCCGTCAGGTAAATTTTCATTTCTACAGAATCTATCAGAGTCCCTAGGAGGGAAACCCTTGAGATTGGGGATAGAGAACTCTTTCCTTGTTCACTTTCCACCCATGTGATCTCAGAAATGCCAGTACTACGTCCGTATGAGACGTGGCAATTTGGATGTTTGACGCCTGTATCAGGATGTCGTCTAACTAAGGGGCCACTTCTATGCCCCGCGGCCTAAGGACCGCCAAAGCGACCCCAGAACCTCCATAAAGATTCTTGGGGCTGTAGATATCCCAAAGGAAAGAGCTACAAACTGGTAATGCCTGTCTAGAAAGGCAAACCTGAAAAACGAAGGTGATCTTTATGCATCACAATGTGAGGATAAGCATCCTTCAAATCCATTGTAGTCCTCTATTGACTCTCCTGGATCATAGTTAAGATGGTACGAATAGTTTCCATCTTAAATGACGGAATTCTGAGGAATTTGTTTAAGATCTTTAGATCCAAAATAGGTCTGAAGGTTCCCTCACCTTGGGAACCACAAACAGATTTGAGTAAAAACTCTGTCCCTGTTCCTCTCTTGGAACTGGATGGATCTCGTACACAATGTAAGAATGCCTCCTTCTTTATCTGGTTTGCAGATAATTGTGAAAGGCGAAATCTACCCTTTTTTTGGGGGGGAATCTTTGAAATCCAGAAGATATCTCTGGGAAATAAATTCCAATGCCTAGGGATCCTGGGCATCTCTTGCCCACGCCCGGGCGAAGAATGAAAGTCTGCCCTCTATAGGATCCGTTACCGGATAGGGGTCCGTTCCTTCATGCTGCCTTAGAGGCAGCAGCAGGCTCCTTGGCCTGCTTATCTTTGTTCCAGGTCCAATTGTCTCCAGACCGCCTTGGACTGAGCAAAAATTCCCTCTTGTTTTGCCTTAGAGGAAGTGGATGCCACACCTGCCCTGAAGTTTTAAAAGGCACGAAAAATAGACCTTTTTTTTGGCCCTTGATTCCTATCCTGAGGAAGGGCATGACCTTTTCCTCCAGTGATATAAGCAATAATCTCCTTCAAACCAGGCCCGAATAGGGTCTGCCCCTTGAAGGGAAGTTAAGTAGCTTATTTATTAAAGTCACGACAGCTGACCATGATATAAGCCATAGCGCTCTGCGTGCCAGTATAGTAAAAAACAGAATTCTTAGCCGTTAGTCTAGTCAAATGAACAAAGGCATCAGAAAACAAAGGAATTGGCTAGCATAAGCTTGTCAAATATATTCATCCAATGGAGTCGCTAACTGTAAAGCCTCATCAAGAGACTCAACCCAGAACGCCGCAGCAGCAGTGACAGAAGCAATGTATGCAAGGGGCTGCAGGATAAAACCCTGTTGAATAAACATTTTTTATCCATTGGATCTAAAAAGCACAACTGTCCTCGCCAGAGGTAGTGGTACACTTAGCTAGAGTAGAAACTCTTCTCTCCACCTTAGGAACTGTCTGCCAGAAGTCCTGTGTGGTGGTAACTATTAGAAAACATTCTTCTAAAAAATAGGAGGGGAAGAGAACGGCACACCTGGTCTATCCCATTCCTTATTAAAAATTTTTTTAGTAAACCTCTTTAGGTATTGGAAAAACATCAGTACACACCGGCACTGCATATTATTTATCCAGTCTACACAATTTCTCTGGCCCTGCGATTGTACACATTCATTTAGAGCAGCCAAAGCCTCCCTGAGCAACAAGTGGAGGTTCTCAAGCATAAATTTTAAATGTAGAAATATCAGAATCAGGTTAAATCATCTTCCCTGAGTCAAAAAAATCACCCACAGACTAAGCATATTGTGAGGTAGTATCATACATGGTTCTTAAAGCGTCTGTATGCTCTGTATCTACCCCCAGAGCTATCTGCTTTCCTTTAATTTCAGGTAGTCTGACTAATACTGCTGCCAGAGTATTATTCACCACCTTTGCCATGTCTTGTAAAATAAACGCTATGGACGCCCTTGATGTACTTGGCGCCATTTGAGCGTGAGTCCCTGAAGCGGGAGTCGAAGGGTCTGACACGTGGGGAGAGTTAATCGGCATAACTTTCCCTTCGACAGAATCCCCTGGTAAAATAAACGCTATGGGTGCCCTTGATGTACTTGGCGCCATTTGAGCGTGAGTCCCTAAAGCAGGAGTCAATAGGTCTGACACGTGGGGAGAGTTAGTCGGCATAACTACCCCCACGACAGAATCCTCTGGTGATAATGTTTTTAAAGACAAAAAATTATCTTTATTGTTTAACATGAAATCAGTACATCTGGTACACATTCTAAGATGGGGTTCCACCATGGCTTTAAAACATAATGAACAGACTAATAATGAGACTAATAAACTTGGAAAACACTTCAAATCAAGTTAACAAGCAAATATATAAAACGTTACTGTGCCTTTAAGAGAAACAAATTTTGTCAAAATTTGAAAAACAGTGAAAAAAGGCAGTAAAACAAACAAAATTTTTACAGTACATGTAATAAGGTAACAGAGCATTGCACCCACTTGCAAATGGATGATTAACCCCTTAATGCAAAAAAACAGATCAAAAAAACGACATAGACGTTTTTAAAAACAGACACAACAAAACTGCCACAGCAGAGCTGTGGATTACCTTCCCTATAAACGATTTTGGAAGTCTTTTTAGCCCTTTAGAAATGTCCTGTAGTATTCATGGGACTGCTGAGGGAATCTGGATAATTCATTTTGTAATTTTAACTGCGCAAAAAAGCGCTAAATTAGGCCCCTCCCACTCATATTACAACAGTGGGAAGCTTCAGTTAACTGTTTCTATGCAAAATTTAAGCCAGCCATGTGGAAAAAACTTAGGCCCCAATAAGTTTTATCACCAAACATATGTTAAAAAACGATTAAACATGCCAGCAAACGTTTTAAAACACATTTTTACAAGAGTATGTATCTCTATTAATAAGCCTGATACCAGTAGCTTTTACTGCATTTAAGGCTATACCAACATTACAGTGTTATCACCAATGTACGTTAAAAAACGATTAAACATGCCAGCAAACGTTTTAAAACACATTTTTATAAGAGTATGTATCTCTATTAATAAGCCTGATACCAGTCGCTATCGCTGCATTTAAGGCTTTACTTACATTACTTCGGTATCAGCAGTATTATCTTAGTCAATTCCATTCCTAGAAAAATATTGTACTGCACATACCTTATCTGCAGGAAAACCTGCACGCCATTCCCCCTCTGAAGTACCTCACTCCTCAGAATGTGTGAGAACAGCAAATGGATCTCAGTTACGTCTGCTAAGATCATAGAAAAAACGCAGGCAGATTCTTCTTCCAAATACTGCCTGAGATAAACAGCACACTCCGGTGCCATTTAAAAATAACAAACTTTTGATTGAAGAATAAACTAAGTATAAATCACCACAGACTCTCACGACCTCCTATCTATGTTGAGGCTTGCAAGAGAATGACTGAATATGGCAGTTAGGGGAGGAGCTATATAGCAGCTTTGCTGTGGGTGGACTCTTGCAACTTCCTGTTGGGAAGGAGAATATATTCCATAAGTAATGGATGATCCGTGGACTGGATACACTTAACAAGAGAAATTGCATGCTCTATCAATCACGAAAGAAAACATTTGGGTTCAGTGTCCCTTTAACTTAGCAGGACATTGTTGTACAAAGGATAACAAACCATTAAAGTCTACAATAGAATTGTTATTGTTTTAAAAGATAGATAATCCCTTTATTACCCATTCCCCAGTTTTGCACAACCAACACAGTTATATTAATATACTTTTTACCTCTGTGATTACCTTGTATCTAAGCATCTTCTGACAGCCCCCTGATCACATGACTTTGTATTTATTAGCTATTGACTTGCATTTAGTAACGTGTTGTGCTAAATAACTCTGCGGGCGTGAACACATTGTTATCTATATGGCCCACATGAACTAGCAGTTTCCTGTTGTGAAAAGCAAATAAAAAAGCATGCGATTAAGAGGTTGTTTATAGTGACTTAGAAACAGGCAGAAATGTAGAGGTTTAAATGTTATAAAGTATATTAATATATCAATGTTAGTTGTGCAAAGCTGGGGAATGGGTAGTAAAGGCGTTATCTATCTTTCTAATCAATAACAATTTTAGTGTAGACTGTCCCTTTAAATACACAGGCTGTTTCAGCCATGCAGGGTTCATCATGATACTGCAGCAATTAAATAAAACAACCATATGCTTATTGAGAAGTATAAAACACGTTAACAGAATATTAAAGGGACATGAAACCAACATTTTTTATTTTACGATTCAGATAACATAGAATTTTAAATAACTTTCAGATTTACTGTGTTCATTCTCTTGGTATCCTTTGTTAAATGGTGCAGCAATTCACTACTGAGAGCTAGTTGAACACACCTGGTTAGTAACTGACAAGAGGCATATATGTGCAGCCACCAATCAGGTGCAAACTCCCAGTAATGCCTTGCTGATCGTGAGCATACCTTGGTATGCTTTTCAACAAAAGATACCAAAATAATGAAGCAAATTATTTAACAGTAGTAAATTGGAAAGTTGTATCAAATTTTATACTCTGAGTCATTAAAGTTTAGTATTGACTGTACTGTCTCTTTAAACACCTATTGTTTTCATAAACTGTTGCTTGCACTACACTCCCTAGAGCAGTGCTTTCCAAACTGTGTGTCGGCAGCAGTGTGTAGGTGTGTCCCTGCTTCAGCAGAAATTTTTTAAATTACATTTTTTTAAATTTTTTTTTTTGGTTTCTGCCTTTCCGTCTGCCTGCTACGCATATCACATGGTTGACACGTGATTGATACCTAGGGGGTCACAGATCATCTTAACCTATTGGCGCAGCTCATTGGGAACTGAAACTATTCCCATTGGCGGCACATTGGCTCCTGACTGCACGTGTAGTCTCCTTAATTGGCTCGTGACTGCATGTGTAGTCAGTGAGTGCAACAACACAGTGTTTGCAGCGTGGGCAGTAGTCATTCAGACTCACCGAGCTCTGAGGATGGCAGCTTAAACGCTGAGCTGAAGTCAGAAGTCAGAGGGTTTTTTTCTGCAGCTAACTCCCAGTAGTGCATTGCTGCTCCTGCTCTTGATATATGGATAGGAAGGGGAAACTTAAAAAATGCTTGATGATGAAAGGCGAGTGTCTTTATCTAATATTCCACCAAATATTCAGAAATTGTGTTCATCCCATTAAAATAGTAAGTAGCTATTGGTGTTATTAAACTTTTTTTAATTCTTGCACATACTTACTGTTACTTGTAAATACATTTCGTTATTATATTATTTATGTATGTGTCCGTATCTCTTAAAACAAGTTAGTTTAACCTCCTGTTGGCCAGTACAACTGAATTACTGTGTCGCAAAATGATGTAGGTCTAAAAAGTGTGTCGCCAACATGAAAAGTTTGGAAAGCTCTGCTCTAGAGGGTGAAAAGCAAATTGTGTAACCTAGCCAATGTTTGCCCCAGGACCTATTTGGAGACAGTTGCATCACAAGGGGGGCAAAAATGCCTAACCCTCCCTCCCATGCACCACCCAGTGGTGGTAGTCCATCGCTTTCCTCAACCACTGTGTAAAGGCCGCCCAGCTCCACCCACAGCCACAACACGCCCTGACCAATATACGTCCAGTCCACCCTCTGGGTGCAGCCCTAACCCACAAATCACCAGTGGGCCTCTATGAAAGTGCCCTCCAGGTGTAATTTCTTGATACACCACTGATTAAAGGGCACAATACCCACTGATTATACTGACACTCAATCAAAATTAAACTTTAATTATTCAGATAGAGCATGCAATTTTAAACAACTTTCCAATTTACTTCCATTAACTAAATGTATACAGTCTTTTTATATTTACACTTTTTGAGTCACCAGCTCCTACTGAGCATGTGCAAGAATAGGTGTGTATGCATTTGTGAATGGCTGATGGCTGTCACATGGTACGTGTATGCATTTGTGATTGGCTGATGGCTGTCACATGGTACAGGGGGAGTGGAAAAAGACATAACTTTTAAAATTGTCAGAAAAAAAATCTACAACTCATTTGAAGTTCCGACTAAGTGCTATTGCATTGTCTTGTTATCTTGCATTTATTGATTATGCAAATCTACAGTGTTGACTGGTCCTTTAAGCTAAAATTTAAGACAACATTAAGCTAAAATGAACTAAACATTTTTGCAATGTTTTTTGCACAAAACAAAATTTATGCTTACCTGATAAATTTATTTCTTCAAGATAAGTCCACGGGTTCATCTTAATTACTGTTGGGAATACCACTCCTCGCCAGCAGGAGGAGGCAAAGAGCACCACAGTAAAAACTGTTAAGTATCACTTCCCTACTCATAAACCCCAGTCATTCGACCAAGAGTAAATGGAGAAAGGAAAGTAACACAAGGTGCAGAGGTGACTGAGGTTTAGTAAAAAAAAAACCCATAACAATTACCAAAAAAACAAAGGGTGGGTCCGTGGACTCACCACAACTACAAGAAATACATTTATCAGGTAAGCAAAAATTTTGTTTTCTTCTAAAGATGTGGTGAGTCCACGGTTTCATCTTAAAGGGACAGTCTAGTATAAATTAAACTTTCATTATTCAGATAGGACTTTTCATTTTAATCAACTTTCCAATTTACTTTTATCATCAAATTAGCTTTTTTCCTCTTGGTATTCTTAGTTTAAACTAAACATAGGTAGGCTCATATGCTAATTTCTACGCCTTTGAGGGCTGCCTCTTATCACATGCTTTTTAAATCTCTTTTCAACACAAAGAGACAGAAAGTACACGTGGGCCATATAGATAACACTGTGTTCAGGCACAGGGGGTTATTTAAGATTTAGCACAAAACAATGCTAAATTTAAGACAATAGATTATAAACAGTCACAGTCATGTGATCAGGGGGCTGGAAGAAGGTTCCTAGATACAAGGTAATCACAGAGGTAAAAAGTATATTAATATAACTCTGTTGGTTATGCAAAACTGGGGAATGGGTAATAAAGGGATTATCTATCTTTTAAAACAATAACAATTCTATGGTAGACCGTCCCTTTAATTACTGTTGGGAACCAATACCCAAGCTAAAGGACACAGATGAATAGGGAGGGATAAAAAACCAGCATGCCTAAACAGAAGGCATCACCGCTTGAAGAACCTTTCCCACAAAAGCAGCCTCTTGTCGAGGCCAAGGCAAAAGTATTAAATCTGTAAAATTTAGAAAAGTTATGTAAAGACAACCAAGTTGCAGCCTTGCAAATCTGCTCCATAGAATCTTCCTTCTTGAAATCCCAAGAAGAGGCTATTGCTCTTGTGGAATGAGCCTTAATTCTCTCTGGAGGCTGCTTCCCAGAAGACTCATATGGCATGTGAATCACACTCCTCAACCAAAGAGCCAGAGTAGAGGCAGACGTTCTCTGACCACTATTCTTTCCAGAAAAACAAACAAAAAGAGCAGAAGACTTCCGAAAAGTCTTTAGTCGCCTCCAAGTAAAACTTAAGAGCACAAACCACGTCCAAATTATGCAGCACACGTTCCTTATCCGAAGAAGGCTTCGGACACAGGGAAGGAACAACAATTTCCTGATTAAAGGGCCACTGAACCCAATTTTTTTTCTTTTGTGATTCAGATAGAGCATGCAATTTTAAGCAACTTTCTAATTTACTCCTATTAGCGAATGTTCTTCATTCTCTTGGTATTTCTATTTTAAAAGCAAGAATGTAAGTTTAGATGCAGGCCCATTTTATTATTTTTATTTTAAAAGCAAGAATGTAAGTTTAGATGCAGGCCCATTTTTGGTGAACAACCTGGGTTGTTCTTGCTGATTGGTGGATAAATTCATCCACCACTAAACAAGTGCTGTCCAGGGTTCTGGAATTTCTTTTTCAAATAAAGATAGCAAGAGAATGAAGAAAAATTGATAATAGGAGTAAATTAGAAAGTTGCTTAAAATTGCATGCTCTATCTGAATCACAAAAGAAAAAAATTAGGTTCAGTATCCCTTTAATATTCTTAGTAGACTCAACCTTGGGTAGGAATCCCAACTTGTGCGTAGTGCGAAGAAGAGCCTTATCAGCATGAAAAATAAGATAAGGAGAATCAAACTGTAGAGCAGAAAGTTCAGATACCCTTCGAGCAGAAGAAATAGCCAACAAAAACAAAACCTTCCAAGACAAAAGCTTAATATCAAGAGAATGCATCAGCTCAAATGGACGCCCTGTTAAACCTTAAGAACAAGATTAAGGCTCCAAGGAGGAGCAACCACCTTAACAACACGGCCTAATTCTGACCAAGGCCTGACAGAAGGACTAAACGTCCGGCACATCCGCCAAACGCTTGTGCAAAAGGACCAATAAGGCTGAAATTTGACCCTTTAGGGTACTGACAGACAAACCTTTTTCTCCTCCTGGAGAAAGGATTATATTCTTGGAATCCTAACCTTACTCCAAGAATATCTCTTAGCTTCACACCAAAAAAAAAGATATTTCCTCCATATCTTAAGGTAAATCTTCCTAGTAACTGGCTTACGAGCCTGGATCATAGTCTCGATTACTGATTCCGAAAACCCACGCTTGGATAGAATCAAGCGTTCAATCTCCAAGCAGTCAGCTTCAGAGAAAAGAGATTTGGATGAAGAAACGGTCCATGAAGAAGGTCCTTCCTCAGGGGAAGCCTCCATAGAGGTAGATATGACATATCCACTAAATCTGCATACCAGATTCTCCAAGGCCAAGCTGGAGTGATTAGAATCACTGATGCCTTTTCCTGTCTTATGCGAGCAATCACCCGAGGTAGGAGAGCAAACGGAGGAAACAGATAGGACATCTGGAAATCCCACAGAACTGCCAAGGCGTCTATCAGGAAGCCCTGAGGATGCCTCGACCTGGAACCGTACTTTGGAAGCTTTGCATTTTTACGGGACACCATGAGCTCCAACTCCGGCATCCCCCATCTGGATACCAGCCTGGAGAACACTTCCGGATGGAGTTCCCATTCCCCCGGATGGAAAGTCTGCCTGCTTAGGAAATCTGCTTCCCAGTTGTCTACTCCCAGGATGTGGATGGCTGACAGACAACAACAGTGGTCCTCCTCCCACTGAATGATCCGAGACACCTCCCTCATAGCTAGAGAACTTTGCGTTCCCCCCCTGGTGATTGATGTACGCTACTGATGTTATGTTGTCTGTTTGGAATCTGATTAACTGGTTCGAAGCCAACTGAGGCCAGGCTAAAAGCGCATTTTAAATTGCTCTCAACTCTAGGATGTTGATCCAAAGACCCTGAGCTTTGAGAGACTTCCAGACTGCCCCCAGCCCACTAGGCTGGCGTCTGTAGTCACTATCACCCAAGATGGTCTCCGAAAGCAAGTGCCCTGGGATAGGTGATCCCGAGACAGCCACCAACGAAGACAATCCTTTGTCTTGTGATCCAAAATAAGCTTTGGAGAGAGATCCAAATAATCTCAGTTCCACTGGTTGAGCATGCACAACTGCAAGGCTCTCAGATGAAAACGAGCAAATGGCACAAAGTCCATGGCTGCCACCATTAGTCCAATTACCTCCATACATTGAGCAACTAAGGGACAGGGTGTCTCCTGAAGGACTCGACAAGACGATAGAAGCTTGACTGTTCTGGTCTCTGTCAGGAATATCTTCATCAGGACAGAGTCTATGATAGTCCCTAGGAAAACTACTCTTGTCACTGGAACCGCAGAACTCTTTCCCACATTCACCTTCCACCTGTGATACCGGAGAAAGGACAGTAACATCTCCGTGTGAGATGCTGCCTTTGGGAAGGAAGGAGCCTGAATTAGAATATCGTCCAGATAGGGGGCCATTGCTATCCCCCTGGACCGGACCACTGCTAGGAGGGCCCCTAGGACCTTCGAGAATATTCTGGGAGCTGTGGCCAGGCCAAATGGAAAGGCCACAAACTGAAAGTGACGATCCAGGAATGCAAACCTCAGAAACTTGTGATGATCCCTGTGGATGGGAACATTTAAGTAACCGTCTTTTAGGTCTATGGTCGTCATGTACTGACCCTCTTGGATCAAAGGAAGAATTGTCCGAATGGTCTCCATCTTGAATGACGGAACCCTGAGGAATTGGTTGAGACATTTTAAGTCTTGAATTGGGCGGAAGGTTCCCTCTTTTTTGGGGACCATGAAAAGGTTTGAGTAAAATCCCAGACCCTGTTCTAACTTTGGAACCGGAACAATCACCCCCAGAGCCAAGAGGTCTTCGACACACTTCAAGAACGCCTCTCTCTTTATCTGGTCTGCAGATAATCTAGAAAGGTGAAACCTGCCCCTGGGGCGACAACCCTTGAATTATAACCTGTAGCCCAGAGAAACAATTTCCACCGCCCATGGGTCTGAAACGTCTCTTAACCAGACCTGAGCGAACCGAGAATGTCTGCCCCAACTAGATCCAGGCCTGGATCGGGGCAACCCCTTCATGCAGACTTAGAGTCGGTAGCGGGCTTCTTGGCCTGCTTACCCTTACTCACTAAGGACTTGAAGGACCACATCAGCAATATAGGAATTGGCGAACCTGAGAGCTCTGATTCTGTCCTGAATCTCGCCTAGAGGCGTTTCCTCCTGTAGAAAATCCGCTAGTGTCTTAAAACAGTATGAGGCAGCACTAGTCACCGTGGCAATACACACCACAGGTTGCCATTGGAGACCAAGATGTACATAGATTTTCTTAAGATAAGCCTCCATCTTCTTATCCATAGGATCCTTGAAGGAACAACTGTCCTAAATAGGTATAGTAGTCCTCTTGGCCAGAGTGAAAATGGCACCCTCTACCTTGGGCACCGACAACAAAGATTCCCTAGACGATTCTACTGGAAACATTTTTTTAAAAACCGGGGACGGTGTAAAAACCACTCCTGGTTTCTCCCACTCTTGGGCTATGATTTCCTTAGCCCTATCTGGGACCGGGAAAACCTCAGAAGAGGAAGGAACATCAAAGAAACTAGTAAGTTTACTGGACTTCTTAGGCGTTACCACTGCCTGAGTCTCAGAGTCGTCCAAAGTAGCTAAAACCTCCTTTAATAGCAGATAACAGAGGTGTTCCATCTTAAACCTGAAGGAAGAACCTTCACTATCAGAGAAAGATGTTACACTGTCTGAATCTGAAATCTCACCCTCTGAGCGAGAATCCTCCTCATCCTCTAATCTTAAATGAACCTGAGAGTCAGTGTTAGAAACAGATACCCTAGTCTCTGAAACCGTAAATTTCCTCTTGCGCTTCCCTGAAAATCTGTGAAACTCGGCCAAGGCTGCAGATACCGCTGAGGATACCTGTGCAGCAATCTCTACCTTTTAAAATGCTCCACTGGGAGTTAGAACGGAACCACAGAACACAGTGTTAGATGCCATAGCGGCTTGGGACAAAATAGGGGAAGGCCCTGGCATTACCTGGACAACATCCTCCTAAGAGACATAAGGCTCAACATTAAAAACTTATCTTTACCCTGCAATATCTGTTTAACACAGGAAGAACAGAACTGCATGGGTGCTGCAATTTGTTTGTCTAAATACAGTAAACAGGGATTGAATTGAGTGGACTCCATATCAGACATATCTGATTAATATCCTCTATTCAAAAGCACTCTAGCATTAATGCTCAAAATAAATTAGAATGAATAAAATGAACTTAGTCTCAAAAGTACTATTTATCTTTAATAAACTCCTCAGATATTACTCCCCTCCGCACCTCAGTATACCAAGGTGCCCTTACCACCACGTGAAGCGGATCAACCCTGCAACAATTTCACTTGCGCTCCTCTAAGCGCTACTCACCAAGCAGTTAGCAAAGGAAGATCGAACAGAGCAGGGACGCGCAGGCCCGATGACGTCACAAACGTCAGGAAGGCGTGAAAACACTCCCGTGGTATCGGCTAGGAGGTGGACGTGGTTAAAAAACGTCCGTAATATGAATAGTAAAACAGTCTATAGCGTTGACTAAATCAGTGCAGCACCCAAAAATGAGTCCTGAGACCTCCATAAGTCCCACACGTCTCTCACCAACCTGTGCCTGCGAGCATGTCAGAGCAAAAAAAAAAAACATCCTATGGGTGAGCTCCTAAGTGCCACTCTCCCACAAGGAAGACCCGCACTTACCTGCCTTGCTGTCTGACATGACGACAGCTCCTAATATTAGAGGACACATTTTCCTCACAGCGACTAGGATAACATAGATAGCCAAGTAACCAACTTAGATATCTGAGGCCATGGCAGCATAGGTAGAGAAACAGAGCAAGCACCACTTTGCAAGTTCCCCACCGCTTTAAAACCACCACAGCTCGACTGAAAAGACTAATGTGGACTATGTTATACCCTGCAGCTTGATTGAAGTCTCAATCTTCTCAGAAAATATAATTTTATTACACACTAAACTTCACCTCCTCCATGCACATAGAGGCAAAGAGAATGACTGGGGTTTATGGGTAGGGAAGTGATACTTAACAGTTTTTACTAGGGATGCACCGAAATTTCGGCCGAAAATTGCATTTTTGGCTATTTCAGTTTTCGGTTTTTTTGCCTTTTAGTTTCGGTAAAATTATTGTGTAGCAAATTTCAAATTTGATGCTAGCCTAGAGCTGCTGTTTAAGTTTATTACTTCACTTACTGTTCTGCATATAATGAGTTTTCTAGGATTATACTTTATTTGGATAATTGGTAAAAAAAAAACTGTTAAATATGATTATGTTACATAGAACTAAATGAAGAATAATACAGTATATTGATATTTATAATTGTTTTAAGTAGAGATGCACCAAAATTTTGGTCGCAGAAACATTTTGGTCGAAAATGGCATTTTTTGCCTGTTTTTTTTTTTTCTTGGTAAAATTATTGTGTAGCATATTATTGTTTTAAGATATTTTTGTCCAATTTTAGTGTGTTACTTTCAATAAAAGTGTGGGCTTTTTTTATTGGCTTGGTTTTCGGCCAAGTGCATCCCGGATTTTCGGATTCGGTTTCGGTCCAGAATTTCCATTTCGGTGCATCACTAGTTTTTACTGTGGTGCTCTTTGCCTCCTCCTGCTGGCGAGGAGTGGTATTCTCAACAGTAATTAAGATGAACCCGTGGACTCACCACATTTTAGAAGAAATTAACTTTAAAGGGACAATCTACACAAAATGTTTTTTTATTTTTTCAAAAGATAGATAATCCCTTTATTACCAATTCCCCACAGTTTTGCATAACCAACACAGTTATATTAATACACATTTTTACATCTGTGATTACCTTGTATCTAAGCCTCTGCAGACTGCCCCGTTATTTCAGTTCTTTTGACAGACATGTATTTTAGCCAATCAGTGGTGACTCAACGGGAGTGAGCACAATGTTACCTATATGACACACATGAACTAGCAGTGTCTTACTGTGAAAAACTGTCAAAATGCACTGAGATAAGAGGCGGCCTTCAAAGTCTTAGAAATTAGCATACGAGTCTACCTAGGATTAGCTTTCATAAAGAATACCAAGAGAACAAATGAAATTTGATGTAATTATTTAAATGTATGACTTTTGAACACAACAGTGACGCAAGACCAGATTTTGGAATAGCTGCAGGAAGCCATTAAAAGTATATGAAACCCAATGATTCAGATAGGGCATGCAATTTTTAATCAACCTTCCAATTTTCTTCTGTTATCTAATGTGCTTCAATATCTTGGTATCCGTTGATGAAGAAGCAGAATTTGCACTACTGGAAGCTAGCTGGGAACCAACAACATGAGACATATGTGCAGCCACCAATCAACTGCGCAGAGCCTGCGTAGGTATCCTTTTCAACAAAGGATATCAAGAGAACAAAACCAATTAAATAATAGAAGTAAACTGGAGAGCTATTTAAAATAAATCACATGCGCTCTCTGAATCATCAAAGAAACAAATTGAGTTTCATGTCCCTTTAATCTGCTGTTCTCCTCTTCAGAAGTCTCTTTTGAGTTGTGGCTACCATATTTTTATCTGCCCACCCAAAGCCCAAATCTTTAGCTCTGCTTTTTACTGGGATCACAAAATATATGGCATACATACATACTTCTTTGTTTCCCTGGGGGCGGTAAAAACAAATGCAGATAACTACACGGATCATCTTAATTACTGTTGGGAATATCACTCCTGACCAGCACCCAAGGCAAAGAGCCACCACAGCAAAGCTGTTAAATACCACTCCCCCTACCCACAATTCCCAGTCATTCAACAAAGGGAAAGGAGAAAGGAAGTAATCTAAGGTGCAGAGGTGCCTGAAGTTTATAGAAAAGCAATCTGTCTGAAAAAACAGGGCGGACCGTGGACTCACCGTGTCAAGAAATAAATTTATTAAGTAAGAATAAATTATGTTTTCTTTCTAATGATACGGTGAGTCCACGGATCATCTTAATTACTGTTGGGAACCAATACCCAAGCTAGAGGACAGGGATAATAAAGGAGGGACAAGACAGTTAACCTAAACAGAAGGCACCACTGCCTGAAGAACCTTTCTCCCAAAAGAAGCCTCTGCTGAAGCAAAAGTATAAAAATTTGTAAAATTTAGAAAAAGTATGCAAAGATGACCAAGTTGCAGCCTTGCAAAGCTGATCTACAGAAGCTCCATTTTTGAAAACCCAAGAAGATGAAATGGCCCTCGTGGGAATGAGCAGTGATTCTCTCAGGAGGCTGCTGACCAGCAGTCTCATATGCCAAGCGAATAACACTCCTCAACCAACAAGAAAGAGAAGTAGCCATAGCTTTCTTACCCTTACGCTTCCCAGAAAAGACAACAAAATAAAGAAAACTGGCAAAAATCCTTAGTCACCTGCAAATATATTTCAATGCACGAACCACATCCAGGTTGTGCAACAAACGCTCCTTATGAGAAGAAGGATTAGGACACAAAGAAGGAACAACAATCTCTTGATTAATATTCTTATCAGAAACAACATTGGAAGAAAACCCAAGGCAGTACTGCAGAACTACCTTATCAGACTGAAAAATAAGAAAAGGCGATTCATACTGTAAGGCTGAAAGCTCCGAAACTCTTTGAGCCGAAGAAATAGCCACCAGAAACAAAAACTTCCAAGATAACATTTTAATATCCAAAGAATGCATAGGTTCAAACGGAGCCTGTTGAAGGACTCTAAGAACCAAATTAAGACTCCAAGGTGAGTAGCAGACTTAAACACAGGCCGAATTCTAACCAAGGCCTGATAAAAAGAATGAACATCTGGCACATCCACCAGGCCGCTTGTGCAATTAATGGATAAAACAGAAATTTGACCCTTCAGGATACTAGCAGAATAACCTTTCTCCATACCCTCCTGGAAAAAAGACAAAATCCTAGGAATCCTAACGCTACTCCACGAGTAGCCTTTGGATTCACACCAATACAAATATTTACGCCAAATCTTATAATGAATTTTCCTAGTCACAGGCTTCCGAGCCTGAATAATAGTGTCAAGCAGTCAGCTTCAGAGAAACGAGATTTGGATGAAGGAAGGGACCCTGCAGAAGCAGGTCCTTCCTTAATGGACGACGCCAAGGTGGAAGGGAAGACATCTCCACCAGATCTGCAAACCAGATTCTGCGAGGCCACGTCGGAGCAATGAGAATCACTGATGCCCTCTCTTGTTTGACCCAAGCAATGACCTGAGGAAGAAGAGCAAATGGAGGGAACACATATGCAAGACTGAAAGTCCAAGGAACTGCCAGACCATCTATCAGAACAGCCTGAGGATCCTTTGACCTCGACCCGTACCTCGGGAGCTTGGCATTCTGACGAGATGCCATGAGATCCAACTCTGGCTGCCCCCAACTGAGAATCAAGCTGGAAAATACCTTGGGATGAAGTTCCCACTCCCCCGGATGAAAAGTCTGTCTGCTCAGAAAATCCACTTCCTAATTGACATAGAAGGCCAATTGTATATTTAGACAGAATTAAATGTCAAAGTGCCAAATTCTCCTATATCAAAACAGGGAAAGAAATAGGCACTTACCTCAAAAAATCTGTCCGGCAGCAGGACAGCTCACTTGGTATGAGAGGGGCTTCCTACCTCACATGGACCTGTGGAAAAAAGAAAAGGCTGAGTAACTTACTTAAACTTTCAACCAAGGGCAGCATGAAATTAATTGGGAGGCCCAGTGGGGATTATACCCCACAAGTTCCCAAATGCTTAAAAGCCACCACTTGCTCTACTGAAGAGACTGACATGGACTACGGCTAAACCCCAAAGAAAACCAGAGCAAACTTGCTCTGCTTAAAAAATAACCAACTCTTGATTGAAGAATCAGACACCTAACTTTACCCCTCCTTGCAACTGATACAAGCAAAGAGAATGACTGGGGATTGTTGGTAGGGGGAGTGGTATTTGGCAGCTTTTGCTCTGATGCTCTTTGCCTCCTCCTGCTGGTCAGGAGTAATATTCCCAACAGTAATTAAGATGATCCGTGGAGTCACTGTGTCATTAGAAAGAAAGTAAAGCTACTCACCATTAATAAAATTACCAGATTTAAACTATTTTAAAATTACTTTAATGGCCATTTAAAAACACATTTCTAACAATTTAAAAAACAACAACAAAAAACGAAAAAAACAACAACAAAAAACGAAAAAAAACATAATCTATGTAAGAACTTACCTGATAAATTCATTTCTTTCATATTAGCAAGAGTCCATCAGCTAGTGACGTATGGGATATACATTCCTACCAGGAGGGGCAAAGTTTCCCAAACCTCAAAATGCCTATAAATACACCCCTCACCACACCCATAAATCAGTTTAACGCATAGCCAAGAAGTGGGGTGATAAGAAAAAAGTGCGAAAGCATATAAAATAAGGAATTGGAATAATTGTGCTTTATACAAAAAAATCATAACCACCTCAAAAAAGGGTGGGCCTCATGGACTCTTGCTAATATGAAAGAAAAGAATTTATCAGGTAAGTTTCTTACATAAATTATGTTTTCTTTCATGTAATTAGCAAGAGTCCATGAGCTAGTGACGTATGGGATAATGAATACCCAAGATGTGGATCTTCCACGCAAGAGTCACTAGAGAGAGAGGGATAAAATAAAGACAGCCCAATTCCGCTGAAAAATAATCCACACCCCAAAATAAAGTTTAAATCTTATAATGAAAAAAACTGACATTATAAGCAGAAGAATCAAACTGAAACAGCTGCCTGAAGTACTTTTCTACCAAAAACTGCTTCAGAAGAAGAAAACACATCAAAATGGTAGAATTTAGTAAAAGTATGCAAAGAAGACCAAGTTGCTGCTTTGCAAATCTGATCAACTGAAGCTTCATTCCTAAATGCCCAGGAAGTAGAGACTGACCTAGTCAAATGAGCTGTAATCCTTTGAGGCGGAGTTCTACCCGACTCGACATAAGCATGATGAATTAAGGATTTTAACCAAGGATGCCAAAGAAATGGCAGAAGCCTTTTGACCTTTCCTAGAACCAGAAAAGATAACAAATAGACTAGAAGTCTTTCTTAAATCTTTAGTAGCTTCAACATAATATTTCAAAGCTCTAACTACATCCAAAGAATGCAACAATCTTTCCTTAGAGTTCTTAGGATTAGGACACAACGAAGGAACCACAAACTTACTTCACCACCTCCATGGGAGGCAAAGTTTGTAAAACTGATTTGTGGGTGTGGTGAGGGGTGTATTTATAGGCATTTGAGGTTTGGGAAACTTTGCCCCTCCTGGTAGGAATGTATATCCCATACGTCACTAGCTCATGGACTCTTGCTAATTACATGAAAGAAAAAGAGGCAGGCGCTGCAAATAATCGTGTATTCCCTTTTACTGGCCTATAATGTTTTTGTATTTCCTTACAGCAAGTCCATATGTCAGAGAGCAAAAATAAAAAAAAATATCTTCAAAGACCAACCCGGATTCCAATTGTGGTTTGTAGAGAGGGAGATAAGGACTCGTTGAAAGCATATATATTAGTGACTGCCATTGACAGTTATCCATCATAGTTTAAACGTTTTGTGGATTATATTTGTCTATATTTTCTGAGGTAAACAATGTATAATATATAGCTTCCCCACACTAAACTTTTTTGCTTCCATTCATATTTAAAAGAGAGAGAATTCTCTTTTAACAGGGGCCCCAGCTTCAGAACCAGAAGCGGTGAGGAACAAAGTTATCCTAGTGAGCGGCTTTACCTATGTACTATTGCCTCTGTATTACCAGAATAGCTTGCAGGCTTGGTAAACTGTATATTAAAAGCAACACAGTATTTTTGTTTTGCTATTCATATTATACAAAATAAATTAAGTACCATATTACTAAAGTTCTGCATACAAAATAAGTGTTTTGCCCTGACATAAGCACAGTGCAGTAGTAAGGTGTGGGAGACTGCAGCATACACAAGTAGCCAGTGTACTCTGCAGATTCTATGCTTCTAGTGCAATAAAGCATGCTTATATTTTTCTCTGCATAGTAATTTAATTTAGAGTTTAAATTAATACTCAGCAAGATACCACTATAAACAGCAAGATTGTGTGATTTTATACAAATATTTTCTATTTGTTCATTTTATATAAAGCTTCTCATTAATTTAGCAATTACACATTTTCTGTATTTCTAACATAAGGGGATCTGATATCCCTGGAAGCTCAGATAATGTTAATAGGTGGTGGCTTCAACGAACAAAAAAAAAAACATTTCATGTGTAAACATAAACCTAAAGGAGGATTATCCTCATTTATTTTATATTCTGCTGTTGGTTTAACAAAGCATTGAAAACACATTAAGGCTGGCATTTCAATTTTAAATATAAACATTTTTTCAGTATACTTCCATTAGCAAAAATGTTTCTACTAGAAGTTATTACTGTTTCAGTGGCATACTAACATATGCTATGTGGAAGTAAAGGATCAGGATTCACCATGCCTGCTTAGAGAGCTTGCAGTGGTCTATATTGTGTCATACAAACCACTGCTGACTCCCTGAGGTGTGGTGTTTGAATGCTGGTGCATGGGGCACTCACTCAGCATATTTGCATATGCACTAAAAGCAGTGATAACGTTTACTAAAAACATTTGTGTTAAATGGACGTATATTGCAAAATTCTTCTATTTAAAAATGAAATGCACCCATGCACAGCTCAGTTGTTACCTTTCTTTCCCTTTAAATGGATACAACTGCAGTTGTTTTGTATGGGACATAAGCTATTTTTTCCTGTTTACAACAGTTTTACAACAGATATTTTTTACCTCATTAACATCTCACTCAGCGTACAGCTTTTTTATGTAATTACCCTCAAGTATAACAATCTGGCTCTGCCTTCAAGAACATTCCAGCCCTGAAAACCCAGGCAATTTGCCTCTGAACAACAGAAACCACAAATCAAACATGAACATATTGGCTTGTTTTTTAGTGTCTCATCATATTACCGCATTTAATTAAATACTCCTTATGGTGTCTCCCTAAAGGGCGTGTGCTATAAAGTGAATGTAAATTAAAAACAGGGGCACTTTAATTCATAAAAATTTACATTTCACTCGTGATGTGAAAATATTTACTTTTTAATCTTAACAGCCGCTGCATAGCTTCCCCCGCCTGTCGCAAAGCCTCTTCCTGGGTCTAAAATGAAGTATCCAGCTTCCTCCAATCACAGCGTTGAATCAGACACTGATTCCCCCGGGGGGAAGCCATGATTGGAGGATGACCGATCCGTCATCTGACGTATAAGAGGCTTGCGATGACCGGGGGAATCGCTGGAGCGGCTGTCAAGATTAAAAGGTAAGTTTTTTCCACAATAAATACATTTTTGATGTTTTTAATCGGATTTTTAAAAAACGGGCACTTTATCATCTAAATTTACATTCACTTTAAATTATGCACAAGAGTATTCCTGAGTATATTGTAAAACACAGGATATTTTTCGCATAGAACTTGAATAAATGGTAAAATGACTATGGGCTTATGTGACTCTCACTGCACAGAGTAAGCTAATCCATTTACAGTTGCCTATTTCTATTGCAGAAACTCCAATACTTGTGTGTTTCTGCAAATATAAACTAGATATGAGCGTTCGGATTCGGAAGTATACAAAGCAAGCCGTAATTTTACTGTATTCTTTCTATTCATTTAAAATTGCAAAAAAAAGCATCCCCTTTAGCAAATAAATGAATGAATAAAACACAAACATGTTGTTGATTTGTTTATGCGGTTAAAAGGGATATTCCAGCCAAAAATTGAAATGCTCATCAGTAAATTTAACTTTTGATTAGAAGCAGTTTAGCAATATATACGTATTGACAAAAATGCTGCTACTGAAAGCTATCACTGTTTTAAGTAAGAGCTTTTACCGTGCACATAAAAGTGAAGAATATCTAAATATGATTAATTCACCAGCAGTGTGTTTTTTAGTCATGTCAGCAGCCATCACCAACACAATTACAAGGGACTGCCTGCGCTCAGAGTAGACACACTGTTCTGTTTAAAGGGACAGTTCACTGTAAAATAGTTTTTCCCTGAATGTGTTCCCATGTGTTATACAAGCTGCTGCGTATAAAATGTATGAGAAATTGCTCACTTATGCTTCTTTTTGCAAAATAAATAGCTGGATTTGCTCTTTGAAACCACAGCCCAGCAAAAGAGGCTAATTTTGCAGACAGATCAGATCTCATTATCTTATCACTCAAAAGCATCCCTTTCGTATCTCTATCTCTGTACCATACTTAGAAAGAACAATTGAAAATGAACATTTTAGAGCTTTATTTCTTCCACCTCCCACTGTGAGTAATTTCTTCTGCTAGCTGTGTTTACATAGTTTCTCAATAGCCTATACCTACAGTAGGTATAGAAACTTTCATTATAGGTAGGGAAACTACAGGCTAAATCGGCTATTTCAAATGCCAATAAAAAATGCAAAGGAGCTATTTGTAAACAATTTAATACACTCCAGTAGGTAAAATAGATAATTGGGAACAAATTAATGAGAGAAAGTTGTTTGGGTAAACTGTCCCTTTAAATGCTGATGCTGCAGAATACTTAGATATACTTCACGATGCAAAGTAAATGTTCTTACTTTAAAAATAGATTTTTTTCTAATACAAGTATAATGCAAAAAGTGTTTCTATTCAAAAGTAAAATGCACTGATATATATTTCAGTTTTTGGCTGGAATTTTCCTTTAAAAAGTGTAACTCTAAAGGCAGTTAATGCTTCAGTGCAGGCAAAAAAGGCTTGAAATGTACAGTTTTACACTATCCAATACCAATACAGCAATGTAGGATGATTGACTTCTGTGTCATTCAATAAGTATGTAAGCTTCAATGTAGAAAAACAAAACTTTAAAAATTAGCTTTTTTAAGATATTGCTTCTGGCTTGTAGCAGTAGCACTAGCTAGCACTTTAAGTTTAAAATCCTGTCAACTTGCTTCTCTGCTGCAAAAGATGTTTAAAGGGACATGAAACTCACACTTTTTCTTTCATGATTTAGAGAGAGAATACAATTTTTAAAAAGTTTCCAATTTACTTCTATTATCAAATTTGCTTAATTTTTCTGTTATTCCTATGTTAAAGAGATACCTGGATAGGTAGCGTGCAAATGTCTGGAGCACTACATGACAGGCAATAGTGCTGCCATCTAGTGTTTTTGCTAACGTATAAAATTCTTGCAAAACTGATGCCATTTAGTGCTGCAGACACGTGCACACACTCGTCTGAGCTTACCTTCCAGATGAGTGATAAATTGGAAACGTTATTAAAAATGTATGCTCTGTCTGAATTACAGAAGAAAATTGGGGGGTTTCATACCCCTTTTAGCATAATAAACGTACACAAAACCCTATTTTTTTCTTAAATTATTCAGATAGGGCATATACTTAATTTTTTTTTTACAATTTATTATCTTATCAAATGTGCTTCAGTCTCATGATATTAGTTGTTGAAGAGATACCTAGGAGCACTACATGGCGGGAAAACTGCTGCCATCTAGTGCTTTTACAAAACGTATAACATTGTTGCAAACCTGCTGCCATATATTGCTGCAGACACGTGTACGCTCCCTGTGCTTAACTCCCAGGCTCATTCAAGAAAGGATAACATGAGAACGAAGCCAATATCATAATAGAAGTAAACTGGAAAGTTGTTTAAAATTGAATGCTCTATCTGAATCAGAAGATAAATGCTTTTGATGGACCAAAATTGTGCAGGCCTCTTCTACAGATGTAAAAAGTGGTCATGGAATGCAATATCTTAATTTATTAACAATATGGGCCACTAGAAAGTTTCCTAATTTAAGCTATACAGCAGACAATGAAGAATAAACCTGTAGTTACCGATGCATCGCTGTTTGCATTAGAATAAAACTCCAGTCTATTGAAAATTGTCATTTCTGGCAGGGAATTCTGTTCAGTGGTCCAGCAGATTCCAAGATGCAACCAATATTATGACTTTTAATTAAATATAATTATGTGCATTAGTGTTCATTTAGATAGTTCCCCAACGCTATACGTCATTAAATGCAGATGAATAGCCAAAGGAAATTTATGCCTAGATTGCTCTATAAACTACTTAGCAGAGGAGGTTCTCTCTTAAGGTACAACAGACTCCCTCCTCAGAATACAGAAGTAGGAAATGATTTTTCTGCTTATGCATTTAGAGAGAAACCTTTTCTTGCTCATGGGCTGCAGACTATGTAATAAACCCAAGCCAAGGCACTGATGCATTAAAAACCACTAATTGCTATCCAAGGCACTAGACAATTTTCCACAATAAAGTCAAGAATCTTAATGCAGCTTCTGCTATGATCTTTCATCGCACATCCTGCTTTAATGCAATTAGTCTACAAAAAAGCTAATTACCCTAATCGAAGGATGACAGCTTTAGTGACATTTTACTTCCTCTGACAGCAATAAACACCAGCGGGCCAAGACAGAATCTAATGAGTTTGCTGTAGCATTGTTTACATTTCAGCCTAAATGAATTTGACTCAATGTCCTTCAAAAATACCTGGAGTCCAATTTTTACTGCCAGTGGATGTGCTGTGCCACCCAATGAAAAGATTAACTCCTGATTAACGTTACTTACCCTGTTAGCATGCTGATGCTAGCCTTATTATTGCATATATTTTTTATAGAAATATACAATTTTCTTCATTCAGTCATCTGTGGTCTCAATCTGCAAAACCAACTATTTCAAATAGAAACAAACATAAACATTTCCCCTGCATTTAATATTCTGCAGCAGGTATAACAAGTGATTGTCTTAAAGCGCCAGTAAACCTAGAAAATAATGTTATATAATTCTACACATAGTGCAAAATTATATAACATTATTTTAGTGCTAGCTTTATGTAACCTAATATTGCCGGGCATTTTTTATTAAAAAAATAAAACAAAAAATAGTGTTTTTCAGACCCGCCCTCTGTGCTCTACTGAGCGAGTCTGGTTTTCCCTCAGAGCGCATCTGGCCAGCTGTCTAGTCACAGCCCGGCCCGACCGCACCATTACACTTAATGTAGCTCACTCCCGCTGTCAGACAAAGCAGGAGCAAGCTACATTGAGTGTAATGGCGAGGTCGGGCCGGGCTGCGACTAGACAGCTTGCCAGATGCGCTCTGAGGGAAAACCAGACCCGCTCAGTAGAGCACAGAGGGCGGGTCTGAAAAACACTCTTTTTTTAATAAAAAAAATGCATGGCAATATTAGGTTACATAAAGCTAGCACTAAAATAATGTTTATATAATTCTGCACTATGTGGAGAATTATAGACATTATTTTCTAGGTTTACTGGCCCTTTAAGGGGAAACAAAAGTTACAGTGCAGTTCCCCATTGATCTAATTTTATGCATATTATCTGAATACAAAAACAGTATGCAGTGTTCTCCCCAGGAGCTTTTTAATGGACGCACCACCCAGCTGATTTTACGGTTTACCCGGCTAAAATGCAAGATAATATTAAGTGTTTTCAAGGCATATTGCACAGATTATCATTACATAAATTTATGTTAAATAATGCAATTAATTTGTGCCTTGGAAAACAGAAAATATTTAAAATGTAATTTTATAAAATATTGCACTGACCCCACCTGGCTGGCAAAAGTTTCTGTGGATAACACTTGAATGTTTTTTAAACACATTTCTGCCAGACAGTTTTTGCATGATCTGCATAAAAGCAGTAAGAAAAGTGTCAGACTTATACAGAACATGCCAATGTTCGGCAGAATATGATAATGTATAGTTATTAATAAGTATATAAAAGTATAGGTGATATAAAGACTGAAGTAAACATGCCAGCCCAGCCACAAAAATAAAAAAAATCTATCTCATTAGGGTTCAAACTGAAATGACAGCAATTAGGTATTTTTGATTGGGACGGATCCTGAGCTGTCGCAAAGTTTCCCTCTCAGGTGCTAACGACAGCTCAGAGCCATCACTAGCATTCCCCCACCTTCATGGAGTTCTGGTGACCTCTATCCACTTCCAACCCGGCGATCTGGCCTGTATAGTGACAGGCATTGTCGGGGCTTCACGTTTTGCGCAGACACGTCACATGCAATGACGCAATTACATCACTGCGCAACTTTATTTAAAACAGACAATTGTCAGTTATAGGGAGATAGGGGCATGCTTCTTAGATGCAGCTACAGACTCCCAAGATCCACCATTGGAAAGGTAATTGTCTACTCTTTCCAATGGTATAAGTCTTGGGGGTGTACAGTAAAAAATAAATGATTTGGGGTCTCTAAAGGCACATAAATAAAGATCAAATTTCCTAGAGACCCCCAAAATACATGTTCTAAAAATAAACTTGTTTATTTTTGAAAAAGAAATATCGGTTTAAGTATTAGAGCTAAATGATCACCGTGCTAACAGTGCTACCGCAGTGATTACCTAGCTGAGAAATGTCGCATTCCCTCTTACAATACGGACCGATATTATATTTGTAATCCCATTGATCACCTGGATAATGTAGTTACAAATTAATAAATGGTAGAGGAATGCTATTTAAAAAAAAATATATATATTTTTTTAAATCAGTCGTTTTAGTGCGTGCGTGGAGATGAGTAAAACACCCTGTTTACGCAGCTCTCTCAATCTTCCAAAACTTCTGTATTTTTTTTTTGCAAATAAGCTTATTTTTTGCAATAAAAATTATATATTTTCTAGCGACAATTTCCTTTAAAATATCTATTTAATTTGTAAGAGAATTAAAAATGTTATTTTTTAAAAAACGCTTTCAACTTTACCGGGTTATGTCCTGCAATCAGACCGCTCTAGCCACCTGGGAAATTAAGATACATTAAATAAAGTACACATTTTTGGATAGTACACCCTTTATTGCATCAAATGGTGGGGGCTTCATGTATTGCTAGCACAAAAATAGACAATTTAATAATAAGTACAATATGGCTCTTTGCTAAAAATAAAATATTTGTTACGCAAAGCACCATATTCCATTATTTGTTGCACACCTCAATTATGTGCTAGAGATACCTGTAGCCCCTCACTTGATGTGCCAAAGAGTGTACTTTCTACAAATGTGTGCTTTGTGTACCATATTTTAATTTTACAAGTGGCAAGAACTGTTTAATTGCAGACATGGCAATCTTGAAATCGTCTATATAACAAAAAAATAAAAAAAAAATAGCCTTTCAACTTCTATGAGTTATGTCTGCAATCAGCTGCAGAAACCTGTGAAACTAAGATACATTAAATAATGTACACATTTTTAGAAAGTGCACCCCTTGGCGCTTTAAATGAGGGGCTACATGTATTGCTAGCACAAAAATAGACAATGTAATAATAAGTGGAATAAGGCTCTTTGCTTAGATTTTGTTTTTGTTTTTAAAGCAATGCAACTTATTTCATTAATTGCTGCGCACCCCAAATTCATGCTAATTCATTGCTAATACTTGTAGCCCCTCATTTGATGCACCAGGAGGTGTGCTTTCTGCAAATGTGTGCTTTGTGTACCCCATTTTAATTTCTCAGGTGGCTAGAACTGTTTAATTGCTGAAAACAGTACAGCAAATTCTAAGATGCTGTTTTTTGATAATTTATCAAATTGACATGCCTGCAATAAAACAGTGGGGAAAAAACTGTGAAATGTTCTTCATTTCTGCTTATTTCAGACAGGTTACCTACTACAAATATTTATTCACACAGGTTTTGATGATAGAGATTAGAACAATAAAATGACATACTATTATTTATTAGATCAGGAGTAAAAAAATACAATTTTTTCACACTTTACGCGCTATTTTTTAAACCTGATGATACATACACATATACATTTAAAGGTATATTTTGAATCTGCTGGGTCTGCTGAAAACAATATACAGTTTGTATAGTTTATTCTCACAAACTTTACATCTAAAAGTGTTTAAATGTGAACTACAACAAAAAGCTTAAAACCAGCTTAGCACACAGGTGGGAAATGGCTTAGCAGCCAAAGGGTTAAACACCTTTCTGCCAGACAGTGTTTGTATAATCTGCATCAAAGCAGTAAGAAAAGTGTCAGACTTATACAGAACATGCCAATGTTCCACAGAATATGATAATGTATAGTTATTAATAAGTAAATGAAAGTATAGGTGATATAAAGACTGAAGTAAACATGCAAGCCCAGCCACAAAAGTCACATAAATTACCTCATTAGGGTCCAAACTGAAATGACAGCAATTAGGTATTTTTGTTTGGACCCTAATGGACTAATAAAGTACAATTTTCTGTGAATTTAGTGGCTAGACTGGCCTATCTACTTGTAGTAATGCTTACGTTACAATACTTGAGGTTGGTACCATTTCTGGTTTGTTTCAATAAAAACTAGATGAAGAGAATTTAGGTTTCATGTGTGGTGTTTCTCAATCTTTCAAGCAGAGCGTATCTCTAATGTATTTGTACTAACAACAATCAGTAATTATTAACACTTTCATGGTTCAGATGGAGCATTTAATTGTATGAGACTTTCCAATTGATTTATTTATTCATTTTTATCAAATTTGCTTAGCGCAAATTATCATATATTAAAATGTTTCAGTGTTTATTGAACAAAATATGACTAAATGAATGTGTGTTGAATTATGCAATGAATTTGTGGTTTGCATAGCATGAAATTTTATAATAATATAAACTATTACATTGCCCCACCCCAGCTCGTCTAGGAGAGGGTAAGGACTGAGGTGCTTGAAAAATGTATTCAAGTTTTTGGATGTTTCTTTCCCTCAGTGGACTTTTCCTGGCAAGAGAGGGATTTAGGAGTTGCTGCCTGTGTTGGATAATGCTTCTAGTCTCTTTCACAGGCTAACAACGGGTGTTGCTGGGAAGTTCCTAAGACTCCTCTCCTGTTGGCCAAGTGCAGTTACCCTTCTACTGCAGTCCAGTTCGCTAGTTGCACAAGTGGACTGAGTGTTTAAAGGGACAGTCTACTCCAAAATTGTTATTGTTTAAAAAGATAGATACTCCCTTTATTACCCATTCTTCAGTTCTGCATTACCTTGTTTCTCCCCTATTCTGACAACATTTTATTATATGGCTATTTATTTATTATCTATTGGACTTTTACCAATTAGTGCAGTGTCATGTACAACTCCACGGGAAGAGAGCACAATGGTATCTATATGTCCAACATGAATAGTCTCTTGTGAAAAGCTAATAAAAAAGCATGTGATAAAAGGCTGTCTGTAGTGGCCTTAGAAACAGGCAGAAATTTAGAGGTTTAAATGTTATAAAGTATATTAATTTAACTATGTCGGTTGTGCAAAGGCTGGGGAATGGGGTAGTAAAGTGTTTGACTGTCCATAAAGGAAGCCCAATCTCATGTAGCTGGAAAGCTGCCAGAAGGGGGCAGGAGGTTGTAAGACCTGGTGGCTCTTTGACTAGCTCTGCTGCACCATTAGTGTGCTTAGTTTAGCACACTATATACATACACAGGGCCTATTGAGCACTTGGTAATAGCTTTTTTATGTGGTCATCCAGGAACTGTGCACTGAGGAAAATAAATAAGTTATTAATTGCAAGGTTCAGTGATATGATCACTTTGCCTGTTTAACCCCTTGGGCCAAATGAATGTAGGTACTAGGTCACACAGTGTTTTGCCCCAGCTTACTGTGTTGATATAGTACTTACGTCCCACCACTTTCGCTCATGCTGAGGTCCCTGCTGTCAGCTTTAACAGCAGAGACTTGGGAGCAGAAGGCATCTGTCTTCATATGGTAAAGGAGTACTGATCATGCACCCTTACCATATGAAGCCAGATCCCTAATTGATCGCCTATCGATACAGACTTTGACAAAGACAGTGTCACTGTCTGTATTGATGATGCAGTAGAGCCTGTGGGAGGAGTGGATGGTAAAGGAAGAAGGTTGGTGGGTGGCTCATCTTTGGAGGGGGGAGGGAGAGGGCTCCCTACACTACGACAAATGAGAGGGAGGGATGGGTCCTACACTACAAAAATTGTGTTCTCTGATAAAGGGGGGAATGGGTCCTACACTACAAGTTATTTTTAACTAAATGATCATTTGCAGGGGGAGGAGAAAAAGCAAAATAAAAGTTATAAAATATTACTGGCAGTCAGCCAATAATAGTAGTAATTACAAATAAGAGTGTTGATGGGGAAGGAAGAAGAACGCTGTTGGGAGGGATCAGGGAGGGATCCCTAAAGTGCAGAAAATAATTTAAAAAAAAAAATATTTAAAAAAGCCTTAAACTGCATACTGGCTGCCATTACCTAAGATGGTGGTGGCAAGTGGGAGGAAAGTGGGATCAAAGAGGTGGTAGGTGTCAGGTAGGAAGGGTTTTAAGGGTAAATATTAAAAGGACAGCCCTACTCCAGAATTGTTATTGTTTAAAAGATAATAATCCTGCTATTACCTGTTCCCCAGTCCTGCATAACAACACAGTTAAATTAATATACTTTATACCTATGTGATTACCTTGTATTTAAAGGAACACTAAACCCAAAAAATTATTTCATGATTCAGTTAGAGAATACAATCTTACACAACATTCAAATTTACTTCTATTATCTTATTTATTTTACTTTTTAGCTATCCTTTGTTGAAGAAATAGCAATGCATAAGGGTGAGCCAATCACACAAGGCATCTATGTGCATCCACCAATCAGCAGCTACTGGGCATATCTATAATACTTTTCAGCAAAGAATATCAAGAGAATGAAACAAATTAGATAATAGAAGTAAATTAGAAAGATGTTTAAAACCTGCACTCTCTTTCTAAATCATGAAAGAAAAAATTTGGGTTTCATGTCCTTTAACCCCTTAAGGACCAAGGCCATTTTTCAATTTCTTTCCCTTAAGAACCAAGGCTATTTTAAATTTCTGCGGTGTTTGTGTTTAGCTGCAATTTTCCTCTTACTCATTTACTGTACCCACACATATTATATACCGTTTTTCTCGCCATTAAATGGACTTTCTAAAGACACCATTATTTTCATCATATCTTATAATTTACCATATTTTTTTTTATAAAATATGATGAAAACAAATGGAAAACACACACGTTTTCTAACTTTGACCCCCAAAATCTGTTGCACATCTACAACCAACAAAAAATGCTAAATAGTTTCTAAATTTGTCCTGAGTTTAGAAAAACCCAATTATTTACTATGTTCTTGCTTTTTTTTGTAAGTTATAGGGCAAAAAGTACAAATAGCACTTTGCTATTTCCAAACCATTTTTTTTTTTTCAAAATTAGCGATAGTTACATTGGAACACTATCTGTCTGAACCTGAATATACCTTGACATGATATATATATTTTTTTTTAGTAGACATCCAAAGTATTGATCTAGGCCCATTTTAGACTATTTCATGCCACCATTTCACCGCCAAATGCGATCAAATAAATAAAATTGTTCACTTTTTCACAATTTTTTTCACAAAAATTAGGGTTTCTCACTGAAATTGTTTACAAACAACTTGTGCAATTCTGGCACAAATGGTTGTAAATGCTTCCTGGGATCCCCTTTGTTTAGAAACAGCAGACATATATGGCTTTTGGCGTTGCTTTTTGGTAATTAGAAGGCCACTAAATGCCGCTGCGCACCACAGTTGTATTAGGCCCGGCCTGCAGTGAAGGGGTTAATTAGGTAGCTTGTAGGGAGCTGGTAGGGTTAATTTAGCTTTAGGGTAGTGTAGTAGACAACCCAAAGTATTGATCTAGCAATTTTGATATATTTCATGCCACCATTTCACCGCCAAATGCGATCAAATAAAAAAAATTGTTCACTTTTTCACTAACTTGGGTTTCTCACTGAAATTATTTACAAACAGCTTGTGCAAATATGGCACAAATGGTTGTAAACGCTTCTCTGGGGATCCCTTTTGTTCAGAATAGCAGACATATATGGCTTTGGCATTGCTTTTTGGTAATTAGAAGGCCGCTAAATGTCGCTGCGCACCAAACTTGTATTATGCCCAGCAGTGACAGGGTTAATTAGGTAGCTTGAAGGGTTAATTTTAGCTTAGTGTAGAAATCAGCCTCCACCTGACACATCCACCCCTGATCCCTCCAAACAGCTCTCTTCCCTCCCCCACCCCACAATTGTCCCCGCCATCTTAAGTACTGGCAAGAAAGTCTGCTGTACTAAAATAAAAGTTTTTTTTTTTTTTTTATTATTTTAAAAATTAATAATCAGATTCTGTTTATTTTCGGCATAAAAAGAGTCTTTCAGTGGGTGACGGGTTCAACCAGCCATTAATTCACATAATTTAGAAAGTAGTGTAAAATTTGTAAATAAATAAATCATTATATATATACTGTATATACACCCATACACACATTATACAATTCCACAAAAAACTGTAGCTTTCTAATTGTAGAAACAAAATCTTAAAATTTGTGTATATATTTTAATTGCTTTTGATTCTTTTAAGGTCTTTATCTGCAGTTTATGTTTGTTTTAAAATTATGCAATGGGGTAACTCACTGTTTGGTATAGCGAATTGCCCAAATGATCAAAATTAACCCACAAAAAACTATATATATATATATATAATATATATTTTTTTTAAAGCAGACAACCCAAGGTACTGATTTAGACCCATTATGGTATATTACTTTGTGTTTCTTACTGAAATTATTTACATACAACTACTCTAGTCATAAGACAAAGCTTCTCTGGGATCCCCTTTGTTTGTTCAGAAATAGCAGCCATTCGTGGCTTTGCCATTGGTTTTTGGAATTAGAATGCTGCTAATTGCAGCTGTGCACCACACTTCTAAAATTCCAGGCAGTTAAAGGGACAGTATACACCAATTTTCATATAACTGCATATAATAGACACTACTATAAAAGAAGAATATGCACAGATACTGATCTAAAAATTACAGTTATAAACCTTTTATAAACTTACTTGGGAAAGCTCCCCAGTTTTTAGCACGGTTGATGAAGTTAAGCAGGGTCACCCACTGAAAGGGGCTGGGAAAGCAGGAAGAGCTAGATACTTCCCCTTCCCTGCATATGAAAAGACAGATTACACAAACTTTAATCTGTAGCCCTGGCTCTACACCTGATACTTTGGGGCTTGGTTAGGGGTCTGAAAATCAGCAAAATGTTATTAAAAAATAAGCAAAACTGAGTGGCTATCTCTGCATCTGTGTGCCTAAAAGGGTATTGCAGTGATGGGGGTTAAGCCTCTGCAGACTGTCCCCTTATTTCAGTTCTTTTGATTCTTTTTGACTCTGACTTTAGCCAATCACTGTTGATTCCTAGGTAACTCCATGGAGTGAGCACAATGTCATCTAAATGGCACACATGAACTAGCCCTGTCTAGCTGTAAAAAACTGTCAAAATACTCTGAGATAAGAGGAGGCCTTCAAGGGCTTAGAAATCAGCATATGAGCCTACCTAGGTTTAGCTTTCAATGAGGAATACTAAGTAAACAAAATACATTTGATAAAAGTAAATTGGAAAGTTGTTTAAAATTGCATGCCCTATCTAAATCATGAACATTATTTTTAACATTAAAAGCTAACTGATTAATCCCTTAAAGGGACATTGTACATTAGGTTATTCTTTGCATAAATGTTTTGTAGATGATCTATTTATATAGCCCATCTGGGAGTGTTTTTGTAACAATATATAGTTTTGCTTATTTTTTAATAACATTTTGCTGATTTTCAGACCCCTAACCAAGCCCCAAAGTATCAGGTGTAGAGCCAGGGCTACAGATTAAAGTTTGTGTAATCTGTCTTTTCATATGCAGGGAAGGGGGAAGTATCTGCTCTTCCTGCTTTCCCAGCCCCTTTCAGTGGGTGACCCAGCTTAACTTCATCAACCGTGCTAAACTGGGAGCTTCCAAGTAAGTTTATAAAAGGTTTATACTGTATTTTTAGATCAGTATCTGTGCATATTCTTCTTTATAAGTAGTGTCTATTATATGCAGTTATATGAAAATTGGTGTATACTGTCCCTTTAACTGCCTGGAATTTTAGAAGTGTGGTGCACAGCTGCAATTAGCAGCATTCTAATTCCAAAAACCAATGGCAAAGCCATGAATGTCTGCGTATTTCTGAACAAACAAAGGGGATCCCAGAGAAGCTTTGTCTTATGACTAGAGTAGCTGTATGTAAATAATTTCAGTAAGAAAACACAAAGTAATATACCATAATGGGTCTAAATCAGTACCTTGGGTTGTCTGCTTTAAAAAAAAAAAAATATATATATATATATATATATATATATATATAGTTTTTTAAGGGTTAATTTTGATCATTTGGGCAATTCTGCTATACCAAATGTGAGTTACCCCATTGCATAATTTTAAACAAACATAACTGCAGATAAAGACCTTAAAATGATCAAAAGCAATTAAAATATATACACAAATTTTAAGATTTTGTTTCTACAATTAGAAAGCTACAGTTTTTTGTGGAATTGTATAATGTGTGTATGTGGTGTATATACAGTATACATATATATGATTTATTTATTTACTAATTTTACACTACTTTCTAAATTATGTGAATTAATGGCTGGTTGAACCCGTCACCCACTGAAAGCTCTTTTTATGCCGAAAATAAACAAATATATTGTTGTTGAAGGTAAATTAAAAACAATAAAGACTATTTCTGTTTAAACTGAGTGATAAAATTCTCCAGTACTTTGGACAAGTTTTTCTCTGAAATTCCCGGTAGCAAAGGGGTTAATACTGTATCTGTCCCCAACTGTCCTCAGCAAAAGAGAGAGATAAGGAGAAGCCTAGACTTGAACATGGCTTCACTGATTACTTTATAGAAATTCAGTGTAATTGGAAAGCCCTCAATTTTTATAGTTAAATGAAATGGAAAGGGGATAAAATAAATTATGAAAGTATATTGCAAATATATTCCTTGTGTTTGATTTACTAGGGGCACCCCTGAAATAATAACTTTGGGTCATGTACCCAAAAACAAGAAACTAGGATCTATGAACTATGATCTAATTGTAAAATATCAAAGAATCTGCATGCAAATAAGGGATGCGCATTCAGATCGTTCATGACAATCCGAAAGTGGAAGAGGGAAGTGGCGCATGAGCTTTGGATATTTTCATAGCCAAACTAATTCTTGTAAAAGATCCCCACTCTAAGATCTGGATTTGAAGGGATCTTAGTGTGGGGATCTTTTACAGGAATCAATACTTCTACAAAATATCCGAAGGGCACGAGCCGCTGCTTACTTCCGCTATCAGATCCTTACAAAAGATCTGACTGAGCATCCCTAAACGCACAAGTACAAAACAATAATCTTTAAATACTCACAGAAAGGTTCACAGTGACTGAAAATAATTGAACAAATTAAAAAGTATAACTAATGATAATTATTAACATACATAATTAGGAATATTAAACTGCACAATTTTATAACAACATCAAATAAAGCCATAACTAAATGGCCCATAAAAAAGCTGAAAAACTAAATATTTTAAAATAAATTGTTCTTAAAATCTATATTTATTTACATCTCAGTATTATACAGTTCTGTCACTACTGAGCGTTTGTAAATGATTAGAAAAGGACAGTAATATACTCACTTTGCACAATACAATAGAACAGCATACAATATCAAGTAACCTAAAGGCTTCCTTTGATTAATAGACAGCCCTCATAAATCTTTAAGCTGGTTTGTTTTTCACCTGAACACACAAACGCCTTCTCTTATTAAGAATACCCATTGCAAAACTAGAGATCTGCATAGACTGTTAAATATAGCAGAGAAATCATATTTTACAACTGGAAATAGCAATAAAACAAAAGTAAAACATCTATAGAATAGCTGTGGGTGGCATCAACTAGGGCAAACTGTACACAAATTTCTGAAGAAGACTGTGGCACAGGACTATAATTATGTATGTCGTATGTCCAGATCCAGCAATCACAGAACAGGCGAAAGGTACATATGCAATAACGAGTAAACCAGAATATTATTTACTAGTCCAGAACAGACATTTATATTAAGCTGTTGTAGGTGTAATTAATGTGATCAGCATTTTTTTTTATGTAATTATTTTAAACTGGAATTAAATATTTTTTCAATGATATTATGTGAATGTCACTCACTTACATTCTTCTACAGGTCTGAATATCCAGTTTGGTTCAACCACCAGCTGAATTTGCAATTGAAAAAAGCCACTATATACTATGCATTTTATTTTTCTTCTAAAAGCTGTGCACAAAAGACTTTGACAATTTCTACTAAACTGCTCAAAAAAAATTGTTAAACGTGCAGTCTGTTTAGTTGTAAAACAAATGCAGAGGAAGAAGAAATACGGCTCTGAATTGAGCCAAATGCCATTAGCAGCAGCCATGTTCGGCATTTGTTTTACAATGAAACAGACAAATGCACGTCTAAAAATTTTAAATAGGAGATGTCAACTGCCACGATCAAGTTAATGTCAACTTTGATGATTCCAAAAGGTCCTCCCCTGGGTGATGGGTAGCAAAGTTTATATGAGAAATCGCTCTCAAAAAACAAAGTGTATGCTTACGTGATAAATTATTTTCTTTCAGAATGAGTATGGTCCAGAGTCCTCCATAACATATGTGATATATTTCCCGCCACTAGGAGGAGGTCAAGAACCCATATCAGAGCTTAAAATCCCTCCCACCTCTAATCTATCTCTTAGTTTAACGTATAGCCGAGTAGAGAATAGGACACATATAGGTAGGAAGACAAAGCAGAGTCTGTACAGGTGTCATTAGAACTGTCACAAAAAATTAAACAGACAGATGACCTGTGGCCCATCATTATTTTTAGATTTCTTTTGTAAAATGATGATGGTCCACAGTCCTATATAACATATGGGATTAATACCCAAGCAGATGGTCTATGTTGCGAAAAGGGTGGGACTATTTTTCCTTGTAGTTCTTAATTAGCCGACAAGCCTGAAGGACTTTCCTGCCAAAAGCTGCTTACAAAAAAGTAAAACCACAAAGCGATAAAATCTGAAAGAATACGCAGAGAAGACATGTTGCAGCTTTGTAGATCAGCTCCAAAGAAGCATATATATATATATAAATATATATATATATATATATATATATATATATATATATATATATATATATATAATTTTTTTTAAACCCACAATGTTGCAACTAACTCTTGAGAAGAGCTACTTGCTGAAGAGATTGATAGGAAGAGTACTTTCCAAGGTAAAAGTAGATGATACCAATGGAATGCATTAGCTCAAACAAAGAATGTTGAATGCAGAGAAAATTAGATTCAGATTCCAGGGTGGAGAAATAGGATTCACAAGTGGCCTAATTCTAACTGATACCTGGACAAAAGGTTGAACCTCAGGAAGTAAGCCAACTTAGACAAAAACAAAGCAGAAATTTGTCTTTTAGAAATTAGCAGACAAACCCTTGTCAAAGCCATCCTGTAAAAAACTGAAGGAGTCTAAGAAAACCTTCTGGAAGAAAACTAAATTTAAATGAAAAAAAAAAAAAAGCCTTCCAAATGCAGCGATAAAACCTTTGTATTATAGGGTTTCTGGCCAGAATCAAATATTCAATAAACTAATCTGTGAAACCTCTAAGTTTCAAAACTAGGCATTCAAGTTCCACTCTATTAAAAGTAGAGATTTTGCAATCCTGATGAAGAAAAAGAACCTTGAAACAGGTTTTGTCTCAGAGTAAGAGCAATGGACCACAAGAAGAATCTGCACTATATCCGCATACCAAGTCCTGCGGAGTCAGGCTGGAACAATTAATATTACAGACGTTGAATCCTGTATGTTTCAAGCATGATTCTTGGAAACAGGTATGCTAGATGAAAGTACATAGTCAAATTACGGAAATTAGGAAAAAGGATAAATTTACATAGAACATAATGGGCAACATTATTAGCTGTTTCACATTTCCTAGAACAGGATCCATACATGCCCAATTCACAAAAGGCTTTAATTCTTGAAAGCATTGAGTATATTTTAACACACAATTATTTTATTTTTCAGGGCAAATTTTATTTACAGATCAAGGGTACGGGCCATGGGGACCAAGTTTGCCCCCAGCTTTGCAAATCTTTTCATGGGTTTCTTTGAGGAGAAATATATTACAACTGCCAACTGTGGGCGAACCTGGTCTACTATGGCGTTACATAGATGATTTAATTTTCATTTTGGATGGAAATCTAACTACAGCCAATTCCTTCATAGCACACAATCATAATGATTTAGAAATTTCTTTCACGGCCAACATACAAACTTGATCTATAGAATTTCTTGATCTTGTGTTAAGTTGGGATTCTTCCCACAAATTTGAATGCAAAATTTACTTCAAATAAGTGGACAGCAATAGTTATCTGGAATACTCTAGCAATCAACACAAGGGATGGATTAAAAATATTCCATATAGTCAATTCAGACGGATTAGAAAGAATTGCACTAGTACAGACATGTTTTTGAAACAAAGTATGGTTCTATATGATAGATTTCTAGATAAGGGCTATCCTATATATTTTAGAATAAATAAAGGCTGTAATGCTCACTTCACATTAATTAATATCATATATCTCGACATAGTGCAACCTAGAAGGAAAGTTTCTATATATGCATAAGAAGAGATAGTTGATCACACAATTCAGTGGGATCTAAAAGTAAAGGCAAAATAGCACCTATAAGACAATATTCTGTTAAGGTAATGAGGAAGGAGAGGATCTATGCAAAAATATTCAAATACATTTATTAAATATACATATATATGAGCATATAAATATTAAAACATACAAGTCAGTGGTCCCCATATGTGATTGTGTACAAGGATATGGCCAAATGGATAACTAAAGTGGTGCACCACTTATGCTTAAAATAGCAATGAGAGGGTATCTGAAGGTTGCTTGGAACTGATAAGCGGAGCAAAAGGAATTAATGCATAAGTGTTAGCAGGCTCAGCAAAGCAGTCAATGCTAGTAAAGTTATCCAGGTTAGGCTGAAAAGCGTGATGCACAAAGCAGGAAATTATCAGCCTGAAGCAAAGCAAATCCACAAGCAGTTGTAAATCTTCAGACAACCTGACATATCCTTGCAAAGTCACAGTTAATAACCCTCAATATGGCAGTGGCACAATTAGGACATATATACTTCATTCATTCCAAACGACAAAGGTGCTGCACTTTCAGATAGTGTGTAAACAGAACGCATCCAGCATTTGCTTCGGTAAACTGGTAAGGTGAATACACATGCAGTATGTCCTCAGTAAAGGATGTTCCACAAGCCACATAGGGTAAATGAAATAGGAGGGGATCTCCCAGGCAAGTAGGAAAAGCCCCGTTCAAGGAACCTACTGGTCATCTCAGCAGCCTGCTTGCTTAAAGTATAATCATCAGTACAAATTCTACGAAATCTTAAAAATTGCCCATATGGAATACCTCTTTTGAGGTTCTCTGGGTGATGGCTAGATCCCAACAAAAGGCTGTTTACAAAAGTAAATTAAATAGGAGGGGATCTCCCAGGCAAGTAGGAAAAGCGTCAAACCAACGCGTCCCTGTGCACGTTTCACTCCGCTCTCGTGGTCGCTTGGAGCTTCTTCTGGGTTTTAACGTCACCCCAGCAAAGGTTGCTATTTATTGGATACAGGTGTCACATGGCACTCAGCAAACTGTCGGAATTTTTAAAGAGCTACTACACAGTCACATCAATGCAACACTTATGCGGTCAATTTATTACGCCTTGCTATTGATTAAGTGATCCAACACAGCATATTTGCAACCTTATAACTGAGCGTCATACATCAAAGGGATTACATATTCAACATAACATTACTAAAAAATGGTTACTACATTATGAGCAACCATACTATATATATTGAAATTATGTTTCAAATGTTTGAAACGGGAACAAATTAACTATATTAAACATTCAAAATCAGTTTATATTATACATTTATTCACCAAGTAATAATTACTCGCAGACTGTTGGGATTTCCGAGGGAAAAAAAGAAGGAACACTGCTCACAGGATAAAGAGAACGTATCTTTTATAGGAATATCAGGTTAAGAAAGGAGGCAAACTCTAATTTTTCATTTAACCCGTTAGGGGAACAGTGTCTTTAGTTGTACATCCATCATTTCTCTTTTTGAAGAAGGATTGTATCTATATTTTCCTCCTCTCCTACTGGCCTTTACTGATTCAATGCCAACAAATGTTAAATCTTCTGTTTTTGACCTATAGTGGCTGTGCAAAATGTCTTGCAATTGGGCTATCAATATTAAATCCTTAATATCATCTCTATGTTCTGTTATACGTGAACAAAATTCCCTATAAGTTTTTCCTAAATAGAACAAGGGGCATGAGCATGATACAAGGTATATCACACCTGTAGTAGAGCAATTGATAAAGGATTTAATTTTGTAGACTTTGTTAGTACTGGTTTCAAAGGTTTTTTGTTTTTTTAACAAATTGACAGCAAACGAAATGATTGCAGGGGGAGCACCCTACAATTTTTGGGAATGTGTTTCTAACCAATTGGTATTCTTGACCTGGTTGAATTCGCTTTTAACTAAAAAATATTTTAGATTATTAGCTCTTTGTGCTGTCATAAGGGGATAATCCCTGACATATTTCTGTAAAACAGGATCCAAGGACAAGTGCCAGTTCTTTTGCAAAATGATTTTAAGTTTTATCCCAGTGGGAATTAAATCTAATCTTGGTACAACTTCATCATTATTTTGTTCTTTAATTTGAAATAGAAGATCCCTTCTATTCTTATTCCTAGCTTTAAAGAGGAGCCCTTTTTACACATTTTTTGGAGTAGTCCCGTTCAAGGAACCTACTGGTCATCTCAGCAGCCTGATTGTTGAAAGTATAATCATCAATACAAATCATACGCAATCTTAAAAATTGCCCATATGGAATACCTCTTTTGAGGTTCTCTGGGTGATGGCTAGATCCCAACAAAAGGCTGTTGGATGCCGTAGGTTTCCGATATACCTTAGTTACAATAGCATTCTCTCTTTAACTAACAAGGAGATCCAGAAAACTGATCTCATTGATATCATAACTGCAAGTGAAAAAAAATATTTAAATCGTTCTGATTGAGGACAGACACAGCTGCTGTTCTGTTCCCTCCTATAGGATAAGTATATCGTCCACATAGCGAATCCAGAGGGTCACGTGTGCATCAACCCATGTGGCATGTTCACCAAACACAATGTTGTTCTCCCACCATCCCAGGTGTAAGCAAGCATAGGTGGGTGCACACGTGGCCCCCATGGTCATACCACGTTTTTGTCTGTAATATTTGCCATTGAACAGAAAGATGTTCTTTGTGAGTACAAATTCAAGTAAATTGATGATAAATTGAGTATGTCTCTCATACCCTGACCCTCTAGTCTCTAAAAAGGATTTACTTGCCTTTAATCCCACTGAATGTGGGATAGACGAGTATAGAGACTCAACATCCAAAGAAACCAACCAAATATTGTCAGTTACAGTAATTCCATCTAATTTTTTTATTACATCAGTAGAGTCTTGGACAAAGGTCCTAAGTTCATTAACAAAAGGCTGTAAAAAAAAAGTCCACGTATCTGCTGACTCCCTCAGTAGGGCCCCCTATCCCAGAAATGATAGGGCGACCTGGTGGCTTTAACAATGATTTATGAAGTTTAGAAATCCAGTAGAAGACTGGCATCTTAGGTTTCACATTATATAAATAACTTTGTTCTTGACTAGTGATTAGATTTGATCTCCTAGCGTCATTTAGAAGAAATAATAAATTATGTGATTTCTGAAAGTCATCATTGGTCACTGGAGTATATTGGTTGGTATCAGAAAGTTGTCGTATAGACTCACCAATATAGTAATTCTGGTCTAGGATTACAACATTTCCACCTTTGTCGGCAGGTTTAATGACCAACTCCTTATGGCTAATGAGATCATCTAGGGCTTAACGCTCTCCATTGGACAAGTTATCATTAATTATACCAGTGGTCTGTATCTGAGCAAACTGTTCAGAGACACTCTGCACGAACACAGATATATTGGGTATTACAGAAAAAGACGGCAAATACGTGGACCTTTTCTTACAATTAGATCTGGGGCAAATAGCTACTTGTTCATCCGACTGTTCATAGGCCAATGTTTCCAAATTATGTAAAGCTTCCCTGTCACTCCCACTACCCAAATCAATAGTTGTACGCAGGGTCATTTTCTTTAGTGCTAGTTTGCGAGCAAAAGGGTTAAGATCCTTAGTGACCTCAATTAGGTCTAATCTATTAGAGGGGCAGAAGCTAAGTCCCTTTTCTAAGAGCTTGATATGCTCCCTGATTAAGGGGTAAGGAGGATAAATTCACAATATTTAAATACCTGTGTTCCAGGAGGTTCCCCCAAAAGGGACATCATATCAGATTCTAATTGTATCTTAGTCTGTTCCTGGTTATCAATACATTGACCTCTGTTTCTTCTCCCTCCCCCCATCTCTTCTTTCCTGAGGTGGCCTTCGCGTGTTGCCGCTTCCCCCCTCTTCTTGTCCTACCCCTAAAGGGTGTTGTTGTTGATTAAAAACAAGGGTTGTGTTGTCAGGATCAGAATCAATATCAGAATTATCAGTTACAGAATCATTGTAATATGTAGTGTTAATTCTATTACGATAGATGTATTTTATTTATTTTATAGTCATCTTGATCCCTTATTAGTTTACGTCTTTTCCTCAGTTTAATTTCACTCTGCAGTTTTTCAATCAATTTCTGGGTCTCCTTATTAAGTTTCTCAAAAGAGGAATCATTTTCATAAAGATGTAACTTTTCATAAATAGTGTCAACTTCTACTTTACAATTCTCCAATTTCTTTTCATCCTCAGCTATCATTAGTGCAATCAGACCAAGAGAACATCTGGTTAGTATCTCATTCCATTTAGTCAAAAATTCACTGTTGGCATCAACCCCCTTAAATTAATTCCTGGGTCTAGTCTAATTCTTAGTCCTGTAGGGATTATCTCCATTTTCAGATAATTAGTCAAGCTCTGATGTTCCCATTTCATTTTTACCTGTTTGGTTAGTTTCTTTTTATAGCATTTAAATGCTGAAACAACATCATTAATAAAGGTCCTCCTCCCCCTCAATCTGTATTTTCTCTTTTAATGTAAAAGCTTCTGAATATCAGTATTCCAACGTTCATCAGTTATTTTAAAAGCCATTTCCTCAAAAAAATCCCAACAGTCTGAGAGAAATGCACAAATCGTACAAGTATCAAATTAGGTTATCAGTAGTTGATTATAATTTATTAACTAAAGATAACTAATCTTAGATTTAGGATTTGGTGAATTTGATACTTGTACGATTTGTGCATTTCTCGCAGACTGTTGGAATTTTTTGAGGAAATGGCTTTTAAAATAACTGATGATATTTATATGCTCATATATACAGTATGTATATTTAATAAATGTATTTGATTATTTTTGCATATATTGCTTGTATCCTCTCCTTCCTGATTACCTTAACAGAATAGTGTCTTATAGGTGTTTTTATGTCTTGACTTTTAGATCCCACTGAATTGTGTGATCAACGCTCTATCCTATATATTTACTGGATCAAGCCCTAGAAAAAACTAGTAATTTAAAAAGATCAACTCTTTATAAAAGAGAAAACAAAACTAAAATTATTGCAGAATCTGAATCAGTTCCTACATTCATAACTCAATACAATAGCACTCATCATAAAATCAGAGACATACTTTATAAACATTGGCACATTATAAAAAAGGGATCCTATTTTGAGGAATATAGTGAATGACAAATCTAGAATAGTCTATAGAAGAGCTCAAACATTGAGAAATAGACTAGCAAAAGGATCAAATATGTCAAGTTTCAATCAAGGAACAACAAACAAAACAAGGGTGGAAATGGAATATTTGGACTAAAGGGAGTTTATAAATGTGGCAAAAGAGGCTGCAACTCCTGTAAATATATATATGTTCGAAAAAGAAATCCTTTACATCTACAGTAACTGGAGAAAATTTCACTGTTTTGGTATTTTATAATTGTGATTCAAATTTTGTAGTTTATTTAATAGTGTTTATGTGGTCTACAATATGTAACCCGCACCTCCAGAAAAATACGCACCAGTTGGGGCGAACATTTTCGAAATTGCAAAAAATTGTCGAATCGGAAAAATAAAACATAGTATCCCCATCCATTGCCTGATGGCCCATGCTGGTAATGCTCATGTTTACAATTTTCTACCCATTGACTTTATCCCCAAATCCAATGATTACAATAGACTAACCAAATTGAGACAACAAGAGACTTTTGGATTTTTAAATGAAAAACACTATCACCACTAGGACTCAATGCCATTACTGATGTGGCTGCATTCAACTAACATGGATCTCCATACCAATATAGTTTTCCCCAACACAACAGGTTCAATGTTTCATCCCATGCAATTTATGATTTATTTTTTTGTTTTTTTATATGTCCTTATTTTATGATTGCATACACATATATACATTTTTTTCACATAATATTTTCATACAATATCATTTAACAACAATTTCACGCATACACACTCAAAATTTAATATATTTACACTCACATTTTTCACTATGCTTATTTTCTCATACACTTCTTTACCAAACGTATTTACCATTTGGGTATTCCAATTAGAGACATACAATTAGCAAGAAACGACCTTCATGTAATTAATAATTTTTTTAGCTTAATTACTTTATATACATTTATGTGATTCAAGGACATACTGGTCCTTTTCCATCTTTTGCTTTGGTCTTTTTACATGGGACTTCATTATTTATAATTTCTTATTTCTAAAACACTTATAGGTCTGAATATTTTTCCAGCAATAAATAGTTATTTTATTTGCATTCTAATCTAACAATATTGATATTGTTAGGTGTGTATATATACACACATGTATATATGCATCCATATATATATATATTTTGCACAAGATGTAGTTTTTATATACACATTTTTTACATATATCGTTCTTCACAATCGTACTATAAAAACATCAATATTGTAAATAATGAGTTCTTTTTTCATTTAATTATTTTTTTTTACATATATGGATATCAGAATTGTATACATGTTTTAGATCGCTCATGTTTTTTCTGCTTGAACAAATAATGTTGCCCATTATGTTCTATGTAAGTTTGTTTCCTTTATCCTATTTTCCGTATTTTGATGATGTACTATTTGTTTTAGAACAGTTTATATAACTTTCACTTCCTTTTCTTTAAATTATCCAGTATAACTTGAGAAAATATCACTCATTATTCCTTAATTGAGTTGTAAAACTTATTCTTTTTTGATTCTTTTCATTCTGTGATTACCTTTCTGATACAAATGTCTGTGATTGGCTAGTTTTGAAATTAAGCCATTTCCAGTCATCGGACTTCAAGGTGTATTTAAAGACTGCTTGTTATTTCCCCAAAAATATTTTGACTCTCCTCTTATATTTGCAAAGACTGCTTGTTGGTTGTTTTATATCTGTTCTAATTTTACTTGCGTGATGAAATGACTTTAAAAGGGTAGAGAAATGCGTTGCACTATCGTTGCAATTTTATGTCATTTTAATAAAATTGTTTTAATCCTACAGAGATTTGTCCGTTGGTTCACTTTTGAGAAATCTTCAAACTAACAGCAGTCTTGCAGTGCTCCTCACAGAGCAGTTTCCAGAGCGGTTCCTGGAATTAATTGGTCACAATACCTGATGTAGTGAGCTGTTCCAGGATAAAAGACCTGTTGGAGAGCAGCTGACGGAGTGCCTGTGATCAGTCAGCTAACTGCTGTCAAGAGTTAGCCTGCCCATTTGCACCCTGAACTAGGACAGGTGCCAACAATTCCTGTGAGTGTATTCTTTTCTTCTTTTTGCCACGATTGAATCTCTTCGTATCACACTATGAGGCGCCCCCTCTCTTCTTCTTCTATTTTCAACAGATAACCTGCAGCATCGGGTTTATCAAGGGAGCAGCCTTCATCTTATTCAGTGTCCGTTTGGATTGAATTTAATAACATCATTATATCCATCATCTTTGGAGACTAATTTTGGGACATAACGCTCTCTTTTGAGATATTCATTTAAGCAATTTACCTTTATTTCCACAGAGAACTTTTTCTCACATGATATTATATATATTTTATTTAATTGTACCAATTTTTGTCACATTTCATTATTATTTTATTTGAATTTATTTGAATTCACTATATATATATATATATATATATATATATATATATATATATGTATATGTATATATTTATTATTATTTTTTAAATCTATTGGATTCATTTTTGTTACCAATTTAAATTTTATTTTATTATACTTTTTTGGTATTAACATATTTAAGTGCGTGTGAACAAATATCACACATACGGTTATCATTACATTGCACACCAGTCATTATCCGATTGCCTGTTTCTTTGTACAAGCTAGATGAAAGTCCCATGGACACTATTCTCAACCATCTCCTTCCGAGGCCAAGAACAAAACTAAGAGAGAGATGGGAGGAATTTAAGCTCTGTTATGGGTTCTTGACCTCCTCCAAGTGGCGGGAAATATATCCCATATGTTATGAAGGACTGTGGACCATCAATTTACAAATGAAATATAGATGCTAATTTATAAGTAGAAAAAAAAATCCTGCTAATTTTAAGTTTTAGACAAAAGAAGATAATTTCTTGATTACTACTTTTGTAATGTACAATGTTTAATTACAGACACAGGTGATGCTACTACATTGATTCCGAAGTACATGGCATTATCTCAAGCCACTATTTTATTTCACTGCAACTTATAATAAAGGGACATTAAAGGGACACTGAACCCAATTTTTTTCTTTGTGATTCAGATAGAGCATGACATTTTAAGCAACTTTCTAATTTACTCCTATTATCAAATTTTCTTTATTCTCTTGGTATCTTTATTTGAAATGCAAGAATGTAAGTTTAGATGCCGGCCCATTTTTGGTGAACAACCTGGGTTGTCCTTGCCAATTGGTGGATAAATTCATCCACCAATAAAAAAGTGCTGTCCAGAGTTCTGAACCCCCCCCAAAAAGATTAAATGCCTTCTTTTTCAAATAAAGATAGCAAGATAACAAAGAAAAATTGATAATAGGAGTAAATTAGAAAGTTGCTTAACATTGCATGCTCTATCTGAATCAGGAAAGAAAAAATTTGGGTTCAGTGTCCCTTTAAATGCTAAAAAAATGCTAGACAAAATGATGTATTCAAGGCAAAGATTAGATTGACTATAATATGCAAAGTAAAAAACAATTCTCTCTCGTTTTACAACATATAACTCAACATTTAATAGTACAATCTCAAAGTGTTTAATGTCCCTCTAAAAACAACCATCATTTCAGTATATTAAGTTATATTTTGACCCTCAGTGGGAAAGTGAAATGCAAGTAGTTGCTGGGTGAAGTTAGAGCTATAGTAGCTTCTGAGTATGTGCAAATGATATATGTGCTTTCAGTAGCACACTGTATTTATTTCTTTAATGTTCCTTTAAAGTATTTACAGTTCTCTTAAGATTATACATTTTTAAAGGGACAGTCTACTCAAAAATTGTTATTGTTTAAAAAGATAGATAACACCTTTACTACCCATTCCCCAGCTTTGCATAACCAACATTGTTATATTAATATACTTTATAACATTTAAACCTCTAAACTTCTGCCCGTTTCTATGCCACTACAGGACGCCTCTTATTACAGTGCATTTTGCTAGCTTTTCACAAGACAGTGATAGTTCATATGTGTCATATAGATAACATTGTGCTCACTCCTGTGGAGTCAGCACTGATTGGCTAAAATGCAAATCTGTTAATAACTGAGATAAGGGTTAGTCTGCCGAGACTTAGATACAAGGTAATCACAGAGGTAAAAAGTATATTAACTTAACAGTGTAGGAGGTTATGCAAAACTGGGGAATGGTAATACAGGGATTATCTATCTTTTTAAACAATAAAAAGTCTGGAGTAGACTGTCTTTATTTTTTTCTAAGGACTAAGATAAGCTAAATGCTTATTAATCAGCTAAATGTGTTCTCTATTTCTAATACTTGCCTGACTTTTGGCACCATCATGCGATGCTGAACCATTAACGTGTGGCAGATTGATGCCATCAGGGTGAAGACTTCCTCGCTGGCCGCATCCCGCCAGACCATACTGAGCAAAGTGTTTGTCTGTTGCTTGGTATCCAATATCTTTAGGCACTCTTCTGTAATATATTGCACAGATATTTTTCCATCACCCTGTTACCAAGAACAAAAAAATTGTGAGGGGGAAAAAAAACCATGAAAACAATACTTATTACATTAAAGGGACAGTAAAGTCAAAATTAAACTTTCGTGATTCAGATAGAGCTTGCGATTTTAAAAACCTTTCCCATTTATTTCTATGATTTAATTTGCTTCATTCTCTTGCTATCTTTTGTTGAAAAAGCATAGCTAGGAGGACTCAGGAGTAGCATTGCACTACTGAGAACTAGCTGCTGATTGGTGGCTGCACATATATGCCTCTTGTTGTTGGCTCACCTGGTGTGTTCAGCTAGCTCCCAGTAGTGCGTTGCTGCTTCCATAAAAAAGGACTTATTCAGGAAAGAAAAATTTCTGGTTTCCTGTCCCTTTAATTTCACAATTATTAAGCTATGATCTGACTGCAAGTATATTTTAACTGTATATATCTATTTAGGTGGGATATTCTCCTCCCCTACAGGGAAAGGCAAGGAGAGCACACAGCAGAGCTGTCCATATAGCTCCCCCTCTAGCTCCGCCCCCCAGTCATTCGACCGACGGTTAGGAGGAAAAAGGAGAAAACTATAGGGTGCCGTGGTGACTGTAGTGTATAAAGACAAAAAAAATTTCAACCTGATTAGGAAAACCAGGGCGGGCCGTGGACCGGACACACCGTTGGAGAAAGTAATTTATCAGGTAAGCATAAATTCTGTTTTCTCCAACATTGGTGTGTCCGGTCCACGGCGTCAGCCATTACTTGTGGGAACCAATACCAAAGCTTTAGGACACGGATGAAGGGAGGGAGCAAATCAGGTTACCTAAATGGAAGGCACCACGGCTTGCAAAACCTTTCTCCCAAAAATAGCCTCCGAAGAAGCATAAGTATCAAATTTGTAGAATTTGGCAAAAGTGTGCAGAGAATACAAGTCGCTGCCTTACATATCTGATCAACAGAAGCCTCGTTCTTGTAGGCCCATGTGGAAGCCACAGCCCTAGTAGAGTGAGCTGTGATTCGGTCAGGAGGCTGTCGTCCGGCAGTCTCATAGGCCAATCGGATAATGCTTTTTAGCCAGAAAGAGAGAGAGGTAGCAGTAGCTTTTTGATCTCTCCTCTTACCAGAGTAAACGACAAACAAAGATGAGGTTTGTCTAAAATCTTTTGTTGCTTCTAAATAGAACTTTAAAGCATGAACAACATCTAAATTGTGTAATAAACGTTCCTTCTTTGAAACTGGTTTCGGACACAGAGAAGGAACAACTATTTCCTGGTTAATATTTTTGTTGGAAACAACTTTTGGAAGAAAACCAGGCTTAGTACGCAAAACAACCTTATCTGAATGGAAAACCAGATAGGGTGGATTACACTGCAAAGCAGATAATTCAGAAACTCTTCTAACAGAAGAAATAGCACCAAAAAAACAGTACTTTCCAAGATAATAACTTAATATTTATGGAATGTAAAGGTTCAAACGGAACCCCTTGAAGAACTGAAAGAACTAAATTTAGACTCCAAGGAGGAGTCATGGTTCTGTAAACAGGCTTGATTCTAACCAAAGCCTGAACAAAAGCTTGTACATCTGGCACAGCTGCCAGTCGTTTGTTGTAACAAGACAGATAAAGCAGAAATCTGTCCCTTTAGAGAACTAGCGGACAACCCTTTATCCAAACCTTCTTGGAGAAAGGAGAGAATCCTTGGAATTTTTATTTTACTCCAGGAGAATCCCTTGGATTCACACCAACAGATATATTTACGCCATATTTTATGGTAAATCTTTCTAGTCACAGGTTTTCTGGCTTGGACCAGAGTATCTATCACAGAATTCGAAAACCCACGTTTGGATAAAATCAAGCGTTCAATTTCCAAGCAGTCAGCTGCAGAGAAACTAGATTTGGATGTTCGAATGGACCTTGTACTAGAAGATCCTGTCTCAAAGGTAGCTTCCATGGTGGAGCCGATGACATATTCACCAGGTCTGCATACCAAGTCCTGCGTGGCCACGCAGGAGCTATCAGAATCACCGAGGCCTTTTCCTGTTTGATCCTGGCTATGAGCCTGGGAAGGAGAGGAAACGGTGGAAACACATACGCTAGGTTGAACGACCAAGGCGCCACTAATGCATCCACTAGAATCGCCTTGAGATCCCTGGATCTGGACCCGTAACAAGGAATCTTGAAGTTCTGACGGGACGCCATTAGATCCATGTCTGGAATGCCCCATAATTGGGTTAACTGAGCAAAGACCTCCGGGTGGAGTTCCCACTCCCCCGGATGGAAAGTCTGACAACTCAAATAGTCCGCCTCCCAGTTGTCTACTCCTGGGATGTGAATAGCAGATAGATGGCAGGAGTGATTCTCTGCCCATTGGATGATCTTGGTTACTTCCTTCATCGCTAGGGAACTCTTTGTTCCCCCCTGATGATTGATGTACGCAACAGTCGTTATGTTGTCCAACTGAAATCTTATGAACCTGGCTTTCGCTAGCTGAGGTCAAGCCAGGAGCGCATTGAATATTGCTCTTAGTTCCAAAATGTTTATCGGGAGAAGCGACTCTTCCCGAGACCATAGGCCCTGAGCTTTCAGGGAGTCCCAGACCGCGCCCCACCCCAAGAGGCTGGCGTCGGTCGTGACAATGACCCACTCCGGTCTGCGGAAACTCATTCCCTGAGACAGGTGATCCTGGGTCAACCACCAGAGAAGTGAGTCCCTGGTTACCTGGTCTACTTGAATTTGGGGAGACAAGTCTGTATAGTCCCCATTCCACTGATTGAGCATGCACAGCTGTAATGGTCTTAGATGAATTCGAGCAAAAGGAACCACGTCCATTGCTGCGACCATTAGTCCTATTACTTCCATGCACCGAGCTATGGAGGGTTGAGGAATAGAATGAAGAACTCGACAAGCGTTTAGAAGCTTTAACTTTCTGACTTCTGTCAGGAAGATCTTCATTTCCATAGAATCTATTATTGTTCCCAGAAACGGAACCCTTGTGGACGGTGACAGTGAACTCTTTTCTATGTTCACCTTCCACCCGTGAGATCTGAGAAAAGCCAACACAATGTCTGTGTAGGCCCTCGCTTTGGAAAGAGACAACGCTTGGATTAGGATGTCGTCTAGATAAGGTGCTACAGCGATGCCCCTCGGCCTTAGGACTGCTAGAAGGGACCCTAGCACCTTTGAGAAAATTCTGGGAGCGGTGGCTAAACCGAATGGAAGAGCCACGTGAAGGATGGAACTCTGAGGAAATTGTTTAATATCTTTAAATCCAGGATTGGCCTGAAAGTTCCCTCTTTTTTGGGAACCACAAACAGGTTTGAGTAAAAACCTAGACCTTGTTCCCCGGAGGGGACTGGGTTTATCACTCCCATCTTTGATAGGTCTCTTACACAATGTAAGAATGCCTGTTTCTTTATCTGGTCTGAAGATACGTGAGACAGGTGGAATCTTCCCTTTGGAGGAAGTCCCTTGAACTCTAGCAGGTATCCCTTGGAGACTAGTTCTAGTACCCAGGGATCCGGAACATCTCTTGCCCAAGCCTGAGTGAAGAGAGATAGTCTGCCCCCTACCAGATCCGGTCCCGGATCGGGGGCTACCCCTTCATGCTGTCTTGGTAGCAGCAGCAGGTTTCTTGGTCTGTTTACCCTTGTTCCAGCCTTGCATGGGCTTCCAAGCGGGTTTGGGCTGGGCCGCGTTACCTTCTTGTCTAGCGGCAGTGGAGTTATTAGCCGGTCCGTTCCTGAAATTGTGAAAGGAACGAAAATTCGACTTGTTCTTAGCCTTAAAAGGCCTATCCTGTGGGAGGGCATGGCCCTTACCCCCAGTGATGTCTGAAATAATTTCCTTCAATTCCGGCCCAAAAAGGGTCTTACCCTTGAAAGGAATATTAAGTAACTTAGTCTTGGACGACACATCTGCCGACCAGGATTTTAGCCAAAGCGCCCTCCGCGCTACTATAGCAAAACCCGAGTTTTTCGCCGCCAATTTCGTTATTTGAAAAGCGGCATCCAATATAAAAGGAATTAGCTAACTTTAATGCGTGAATTCTGTCCATGACTTCTTCATAGGAAGTCTCTTTCTGGAGCGACCTTTCTAGTTCCTCGAACCAAAAGGACGCCGCTGAAGTGACAGTAATAACACACGTAGCTGGTTGAAGGATGAACCCTTGTTGAACAAAAATCTTTTTAAGCAATCCTTCCAATTTTTATCCATAGGATCTTTGAAAGCGCAGCTGTCCTCTATAGGAATAGTTGTGCGCTTCGCTAGTGTTGAAACAGCTCCCTCAACCTTCGGGACCGTCTGCCATGCGTCCCTTCTAGGGTCTACTATGGGAAACATTTTCTTAAATATAGGAGGTGGGGCAAAGGATACACCTGGCTTCTCCCACTCCTTATCCACTATGCTCGCTACCCTCTTGGGTATTGGAAAAGCGTCTTCGTGCACTGGGACCTCTAAAAATTTGTCCAATTTGCACAACTTCTCTGGTACTACTACAGAATCACAGTCATCCAGAGTAGCTAATACCTCCTTAAGCAAAGCGCGGAGATGTTCTAGCTTAAATTTAAATGCTACTATATCAGGTTCTGCCTGTTGAGAAATTTTTCCTGAGTCTGAAATTTCACCCTCAGACAGCCCTTCCCTCACAGCCAATTCCGATTGATGTGAGGGTAAAATAGATAAGGCATCGTCAGCGTCTGATTGTTCATCCTTTTTTATCTGTATTTAAAACTGAACAATCACGCTTTCTCTGAAATGCTGGCAGTTTGGATAAAAGATTTGCTATAGAATTATCCACTACTGCTGTTAATTGTTGCATAGAAATAAGCACTGGCGCGCTAGGTGTCGCCTGCGCGGGCAAAGCTGGTGTAGACACAGAAGGAGAGGATGTAGAATTATCCTCACTACCTTCATTAGATAAATTATCTTGGGCAACATTATGAAATGTAACAGAGCTGTCCTTATTTTGTTTGGACGCTATGGCACAATTATCACAAACACTCAAAGGGGGAACACATTTGTCTCTACACACACAGAACATAGGTTATCTGATGGCATAGACATGTTAAACAGATTTAGGCAGGCAAACTATGCAATAAAAACGATTTTAAACAAAAACGTTACTGTCTCTTTAAATAATAAAATTACACACTTTATTTCTGAATGTTCAAAAAACTATAAAGGCAATATCCGATTTTTATGAAATTTGGACCCCAGTGTCTTAATGCTTAGAAAGTATTGCACAGCAAATATGGAGACTCTAGCTCTTAAAACAAGCAAACCAGAGCTAATTGTTGGATTTAACCGTTTTTATACACTACAATCCCTGCTACAGTATTGCTGCAGCATTTTACCTTCCTTAGGGGTCAATCATCCACAGAAATAAGCCTTCTGGAGTCACTTTCTGAGTCACAGGACCCTCTCACATGAAAACTGCATGCACTGCCTTGAAATCAACTGCACAGCTGAAGCACCAAAATGAGGCTTCCTCCCTCAGCACACTAGAGTGAAGGGGCCTTCCTGACTAGATTTAGGTGTCTAAAACATGCCAGATCAATAAAAAAACGTTCCCAAGTGTATATGAGCTTATAAAACAGTTCAAATGCCATGATATTGTAATAAAAACCAATCGATTTTGCCCCTAACAGTGTCTACCAGCATAAAAATCAAAAAGGGGAAGCCTGTTATCTTTTTTGCTGAGGTGAAAGAAAAATGGCTTACCATTTTCCCTGAGGGGAAAAATGACTGTCATCTAGCATTAGCCTGTGTTGTTAGAAGGAGACTAGTCATACCTGAAGCAGATGAGTCTGCAAACTGTTACCCCCAACTGAAGTTCTCTGGCTTCAACAGTCCTGTGTGGTAACAGCAATGGATTCTAGTTACTTGTGCTAAAATCATATTCCTCTTAACAGAAATCTTCATCACTTTTCTGTTGTAGAGTAAATAGTACAAGCCAGCACTATTTTAAAATAACAAACTCTTGATAGAAGATATAAAAAACTACAACTAACACCACAAACTCCTCACCATCCCAGAGGAGATGCTACTTGTTCAGAGCGGCAAGGAGAATGACTGGGGGGCGGAGCTAGAGGGGGGAGCTATATGGACAGCTCTGCTGTGTGCTCTCCTTGCCTTTCCCTGTAGGGGAGGAGAATATCCCACAAGTAATGGATGACGCCGTGGACCGGACACACCAATGTTGGAGAAACTACAAGATCACAGGGGTGAACTCAGAAAGTGAGTATCGCCACTGGGAGCCAAGGCAGCGCACACTTAAAAGAAACTTTAGATAGACTGTGTTGATAGAACGTAACACCACAATCACTGTTATAAAAATAAATGTGTTTAAACAGATCTCCAATATATAGCAATCAGATTAATGCATACAAGAATATAGTACAATAATAATAATATACTTATCACACTCTGCAGTATCCCTGAGATAGGAAAAAAAGAGAGAGAAAACAATAGTGTCCTTCTGGTGGTCAGATGTGATGAAGTTCCAATATAGTTGGTGTCTCAGTGCTGCTCGTTATAATACCACTCAAGGTCCAATTTGAGTGAATAAAGTACAGCTGCAAGGATCTAGAAGAACAAGCGCACAGATACAAAAGGTAACCCCAATAATATGAGGTAAGTTATAGCAGTCGGATCCTTAAAGTGTCCCCACTTATTACTGGCAACAAGTCCCAATGAGGTAGGAGAGTCTCCTTGTTATTAATGTCCCCAGTATAGTTCAAAGTGGATGAAGGTAGTGGTTAGTATTGTCAGAGAGTTCCGGTTAATCTTACCGCTCCTGAAGTTAACAGTCCGGTCAGAGGCTGATAGATAGATAAACGCTGCAGACAGTTATAGCGTGGATCTGTACAGCAGCGTGTATAACAATGCTCCTGTTCGGCGTGTAGTTCACAAGTGACGTAAGGTGGGCGTGGCCTTACGCGTTTCACGGAAACATCCGCTTCAATGCGCCGAACAGGAGCATTGTTATACACGCTGCTGTACAGATCCACGCTATAACTGTCTGCAGCGTTTATCTATCTATCAGCCTCTGACCGGACTGTTGACTTCAGGAGCGGTAAGATTAACCGGAACTCTCTGACAATACTAACCGCTACCTTCATCCACTTTGAACTATACTGGGGACATTAATAACAAGGAGACTCTCCTACCTCATTGGGACTTGTTGCCAGTAATAAGTGGGGACACTTTAAGGATCCGACTGCTATAACTTACCTCATATGATTGGGGTTACCTTTTGTATCTGTGCGCTTGTTCTTCTAGATCCTTGCATATATATATATATATATATATATATTTGCCTAATTTTTATTTATTTATTTATTATTATTTTTACAAAAAAAGGTTAAATTGAAGCTGCTTATTTTGATTTTGAAACTAAGAGTAAGTGCTATGGCCTGGTTGCTCATTGGATGATAAGCAAAATTCCCTACTATTGGTAGACAGTGAAAAACCTTTAGAGCACAAAAAAAGGTTTGCTTTTTTTGCTCAGTACATGAACATTTGTTTTTACAAATAAAAATGTATAATACAAATGCAACAAAGAAAGAAAACAATCTTTGTTGTCCCTTTAACTATGAGAAAAAAAGCAAAACAAAAAGTCGTACAATTTTGGTAACCATCTTGCTAGTATCTTCGTCATCATCTTCAGAATCACTAGCTAGTTCTTGATGCTTTGAATAAGTAGAAGAGACAGGTAACTGAGACAGAAACATCTGAAGTACCCTCAGGTATTCCAGCATCCCTTCTTCAGATAAGTTGCCTGAACAAAAAAAGAGAGAAACATACAAAGTGAATACACTCTAATGATTTGACATACAGCACGTTTGAAAATTATATTACATTTCTTGGTTAACTCAAAGTATTATTTTTGAAATATTACATTCTTATCACTCAACAAGTCTAGTTTACAAAATAAATAGTGATAGTCTTTAATTAGGCTTCAACTTCAGCAAATATTCTAACGTACAGGTTCTCCTTCATAATCCCACAACAATATTGCTGTAGTAAAACTGTTGCAGGCCATAATGGCCCAAATAATGGGGATTGTTTAGATGTCAAATTGGACTGTCACCCCAAGACTAAGCGTTAAAGTTAATCTATATTGCTAATACCCTATACCGAAACCATAACGTTACTGCAGTAGCAAGACATCAGAATAATGTAGAATTATTGACCTTATCCTATCCCAAACAATATTAACTGTTACATTATGTTCATTAAGCTATATAGGCAATACTGTGATTGGATGTCAACATACCAAGGCATGTTATGTCTAAGGTGCACTTATTTAAAAAGGTGTTGAGGGTATAGCAGGTAGCATAAAATTATTCTATTCTCCAATAATTTCATCTCAAACATTTATTCCAAAAGTTATATGTTTAAGTAATCAACAAAGATATGTCTTTATAACTAATGTCTTACAAATGTAATATTTGAGAGTCAGCATCTTGTTTGTATATCACTTTATAAAAGTTTATATTTTTTAATGCATGACAACAATTAAAAATTCAAAAAGACAAGAGTGTGCAGTTTCATACCCAAGTAGTTTTCACCAACTGTAAGAACAAAATAAAAGAGCCAAGGAGCTCGATCTCTTTTCAGTGAATGTCTGTGTTCATCCATTAGTAGTGCATGCAAAAAGAGTTCATAAGGAAAAGCAGTCTGTAAGTCTGCAAATGCTGGAATGATGAAATGGAATATTTGATCGGTGTACGGTGCAGCCAAGAACTCCTCTGTAAAGGCAGTGAAAACGTGTTGCCTGTTTAAAAAATATATATAGATCAGTAAAAACTGGAACATAAATCACTTACTACAATTTTCATTCATTGGGGATAGACAGAAAATTCAAAGCCTGAAACTCTACCATTCATGTGGGTGTAAAACTCCTCCTCTCTTCCTACCACCATCTTTTTTTATTTAGAACCAGGACAGGAATGAGGGTAGCTTGGTAAGAGCTACATAGTGACATAAGCCAAGACATGGAAATGTTGGTGTAATTTGACTTCTAGTCATCTTGGCTCACCATAATAGCACTCACCATTTTTTTTAAAAAACAATAAAATATATGGGTGGGTGAAAAGGCAACTATTAGCATCAAATCTGCAGAATTTGTCTCCCCCCCCCCCACACCAAAATTTGGCCACATTAGAGGAACTTACATTAAACTTGTAATGTTTTACAAACATGTTGGGAGAACTCCATACTGCTGCTTTAATATATCAAAAACATATCTCCTTCAGTTGCCTAAGATAAAGAGACTGCTTCTGTAGGATGAGTTCTAAGCCCTAGTAGCACTAGATAAAACTATCATTTTATTTTTTTCCAAACTGCAACCTTTACAATATCACAACAACTGCCTCCAACGTTTTGTCCATTCAATATAGATGTGGCAAAAACAAACCTCATCCAAGATATACTACATCTTCCTATTTACTGGCTATTATCAAGAAGATAAATAAGGAAAATAAAATTCCAGAGGAGCATAAAGTAAATACACATAATTGAAAAATCCAGGGACTGGTGGGAGAAAACGTAAATTATGCTTACCTGATAATTTCATTTTCTTCTGAAGGGAAGAGTCCACAGCTGCATCCATTACTTTTGGGAAATACAGAACCTGGCCACCAGGAGGAGGCAAAGACACCCCAGCAAAAGGCTTAAATACCTCCCCCACTTCCCTCATTCCCCAGTCTTTCTGCTGAGGGAACAAGGAACAGTAGAAGAAATATCAGGGCGAAAAAAGGTGCCATAAGAACAAAAATTTACAGCCATCTCATAGATAAAAATACGGGCGGGAGCTGTGGACTCTTCCCTTCAGAAGAAAATGAAATTATCAGGTAAGCATAATTTATGCTTTTCTTCTTAAAAGGGAAGGAGTCCACAGCTGCATTCATAACTTTTTGGAAAAGAATACCCAAGCTAGAGGACACTGAATGCAAACAACGGGTGGGTACAAAATGCGTCCCCCTCGAAAGGCACCACAGCCTGATTATTTGACACCCTAAAAAGTATAGACGACACAGGTGAAAACCCAATGCCCAGTTAACTGCACAACAGTTACACCGCCGGCGAAGCTGAACTAAACCACTCAGTCCCAGAGTCTGTCAAGCCCAAACAACCTCCGAGGAGTCAACCCCGCGACTCCCATGAAGGTACCCAGCCAAGACAAGGACCGCTATCTGCCCCCAAAAAGGGAACAGAATCTCAAGAAAAATCCAAAGGATCATTACAGTCTGTAGAACATAGAACAACCCATGGTTGTCGTCCAATAGCAACGCATAGGGAGACGAACTCCCTAGAAACACAAGGACCCGAAGGGAAAAAATGAATACATACACAGGGAAACATGTCCCAAAAAGGACTCGAGGAACACCCTCATATCCCTGACCCTGAACCATACCCAAAGGTATTCCAGGAAAACCACGAGTTCCCCCGATGCCTCATATCAGATCTAGATCTGCAAGCTAGACAGCAGAGACAGCAGAAATAGGATAACTATCCCAGCAGCTAGTAACGAGTTCTCCAAAAAGAACACCCACCATCTGAACAGGAACTCCAAATTGCCAGCTTCGAGGTAGAAAGCTGACTCAGCATTGCTAAACCCAAACACAGAAGGCGTTTCAAAACTTGCTAACGCCCAGTCAAAGTGCAATTAGCCGTAGCTGGTTACACCCTCCAAGTGCAATAGCTGTCCAAGGGCTCACAGCCCTCCGAATATCGGGCTCCAAGGAGCGCCCCCTCCCAGCACCGAACGTCAGGGAAAAGAGGAGGACATCCAAGACCTCCCACAAAGGAGAGAACCAACTCTAGAGAAAACGGTCAACCCTGCATAGAGTAACCGACCCCCAATCTTCCCTCTAGGATAATAGTCCCAGCCCAAAGGCTAGTCAAGACCAAAAGACAAGAATCCCAGACTACCGGAAGAGAAAGGAAGGGTCAACGTAGGAACAAAGCCCCCGGTTAGGATAGACATTGTGCTTGGGTACAAAACCCCCTACATGGCTGTCTTCTGTAAAAACAGGGAACTATTCCCAAGGAAAGAAGGCCCTCCATATATTAAAATCTAACCTATAGCAGGAGCCTCATAGGGATCAAACTCTCATTCTCCGCTGCAGGAACGGAGGAAGCAGTCACTACATTGCAATTCCTCTTCTAGGATTCTGGAACGCATAAAGGGAAAAGACCCGTATGAGGCAAGACCCACAGGTTGCTCCAGATACTAAGGTAACTCCGAACCCGGAGAACCCCACTCTAGAAGAGAAGGGAATAAACAAGGGAAACCTACCCTACCATAGAGGCGAGACCCCTCGGCCATATCGCCAACCCAGGTGAGGATACCTGGAGTCTACAGAAACAGCGTAAATGTGCCAGAAGACCAGTAGGGAATTGTCAGAAGGACCTAAAGCCTAAGCCGCAAAAGGAGGCATCTCTCACAGAGCCCCAGCCTCTACGGAGAGAGGCCCGCGGGACCACAAACATCTAGTGTGAGATCGAACCGTCCACACCCATCCAAGGAGAGTCCATAGAATAGGCCAAGAGACATTCAAAATCCAGCAGGATTAATCAGCACCACAAGGGTGACATGAACCCTGGTAGCAGCCGAAAAAGTATCCGATCAGTACCTGCCTGGTATAAGGACACTCTAGAACTGCCCAAGGTCCAAGAAAATTCGTCCAGAAGGATAGATAAATGAACTAGAAAAACATAATTCTATTATTCAATAAGTGCACAACTTCCGAGAAAGTGCCCACGCGACCTAAGTCGCAAGTATCGGTTTCAGAGAAGAACGTTCATAAAAAAGAAAATCTAACAGACATGAGCTTAAAGAAAAAACAAATTATACACATCCATCCGGATCAAAAATAAAATGAAGGCAGCACCAATCAGGTGAACACCCAAGGTGAATGAGGACAAAAACGGAACCAGACGATTAAAGCCCCATTCACCCAAGCTTAGAACTGGAACTGAAAAAACATAAAGCAAAAGAAAAACAGCGACGTTAAGGAGATTGGCTTCATCCCAAAGTCCTTCCATTTTGCCATCCAGCTTCTAAGGCCTCGGATCCCTTGGCCCGCTAGGACTGGGATCCTCCAACATTGCCAAATCATGTCTTAAAAGAACACGAAGGCGAGCCAGCCTATAACGGAAGGCAAAATCATCCCTCGCCGGATCAAATGAAGACCCTGGCTCCAAGATAGCCTCAGGGGCTAACGCTTCCCGAAAAAGCCAAACTGAATTGGGCAATCCCATGCTCGATGGGCCTTGGCTAACAGAACGCGGACATTATCTTAGAAATACTTCATTTGGGAGATATAAATGATTCAGCGCCATAGAAATGGCCATGCGGCACCTTGCCGTAACCTCTGGAGGAAAAGGAAATTTATGCTTACCTGATAAATTGATTTCTTTTACAATATGCCGAGTCCACGGGTTTCATCCTTACTTGTGGGATATTATCCTCCTGTTAACAGGAAGTGGCAAAGAGCACCACAGCAGAGCTGCTATATAGCTACTCCCTTAACTCCTCCCCCCAGTCATTCGACCGAAGGTATAGGAAGAGAAAGGAAAAGCTAAAAGGTGCAGAGGTGACTGAAGTTTAGAAAAATAAATCCTGTCTTAAGATGACAGGGTGGGCCGTGGACTTGACATATCGTAAAAGAAATCAATTTATCATTTTTATCAATTTTTTTTTATCATTTTTATCAAATTTCCTTTTCTTTTACAAGATATGCCGAATCCACGGGTTTCATCCTTACTTGTGGGATACCAATACCAAAGCAATAGGACACGGATGAAAGGGAGGGACAAGACAGGAACCTAAACGGAAGGCACCACTGCTTGAAGAATCTTTCTCCCAAAAATAGCCTCAGAAGAAGCAAAAGTATCAAATTTGGAAAATTTGGAAAAAGTATGAAGGGAGGACCAAGTCGCAGCCTTACAAATCTGTTCAACAGAAGCATCGTTCTTGAAAGCCCATGTGGAAGCCACAGCTCTAGTAGAATGAGCCGTAAGTTTTTCAGGAGGCTGCTGTCCAGCAGTCTCATATGCCAGACGTATGATGCTTTTCAACCAAAAAGAGAGAGAGGTAGCAGTAGCTTTTTGACCCCTACGCTTTCCAGAATAAACAACAAAAAGAGAAGATGTTTGTCGGAAATCCTTGGTCGCTTGTAAGTAAAACTTCAAGGCACGAACCACGTCCAAGTTATGTAACAGACGTTCCTTCTTAGAAGAAGGATTAGGACATAAGGAAGGAACAACAATTTCCTGATTAATATTCTTATTTGAAACAACCTTGGGAAGAAATCCAGGTTTAGTACGCAAAACCACCTTATCCGAATGGAAGATAAGATAAGGTGAATCACATTGTAACGCAGAAAGCTCAGAAACTCTTCGGGCAGCAACTAAAAACAAAACTTTCCAAGATAACAGCTTAATATCTATGGAATGCAGAGGTTCAAACGGAACCCCTTGAAGAACATTGAGAACTAAATTCAAACTCCATGATGGAGCAATAGGTTTAAACACAGGCTTGATTCTGATTAAAGCCTGACAAAATGCCTGAACGTCTGGAACATCTGCCAGACCCTTGTGAAGTAAAATAGACAAAGCAGAAATGTGTCCCTTTAAAGAACTAGCTGATAATCCCTTCTCCAATCCTTCTTGGAGAAAGGACAAAATCCTAGGAATCTTAACCTTACTCCATGAGTATCCCTTGGATTCACACCAATACAGATATTTATGCCATATCTTATGGTAAATCTTCCTAGTGATAGGCTTGTGAGCCTGAATCAGAGTATCAATGACCGACTCAGAGAATCCCCGCTTAGATAAAATCAAGCGTTCAATCTCCAGGCAGTCAGCTGCAGAGAAATTAGATTTGGATAGTGGAACGGACCTTGAATGAGAAGGTCCTGTCTCAATGGCAGTTTCCATGGTGGCAGGGACGACATGTCCACCAGATCTGCATACCAGGTCCTGCGTGGCCACGCAGGCGCTATTAGAATTACTGAAGCCCTCTCCTGTTTGATTCTTGCGATCACACGAGGCAGGAGAGGAAATGGTGGAAATACATAAGCCAGGCTGAACGACCAAGGTACTGCTAGAGCATCTATCAGCACAGCCTGGGGATCCCTTGACCTGGACCCGTAACGTGGAAGTTTGGCATTCTGTCGAGATGCCATCAGATCCAATTCCGGTGTGCCCCATTGATGAATCAAAGTTGCAAACATCTCCGGATGGAGTTCCCACTCCCCCGGATGAAAAGTCTGATGACTTAGGAAATCCGCTTCCCAGTTCTCTACTCCTGGGATATAGATCGCTGATAGATGGCAAGAGTGAGTCTCCACCCATCGGATTATCTTTAATACCTCTATCATCGCTAGAGAACTCCTTGTTCCCCCCTGATGATTGATATATGCCACAGTCGTGATATTGCCTGACTGGAATCTTATGAATTTGGCCGAAGCCAACTGGGGCCAAGTCTGAAGTGCATTGAATATTGCTCTTAGTTCCAGAATATTGATAGGTAGTTGAGACTCCACACACCCTGAACTTTCAGGGAATTCCAAACTGCACCCCAGCCCAGTAGGCTGGCGTCCGTCATCACTATTACCCAAGATGGCCTGCGGAAGCACATCCCCTGGGAAGAAGTTCTTCCCTCCTCCCCCCACTGGTCACCACCATCTAGGCAAGGACTGCCTTCCAGGATATCCACTTCTCCAGGACATCTCGACGGGGATTCGTTCACACAGCCAGCTGGTTTGCTGTTCAGAATACCAGCCTGCCTCTAATAGGCACAAGAGAGTGCCTTCACGCTTGTGAGTACCCTGTATCTTGTCCAGATTTGTGTTTGGGTATCCATTGATCTACACATGTGGCGCCTCTGTTTCTGTTTTTTACAGTTGTCCTGTCCTCAATAGGTATAGCTGTACGCATAGCTAGAGTAGATATAGCTCCCTCCACCTTAGGGACCAATTGCCAGGAGTCCCGTATGGTGTAAGATAACAAAATTTATGCTTACCTGATAAATTTATTTCTCTTGTGGTGTATCCAGTCCACGGATTTATCCATTACTTGTGGGATATTCTCCTTCCCAACAGGAAGCTGCAAGAGGACACTCACAGCAGAGCTGTCTATATAGCTCCTCCCCTAACTGCCACTCCCAGTCATTCTCTTGCAGCTCTCGACAAGAAAGGAAGTATCAAGAGATATGTGGTGATAGTGTAGTTTATCTTCAATCAAAAGTTTGTTATTTTTAAACGGTACCGGCGTTGTACTGTTTTTATCTCAGGCAGAAATTAGAAGAAGAGTTCTGCCTGAGGTTTTTGATGATCTTAGCAGGTTGTAACTAAGGTCCACTGCTGTTCTCACACATAACTGAAGAGTATGGGAAAACTTCAGCTGGGGGAATGGCCGGCAGGATTACCTGCTCTGAGGTATGTTCAGTATATTTTTTTCTAGAGAGATGATAAGGTCTAGAAAATGCTGACAGTGCCTGATATATTTAAGGTAAGCCTGATTACAGTGATTTAACAAACGACTGGGATCATGCTTGCAGTAAAGGGTAATATTCATGTTTATTGCTCTTATTACAGATATAGGTGTAAGATATAGGAAACATTTTCTTAAAGTTAGGAGGGGGAGAAAACGGTATTCCTGGTCTATTCCATTTCCTCTTAACAATTTCCGAAATTATTTTAGGAACCGGAAAACATCTGTGTAAATAGGTACTTCTAAATATTTGTCCATTTTACACAATTTTTCTGGGGGAATTGTGATAGGGTCACAATCATCCAGAGTCGCCAAAACCTCCCTGAGCAACAGGCGGAGGTGTTCCAGTTTAAATTTAAAAGACGTGACATCCGAATCTGTCTGAGGTAATAAATTTCCTGACTCTGAAAGTTCCCCCTCAGACATAAAATCCCTAACCCCAAAATCAGAGCATTGTGAGGGTGCATCGGAAATAGTCACTAAGGCATCAGAGGGTTCAGTATTTACATTAATACCTGACCTACTGCGTTTACCCTGCAAACCTGGCAGTTTAGATAATACCTCTGTAAGGGTAGTAGACATCACTGCCTCCATATCTTGCAAAGTAAAAGAAGTAGACGCACTAGAAGTACTTGGCGTCGCTTGTGTGGGCGTTAAAGATTGTGACACTTGGGGAGAATTGGATGGCATATCCTGATTCTCTTCAGACTGAGAATCATCCTTAGGCACACTTTCATTTCCTAAAATATATTTTTTACAGTGTAGGGCCCTTTCAGTATAAGGACGACACAATGTAAGAGGGGGTTCCACAATGGCTTCTAAATACCTAGAACACTGACTTTCTTCAATGTCAGACATGTTGAACAGACTAGTAATAACAGTACAAGTCGTTAACAACCTTTATTACATAGGAAAAACAATCAGCAAAAAAAATGAGTACTGCGCCTTTAAGAATAAAAAGAGTACACTGTTTTTTCAAAATTGCTAAAACGTTATGCAAAATGATTAATTTCGATTATGTGTGAAACTAATGTGCAATCGGATATTGCACCACAAGTAAACAGAAGAGTTAACCCTTTAATTCGAGTGTTTAGCACACAAAAAGCGTTATGCAGAGAAAAATTGTTAAACTGCCCCTGCACCTCGCCACAGCTCTGCTGTGGCGCCTACCTGCCCCAAAGGACTGGTAAAACGATCTGGTCTCACTCAGAAAAACAGACTCACAGTCTGGTCCCAACCGGAGCTAATGGCTGCTGTTCTCGCCAAGCTCTAACGTAATCGCACCCGTCACAAGGTGCACCCTGCCAGTCACAAAAACATAATTTATGTAAGAACTTACCTGATAAATTCATTTCTTTCATATTGGCAAGAGTCCATGAGCTAGTGACATATGGGATATACAATCCTACCAGGAGGGGCAAAGTTTCCCAAACCTCAAAATGCCTATAAATACACCCCTCACCACACCCACAATTCAGTTTAACGAATAGCCAAGCAGTGGGGTGATAAAGAAAGGAGTAGAAAGCATCAACAAAGGAAATTTGGAAATAATTGTGCTTTATACAAAAAATCATAACCACCATAAAAAAGGGTGGGCCTCATGGACTCTTGCCAATATGAAAGAAATTAATTTATCAGGTAAGTTCTTACATAAATTATGTTTTCTTTCATGTAATTGGCAAGAGTCCATGAGCTAGTGACATATGGGATATCAATACCCAAGATGTGGAGTCTTCCACTCAAGAGTCACTAGAGAGGGAGGGAATAAAACAAAAAACAGCCATAATCCGCTGAGAAATAATCCACAACCCAAAAATAAGTTATTTTCACTTTTGAAAGAAAAAAACTTAAATCAAAAAAGCAGAAGAATCAAACTGAAAAAGCTGCCTGAAGAACTTTTCTACCAAAAACTGCTTCCGAAGAAGCAAATACATCAAAATGGTAAAATTTAGTAAATGTATGCAAAGAAGACCAAGTGGCTGCTTTGCAAATCTGATCAACTGAAGCTTCATTCTTAAAAGCCTATGAAGTAGAGACTGATCTAGTAGAATGAGCTGTAATTCTCTGAGGCGGGGTTTGACCCGACTCCAAATAAGCTTGATGAATCAAAAGTTTCAACCAAGAAGCCAAGGAAATAGCAGAAGCCTTCTGACCTTTCCTAGGACCAGAAAATAAAACAAATAGACTGGAAGTCTTCCTGAAATCTTTAGTAGCTTCCATATAATATTTCAAAGCTCTTACCACATCCAAAGAATGTAAGGATTTCTCCAAAGAATTCTTAGGATTAGGACATAAAGAAGGGACAACAATTTCTCTACTAATGTTGTTAGAATTCACAACCTTAGGTAAAAATTGAAAAGAAGTCTGCAAAACTGCCTTATCCTGATGAAAAATCAGAAAAGGAGACTCACAAGAAAGAGCAGATAGCTCAGAAACTCTTCTAGCAGAAGAGATAGCCAAAAGGAACAACACTTTCCATGAAAGTAGTTTAATGTCCAAAGAATGCATAGGTTCAAATGGAGGAGCCTGTAAAGCCCTCAGAACCAAATTAAGACTCCAAGGAGGAGAAATTGACTTAATGACAATACGAACTAAAGCCTGTACAAAACAGTGTATATCAGGAAGTATAGCAATTTTTCTGTGAAATAAAACAGAAAGAGCGGAGATTTGTCCTTTCAAGGAACTTGCAGACAAACCTTTATCCAAACCATCCTGAAGAAACTGCAAAATTCTAGGAATTCTAAAAGAATGCCAGGAGAAATTATGAGAAGAACACCATGAAATGTAAGTCTTAAAAAACTCTATAATAAATCTTTCTAGAGACAGATTTACGAGCTTGTAACATAGTATTGATCACTGAATCAGAGAAACCTCTCTGACTTAGAACTAAGCGTTCAATTTCCATACCTTCAAATTTAATGATTTGAGATCCTGATGGAAAAACGGAACTTGAGATAGTAGGTCCGGCCGTAACGGAAGTGGCCAAGGCGGGCAACTGGACATCCGAACCAGATCCGCATACCAAAACCTGTGTGGCCATGCTGCAGCCACCAGCAACACAAAAGACTGTTCCATGATGATTTTGGAAATCACTCTTGGAAGGAGAACTAGAGGCGGGAAGATGTAAGAAGGTTGATAACACCAAGGAAGTGTCAACGCATCCACTGCTTCCGCCTGAACATCCCTGGACCTGGACAGGTATATGGGAAGTTTCTTGTTTAGATGAGAGGCCATGAGATCTCTCTCTGGAAGCCCCCACATCTGAACAATCTGAGAAAACACATCTGGATGGAGAGACCACTCCCCTGGAAGTAAAGTCTGGCGGCTGAGATAATCCGCCTCCCAATTGTCTACACCTGGGATATGCACCGCAGAGATTAGACAGGAGCTGGATTCCGCCCAAGCAAGTATCCGAGATACTTCTTTCATAGCTTGGGGACTGTGAGTCCCACCCTGATGATTGACATAAGCCACAGTTGTGATATTGTCTGTCTGAAAACAAATGAACGGTTCTCTCTTTAGTAGAGGCCAAAACTGAAGAGCCCTGAAAATTGCACGGAGTTCTAAAATATTTATTGGTAATCTCGCCTCTTGAGATTTCCAAACCCCTTGTGCTGTCAGAGACCCTTAAACAGCTCCCCAACCTGAAAGACTCGCATCTGTTGTGATCACAGTCCAGGTTGGGCGAACAAAAGAAGCCCCTTGAACCAAACGATGGTGATCTATCCACCATGTCAGAGAGTGTCGTACATTGGGATTCAAGGATATGAATTGTGATATCTTTGTATAATCCCTGCACCATTGATTCAGCATACAAAGCTGTAGAGGTCTCATGTGAAAACGAGCGAAGGGGATTGCGTCCGATGCTGCAGTCATGAGACCTAAAACTTCCATGCACATAGCCACTGAAGGGAATAACTGAGACTGAAGGAGCCGACATGCTGCGACCAATCTTAAACGTCTCTTGTCTGTTAGAGACAGAGTCATGGACAATGAATCTATCTGGAAGCCTAAAAAGGTGACCCTTGTCTGAGGAATCAAGAAACTTTTTGGTAAATTGATCCTCCAACCATGTTTCCAAAGAAACAACACTAGTTGATTCGTGTGAGATTCTGCAGTATGTAAAGACTGAGCTAGTACCAAGATATCGTCCAAATAAGGAAACACCGCAATACCCTGTTCTCTGATTACAGATAATAGGGCACCCAGAACCTTTGAAAAGATTCTTGGAGCTGTTGCTAGGCCAAATGGAAGAGCAACAAATTGGTAATGCTTGTCTAGAAACGAGAATCTCAGAAACTGATAGCGTTCTGGATGAATCGGAATATGAAGGTATGCATCCTGCAAGTCTATTGTGGACATATAATGTCCTTGCTGAACAAAAGGCAGAATAGTCCTTATCGTCACCATCTTGAAAGTTGGTACTCTTACATAACGATTCAAAATTTTCAGATCCAGAACTGGTCTGAACAAATTTTCTTTCTTTGGTACAATGAATAGGTTTGAATAAAACTCCAAACCTTGTTCCTGAGGAGGAACTGGCATGATTACCCCTGAAGACTCCAGGTCTGAAACACACTTCAGAAAAGCCTGAGCTTTTACTGGATTTACAGGAATGTGCAAGAGAAAAAATCTTCTCACAGGAGGTCTTATTTTTAATCCTATTCGATACCCTTGAGAGACAATGCTCTGAATCCAATGATTTTGGACAGATTTTATCCAAAAATCCTTGAAAAACCTTAATCTGCCCCCTACCAGCTGAGCTGGAATGAGGGCCGCACCTTCATGCGGACTTAGGGGCAGACTTTGGTTTCCTAAATGGCTTGGATTTATTCCAATTTGAGGAAGGCTTCCAACTGGAAGCAGATTCCTTGGGAGGAGGATTGAGTTTTTGTTCCTTATTCTGACGAAAGGAACGAAAACGGTTAGAAGCCTTAGATTTACCCTTAGGTTTTTTTATCCTGAGGCAAAAAAACACCTTTTCCTCCAGTGATAGTTGAAATAATAGAATCCTACTGAGAACCAAATAAATTACTACCTTGGAAAGAAAGAGATAGTAATCTAGATTTAGATGTCATATCAGCATTCCAAGATTTAAGCCACAAAGCTCTTCTAGCTAATACAGCTAAAGACATGGATCTAACATCAATTTTGATAATATCAAAAATGGCATCACAAATAAAATGATTAGCATGTTGTAGTAGGCGAACAATGCTAGATATGTCAGAATCCAATTCATTTTGCGCTAAATTTTCCAACTAGAAAGTTGAAGCAGCCGCAACATCACCTAAAGAAATAGCAGGTCTGAGAAGATGACCTGAATATAAATAGGCCTTCCTTAGATAAGATTCAAGCTTCCTATCTAAAGGATCCTTAAAGGAAGTGCTATCTTCCATAGGAATAGTGGTACGTTTAGCAAGAGTAGAAATAGCCCCATCAACTTTGGGGATTTTTTCCCAAAACTCTATAGATTTTGCTGGCAAAGGATACAATCTCTTAAACCTTGAAGAAGGAATAAAGGAAGTACCTGGCTTATTCCATTCCCTAGAAATCATATCAGAAATAGCCTCAGGAATAGGAAAAACACCTGGAGAAACCACAGGAGGTTTAAAAACAGCATTTAAACGTTTATTAGACTGAACGTCAATAGGACTGGTTACCTCAATATCCAAAGTAATTAACACTTTTAATAAAGAACGCATATACTCTATTTTAAATAAATAAGTAGATTTGTCAGTGTCAATATCTGAGGAAGGATCTTCTGTTTCAGATAGATCCTCATCAGAAGAGGATGAATTATTATGCTGTTGGTCATTTGAAATTTCATCAGCTAAATGAGAAGTTTTAAAAGACCTTTTACGTTTATTAGAAGGTGGAAAAGCAGACAAAGCCTTCATAATAGATTCAGAAACAAATTCTTTAAAATTTACAGGTATATCATGCACATTAGAAGTTGAAGGAACTGCAACTGGCAATGCACTATTACTGACAGAGACACTATCTGCATGTAAAAGTTTATCATGACAACTATTACAAACGGCATTCGGTGGAATAATTTCTACAAGTTTACAACAAATGCACTTAACTTTGGTAGAACCGATGTCAGGCAGCAATGTTCCAGAAGAAACTTCAGAGACAGGATCAGATTGAGACATCTTGCTCAATGTAAGAGAAAAAACAACATATAAAGCAAAATTATCTATTTCCTGAAATGACAGTTTCAGGAATGGGAAAAAATGCAAAAGCATAGGCCTCTTGATAGAAAAGAAAACAGGAGGCAAACAACAATGGGGTATAGAAATAATGAAAACTTTTTTGGCGCCAAAAATGACCGGAAATGACACACTTGCGTCACTAAGACGCCTCCGTGTGAAAAGGTCTTGACGTCACGTATGACGCTGGAAATGACGAAGTTGCGTCAAAAACGTAATTTCCCGCGCCAAAAAAATTCTCGCCAAAAAATGACGCAATAAAGTCTAACATTTGACGCACCCGCGGGCCTAATACCCACAAATACAAAAGTAGTCAAATTGAAAAAAGACTAACCCCAGGTAAGAAATAAATTTCTTAAGTGTTTATATTCCCAAATATGAAACTGAGAGTCTGCAGAAGGAAATACATGAACCTGACTCATGGCAAATATAAGTACAATACATATATTTAGAACTTTACATAATTTGCATAAAGTGCCAAACCATAGCTGAGAGTGTCTTAAGTAAATGAAAAACAGAATTTATGTTTACCTGATAAATTACTTTCTCCAACGGTGTGTCCGGTCCACGGCGTCATCCTTACTTGTGGGATATTCTCTTCCCCAACAGGAAATGGCAAAGAGCCCAGCAAAGCTGGTCACATGATCCCTCCTAGGCTCCGCCTTCCCCAGTCATTCGACCGACGTAAAGGAGGAATATTTGCATAGGAGAAATCATATGATACCGTGGTGACTGTAGTTAAAGAAAATAAATCATCAGACCTGATTAAAAAACCAGGGCGGGCCGTGGACCGGACACACCGTTGGAGAAAGTAATTTATCAGGTAAACATAAATTCTGTTTTCTCCAACATAGGTGTGTCGGGTCCACGGCGTCATCCTTACTTGTGGGAACCAATACCAAAGCTTTAGGACACGGATGATGGGAGGGAGCAAATCAGGTCACCTAGATGGAAGGCACCACGGTTTGCAAAACCTTTCTCCCAAAAATAGCCTCAGAAGAAGCAAAAGTATCAAAATTGTAAAATTTGGTAAAAGTGTGCAGTGAAGACCAAGTCGCTGCCTTACATATCTGATCAACAGAAGCCTCGTTCTTAAAGGCCCATGTAGAAGCCACGGCCCTAGTGGAATGAGCTGTGATTCTTTCAGGAGGCTGCCGTCCGGCAGTCTCATAAGCCAATCTGATGATGCTTTTAAGCCAAAAAGATAGAGAGGTAGAAGTTGCTTTTTGACCTCTCCTTTTACCAGAATAAACAACAAACAAGGAAGATGTTTGTCTGAAATCCTTTGTAGCATCTAAATAGAATTTTAGAGCACGGACAACGTCCAAATTGTGTAACAAACGTTCCTTCTATGAAACTGGACTCGGACACAAAGAAGGTACAACTATCTCCTGGTTAATATTTTTGTTGGAAACAACCTTCGGAAGAAAACCAGGCTCAGTATATAAAAACCACCTTATCTGCATGGACCAGATAGGGTGGAGAACACTGCAGAGCAGATAACTCAGAAACTCTTCTAGCGGAAGAAATTGCAACCTAAAACAAAACTTTCCAAGATAATAACTTAATATCTACGGAATGTAAGGGTTCAAACGGAACCCCTTGAAGAACTGAAAGAACTAGATTAAGACTCCAGGGAAGAGTCAAAGGTCTGTAAACAGGCTTGATTCTAACCAGAGCCTGAACAAACGCTTAAACGTCTGGCACAGCTGCCAGCCTTTTGTGAAGTAAAACAGATAAAGCAGAGATCTGTCCCTTCAGAGAACTCGCAGAAAATCCTTTCTCCAAACCTTCTTGTAGAAAGGAAAGAATCTTAGGAATTTTTATCTTGTTCTATGGGAATCCTTTAGATTCACACCAACAGATATATTTTTTCCATATATTATGGTAAATTTTTCTAGTTACAGGCTTTCTAGCCTGAATAAGAGTATCTATTACAGAATCTGAAAACCCACGCTTTGATAAAATCAAGCGTTCAAACTCCAAGCAGTCAGTTGGAGGAAAACCAGATTCGGATGTTCGAATGGACCCTGAATAAGAAGGTCCTGTCTCAAAGGTAGCTTCCATGGTGGAGCCGATGACACATTCACCAGGTCTGCATACCAAGTCCTGCGTGGCCACACAGGAACTATCAAGGTCACCGAAGCCCTCTCCAGATTGATCCTGGCTACCAGCCTGGGAATGAGAGGAAACGGTGGGAATACATAAGCTAGGTTGAAGATTCAAGGTGCTACTATTGTATCCAATAGAGTCGCCTTGGGATCCCTGGATTTGGACCCGTAACAAGGGACCATGAAGTTCTGACGAGAGGCCATCAGAACCATGTCTGGAATGCCCCATAATTGAGTTATTTGGGCAAAGATTTCCAGATGGAGTTCCCACTCCCCCGGATGCTCCTCCATCGCCAGGGAACTCCTTGTTACCCCCTGATGGTTGATATATGTAACAGTCGTCATGATGTCTGATTGAAACCTTATGAATTTGGCCTTTGCTAGTCGAGGCCAAGCCTTGAGAGCATTGAATATCGCTCTCAGTTCCATTATGTTTATCGGGAGAAGAGAGTCTTCCCGAAACCATAGACCCTGAGTTTTCAGGGGTTCCCAGACCGCGCCCCAGCCCACCAGACTGGCGTCGGTCGTGACAATGACCTATTCTGGTCTGCGGAAGCTCATTCCCTGTGACAGGTTGTCCAGGGTCAGCCACCAACGGAGTGAATCTCTGGTTATTTGATCTACTTGTATCGTCGGAGACAAGTCTGTATAATCCCCATTCCACTGTCTGAGCATGCCCAGGTGCAATGGTCTTAGATGAATTCATGCAAAAGGAACTATGTCCATTGCCGCAACCATCAAACCTATTACTTCCATGGACTGCGCTATGGAAGGAAGAAGAACAGAATGAAGTACATGACAAGAGCTTAGAAGTTTTGATTTTCTGGCCTCTGTCAGAAAAACCTTCATTTCTAAGGAAACTATTATTGTTCCCAAGAAGGGAACTCTTGTTGACGGGGACAGAGAACTTTTTTCTATGTTCACTTTCCACCTGTGAGATCTGAGAAAGGCTAGGACAATGTCCGTATGAGCCCTTGCTTTTGACAGAGACGACACTTGAATCAGGATGTCGTCCAAGTAAGGTACTACTGCAATGCCCCTTGGTCTTAGCACCGCTAGAAGGGACCCTAGTACCCTTGTGAAAATCCTTGGAGCAGTGGCTAATCCGAATGGATGTGCCACAGGTAATGCTTGTCCAGAAAGGCGAACCTTAGGAACCGAAAATGTTCCTTGTGGATAGGAATACGTAGGTACGCATCCTTTAAGTCCACCGTGGTCATGAATTGACCTTTCTGGATGGTAGGAAGGATCGTTCGAATGGTTTCCATTTCGAATGATGAAACCCTTAGAAACTTGTTTAGAATCTTGAGATCTAAAATAGGTCTGAATGTTCCCTCTTTTTTGGGAATTATGAACAGGTTGGAGTAAAAACCCATCCCTTGTTCTCCTAATGGAACAGGATGAATCACTCCCATGCTTAACAGGTCTTCTACACAGTGTAAGAATGCCTGTTCGAAGATAATTGAGACCCGTGGAACCTTCCCCTTGGGGGTAGTTCCCTGAATTCCAGGAGATAACCTTGAGAAACTATTTCTAGCGCCCAAGGATCCTGAACATCTCTTGCCCCAGCCTGAGCAAAGAGAGAAAGTCTGCCCCCCACCAGATCCTTCCCAGATCGGGGGCCAACACTTCATGCTGTTTTGGTAGCAGTGGCAGGTGACTTGGCCTGCTTACCCTTGTTCCAGCCTTGCATCGGCCTCCAGGCTGGCTTGGTTTGAGAAGTATTACCCTCTTGCTTAGAGGGTGTAGAATTTGAGGCTGGTCCGTTTCTGCGAAAGGGACGAAAATTTGGCTTCTTTTTAGCCTTAAAAGACCTATCCAGAGGAAGGGCGTGGCCCTTTCCCCCAGTGATGTCTGAAATAATCACTTTCAAGTCAGGGCCAAACAGTGTTTTACCCTTGAAAGGGATGTTAAGCAAAAGCGCTCTGCACGCCACGATAGCAAACCCTGAATTATTCGCCGCTAATCTAGCTAATTGCAAAGCGGCATCTAAAATAAAAAAGAGTTAGCCAATTTAAGAGCTTGAACTCTGTCCAAAACCTCCTCGTACGAAGATTCTTTATTGAGCGACTTTTCTAGATCTTCGAACCAGAAACACGCAGCTGTAGTGACAGGAACAATGCATGAAATTGGTTGTAGAAGGTAACCTTGCTGAACAAACTCTTTTTAAGCAAACCCTCTAACCTTTAATCCATAGGATCTTGAAAGCACAACTATCTTCTATAGGAATAGAAGTGCGTTTGTTTAGAGTAGAAACCGCCCCCTCGACCTTGGGGACTGTATGCTATAAGTCCTTTCTGGGGTCGACTATAGGAACTAATTTCTTAAATATAGGGGGAGGACAAAAGGTATGCCGGGCCTTTCCCACTCCTTATTTACTATGTCCGCCACCCGCTTGGGTATAGGAAAAACATCGGGGGGCACCGGAACCTCTAGGAACTTGTCCATCTTACCTAATTTCTCTGGAATGACCAAATTGTCACAATCATCCAGAGTAGATAATACCTCCTTAAGTAGTGCGTGGAGATGTTGAAATTTAAATTTAAAAGTTACAATATCAGGTTCTGCTTGTTGAGAAATTTTCCCTGAATCTGAAATTTCTCCCTCAGACAAAACCTCCCTCCTGGCCCCTTCAGATAGGTGTGAGGGTATGTCAGAACAGATATCATCAGCGTCCTCTTGCTCTTCAGTGTTTAAAATAGAGCAATCACGCTTTCTCTGATAAGTAGGCATTTTGGAAAAAATGCATGCAATAGAATTATCCATTACAGCCATTAATTGTTGTATGATAATAAGTATTGGCGCACTAGATGTACTAGGGGCCTCTTGTGTGGGCAAAACTGGTGTAGACACAGAAGGGGATGATGCAGTACCATGCTTACTCCCCTCATTAGAGGAATCATCTTGGGCAATATCATATCTATGGCATTATTATCCCTACTTTGTTTGGACATTATGACACAAATATATCACATATATTTAAATGGGGAGACAAATTGGCTTTCATACATATAGAACATCGTTATCTGATGGTTCAGACATGTTAAACAGGCTTAAACTTGTCAACAAAGCACAAAAAACGTTTTACAATAAAACCGTTACTGTCCCTTTAAATTTCAAACTGAACACACTTTATTACTGAATATGTGAAAAAGTATGAAGGAATTGTTCAAATTTCACCAAAATTTCACCACAGTAACTTAAAGCCTTAAAAGTATTGCACACCAAATTTGAAAGCTTTAACCCTTAAAATAACGGAACCGGAGCCGTTTTAACATTTAACCCCTATACAGTCCCAGGTATCTGCTTTGCTGAGACCCAACCAAGCCCAGAGGGGAATACGATACCAAATGATGCCTTCTATAAGCTTTTTCAGTGGTTCTTAGCTCCTCACACATGCATCTGCATGCCATGCTTTCCAAAAACAACTGCGCATTAGAGGCGCGAAAATGAGGCTCTGTCTATGACTAGAAAAGGCCCCCAGTGAAAAAGGTGTCCAATACAGTGCCTGCCGTTTTTATTAAAACAATCCCCAAGATTTAACAACTATTAAAAGTAATAATCTGCCAAATATACTTAGTAAAGTAATCGTTTTAGCCCAGAAAAATGTCTACCAGTTTTTTAAGCCCTAATGAAGCCCTTTATTCTTTTACTTAAACTAAGAAAATGGCTTACCGGTTCCCATAGGGAAAATGACAGCTTCCAGCATTACCGAGTCTTGTTAGAAATGTGTCATACCTCAAGCAGCAAAAGTCTGCTCAGTGTTTCCCCCAACTGAAGTTAATTCCTCTCAACAGTCCTGTGTGGAAACAGCCATAGATTTTAGTAACGGTTGCTAAAATCATTTTCCTTTTACAAACAGAAATCTTCATCTCTTTCCTGTTTCAGAGTAAATAGTACATACCAGCACTATTTTAAAATAACAAACTCTTGATTGAAGAATAAAAACTACATTTAAACACCAAAAAACTCTAAGCCATCTCCGTGGAGATGTTGCCTGTACAACGGCAAAGAGAATGACTGGGGAAGGCGGAGCCTAGGAGGGATCATGTGACCAGCTTTGCTGGGCTCTTTGCCATTTCCTGTTGGGGAAGAGAATATCCCACAAGGATGACGCCGTGGACCGGACACACCTATGTTGGAGAAACATACTTACCAAAAGACACCCATCCACATATAGCAGATAGCCAAACCAGTACTAAAACAGTTCTTTAGTAGAGGTAATGGTAAATTTGAGAGTATATCGTCAATCTGAAAAGGGAGGTAGGAGATGAATCTCTTCGACCGATAACAGAGAACCCATGAAAAAGACCCCCGTTAGGGAAATCATCGTATTCAATAAGTGATACTCCCTTCACGTCCCTCTGACATTCGCTGTACTCTGAGAGGAATCGGGCTTCAACAATGCTGAGAAGCGCATATCAACGTAGAAATCTTAGCACAAACTTACTTCACCACCTCCATAGGAGGCAAAGTTTGTAAAACTGAATTGTGGGTGTGGTGAGGGGTGTATTTATAGGCATTTTGAGGTTTGGGAAACTTTGCCCCTCCTGGTAGGATTGTATATCCCATATGTCACTAGCTCATGGACTCTTGCCAATTACATGAAAGAAAAGGGCGAACAATCTGGAAAGATCGAGTTATTAAAAGGCCATTATGTTCCGTAAAGGTTGTGAGCCTAAGTATAGCTACACATTTGCAGATAGAACCATATAACAAACATGATTAAAAGTCCCCCCTGTTTAATAACCCCCACTGGGACCCTACGTTGTTTCGTTAACATTACATTCACATATCGAAATAAAATGAAACTATCTTACCGGAATCTACACCGTGGAACAGGAACATGGCCCATTTAAGTGTGACAGATAGTAGCCTCGCTTCTGACATGGACTTGAGTGAAGAAAGGTAGGCAGCAAAACCCATCAACGCTGATTACCAAGGAGCTGTTAATATGAGTCGGGATGGGTTTGCAGGAAAACTCTCCCTGTATCTCCGGACTCTAACTTTCATTCATGTTCTCACTGAGTGGCTAACAGGATTACTTCCAACTCCAGTCCCATTGCGAAGAGTACTACTCTCCATGAGAGACTATCTCGAACTTCTGACACTTCTCTGCCAACCTCCTGTGACAAAAGGCAAAAGAATGACTGGGGGATGAGGCAAGTAGGGGAGATATTTAAGCCTTTGGCTGGGGTGTCTTTGCCTCCTCCTGGTGGCCAGGTTCTGTATTTCCCAAAAGTAATGAATGCAGCTGTGGACTCTTCCCTTTTAAGAAGAAAATACCCTGTTTGAACTAAAACAACAGCACGCTGTCTAGTATAACATTCTATAGATGGTTTAACCTCTTAAAGCAATTGGACGTAGGTAATATGCAACACAGAACTTTACACAGCGTACGTACTGTGTTGACATAATACCTACATCCAACAAGGTCGAGTCTTGTGCTCTGGGCTTTCTCAAAGCACATACTTAAAAGGGATAATAAGTCAAAATTAAATTTTCATGATTTAGACAGAGCAGGCGATTTTAAACAACCTTGCAATTTACTTCTAATATCAAATTTGCTTTGTGATCTTTGCATCCTTTGTTAAAAAATATAACTAGGCAGCCTCTGGAGAAGCAATGCACTACCGGGAGTCAGCTGGTGATTGCAGTCTGCACATATATGCCTCTTGTCATTGGCTCACCAGATGTGTTCAGCTAGCACTCAGTAGTGCTTTGCCTGTAAAAATCAAACAACTGTAAAAAGATGTGCACAGTCTTTTATGAGCACGGTTTCTGAGGCACCAGATCTTCCAATGCATGTGCAAGAAAGAGTTCACAGCTCTTCTGTACAGCTGTCACATGATACAGGGGACAGGGAAAAAAAACTAAACTTAGAAATTAAAAAAATAATATACTGTTTGTTAAAAAATTCAAAGTAAGTTTTATTGCGTTGTCTTTAAATTATGTATTTGTTGATTATGCAATTCTACTGTATTTAAAAGGGACATAAAATAAGTTGAGATAGAGACAAAATATAACAATATGAACTTTAATTACATATCCTGCAAATTTATACTGCAGTGCCTCGCCATTAACCCTTTATTTTAAGTTTCTGAATTGTACAGCTCTAACACCACCACACAATTCATTTTATGGCTGTATCTATATCCACCTTTGCTTTGGTAAAATGCAAGACTTTAACACTCCTTATAAATAAGCTGCTGTGAACTCAGTTGAAATACAATGCCTATGTTTCTGATGCTAAACACTGATAAGGGGGGTGGATCAAACTACTCCAGACAGCATGGCTATGTAAGCAATATTGCTTATTTTTTAAAACTATTTTAAAATATTTGCCAGAAATGTTTAAACATTTTTGATGCAAACAATTTTTTACTTAATTAGCCCTTGTAGGATATGCACAGATTTCAATATGTTCAATGATACTTTAATGGTCACCTAAACAAACACCACAGTATTTGTTAAATGCGCAGGTCAACCCGAAATTTCTGCAATATCTGTCACTGGATGTTATAAGCAGATGTATATAAACAACCTCTTACCTAGCACCTTTGGAGCATGAGTCATATGTAAAGTGCAATGGTTTCAAAGAATTTTCTAAAAGTATTTTTGCAATAGGAACTCTGGAGACATCCGTAAATTCAATGCTAGATGGAAGTTTGTGGTTAATTAACAAGTAGAGAGATTTGTAGTATCCTGTAAGCAAAGAAAACAAAAACAATCCTTATTTTATGCATCACACCCAATCAGGACTGCTATCCAATATTCACATTTTATAGTCACAAGAATTGTTCAAAACAAATTACAAGTTTGTTGGCACACAGAAAATCCAGGTCAAGACAGTAAAACCTACAATACTAAGTGATTTTCCAAACACAAGCAAAAAACTGGGTAGTTTATATATTAGACTATTAACTATTCCTGTACCAGAAAAAGGTTTGGCACACAACATAATTTAAAATTCACATTATGTTTTTCTTTTTATCCCACTATTTTTTTTACAGCAGGATGACTATCCGGGGAATTATTCTTTCTGAAACTAAACCTTGTAAATGACTCATTAGGAATAAAATTTGGGATATCTCTGCATATAACAGATTTTATACTGTGAAACATCAGTCTCATATTTTAATAGAGATCATGACCATGTAGTTTTGCTTTAAAATGTGATTAGGCAGCAAAAAAAAAAGAAAAGAAAAAGAACTAGAAGGCATGTGAAAAAAAACATCTAGCGCATTTGTGATAAGCAATGTGGGGCTAAAATATTTGGAATGGTTGATAGGGGAGAGGTACAGAATAATTATTTTATACCCTTTGTTATATTTTATTTCATAATAACAACCATGAGTTGCGATCATTATAAGCACATTAATTCTGCTTCAGGACATAAACTGGAACATAATGTGTTCATTTTTACCTTTTTTTTTTTTTTTTTTTTTAACTGACCAGATTTGCAAGTTCAATTTGATCCTTTGCTACAGAAAGAGTTTTGAACGAAGATGGTCAAATCTTCTTTATTTAGCTGAACAAAATCCTTAAAAAACTTCTGCAGGAGCAGAACCAAAAGCTCCAGTTTAGTAGAAATTGCTCAAACAAGAAAGAGAGGGGCATATGTAGGAGACAACTAGTTACTGCTCCTACTCTAAAAACCATACACCCTCTAGTACTGATATCATTCTACAGGAGCATGTGCTAAAAATAAAGGTATTGACAAAATAAGGTTTGGCAGTTTATGTTTCAACACCATTTTTATAACACGTCAATAGTAGGAAACCAGTAATTGCAAATTAGTAAACGTACTTTTCCTCCATGACTACCACCATGTTAACCAGAACTTTTTAACAAGTTCCAGTCTACATCAGGGTTCTTTAGCCTAAAGTCCAGGGGTCTAGATGTCCTGATCAAGTCCCTGTAAGACCACCAGTGGTGAGAAGCTTTCTGAGAGCTAATATAGTTAAATCTAAATATGGTTGTGACAAATAATAAATAACAGGGATAGGTTTATGGGGCAAAATTTGCATAGGACAAAGTTGCACCAATATCATTCTGCCAACATCTACTACATGTACTATGTATAAGAGAAAATAAAAATAGCAACCATAAAAGAGAGATTATACAAGAAATCTAAAGTTGAAAAAGTTACATAAGAAAATAGCAAGTAAAATCACTGAACGTTTTGTTTTTAGGGGGAAAAAAGGGATAACTTTACCAATAAATTCAGCACAGTGAAAAGACAACTTTTTATCACTAACTATATATCCAGGGAAAAATATCAACACTGTGTGACACGTTTAGAAGAAGCATTTTGCGGCATAATTTGGCTACACAATGCTTCAGAAGGGTTTTCAAATCACATACATATTTTTCACACCGGAATATACTGACCTTTTTGAATCATGTAGTGCAAAATTTGTTCAACTAAAGATGCCACCAATGTGGGATTTTGCAGAATAGGCAAATATGTATTCTCTGATGAAAATACTTCCACCATTCTCATAGGTAGTGCAACATTCAAACTGTCATCCTGGCAGTGCTGTAATAACCTACAGGTGGAAGTGAATACATGCAGAATAGTTAGAACGGAACAGACGATTAGGTTGCCTAACACTGCACTGTTCTGCAAACAGAGCCAGAAAACAAACCTTAGTAAACATGTTTCAATACAATCTTGTTGTTATACTATACATTTTATTTCAAATGTATGAATCCACAGTACCAAAACTACATTTTATTTCATTCATATGAAAGAGCAGTAAATCATATTGTTTTTTTTTGTAGTTCTTTATCATTCTCATTTGCTAATAGGTACTACAATGATCAGCAGCTGATAGATAACAATTGCTCATTTTACCTATTGGCCAATGAACATCAATAAAAATTGCTTGGTAGCCAATGATCATTGATGGGATGTACCGATTAACCAATAAGCATTAACAGGAAGAACGTATCGGTCAAGGAGCATTAGGAAATACTCATCAGCCAATGGGCAATAAGTGCTTTATGGGCTTCTCAATGTCGGAGGACTCAGAGGGATGCTCTAAGTTTAGCGCATAGGACCAACAGACTTCTATTAAACCATGCCATTTGTGTTACCTGCTCCATTTGTAATATTGACGTCAGAAGTGACCCTGCAATTATTTTGGTGCCAAAACCTTTAGGGAAGGTGTTGAAAGGCCACTCCCTTATTCTTATGAAAGCCATGGCATTTTTGCCTATGATCAGCTTTCCTGGTTTAGACCCCTGCTTAAATCTTGATTTACACTCCAAGGCTTTGGATTGAGGACTGATTTACTGGCTGGGGACTTCTGGAACAAAACTTTAACTATCCTTTTTCCTGCTTCTTCTGCTGTGATGTTTGGATCTTGACAGATACTCTGGTATTAAACTTTGCCCTGTCCCTGACATCCGTTTACATCACATCTCCTTCTAGCCTGGTTCCAGACACCTAACAAGGATAATCATATATTGCCTTATACTTATAGACTTGACTACAGTGTACTCCTGTAGCTCTTCAACAGCCGATCTTAAACCAAAATTGCAGAAGCACACTCGAGTTACAGTGTATGTTGCAAACAGCAAAATTGGCTGTTTTAAACCTGAAGATTCTGTACATAAATTTAGCCCATATGTTAAACATATACAGCTGGTCTCATTCTGATTAAATTAAGTGAGATCATAATGAATAGTCAACTTTACTGAAAAAAACAGGTCTCTATAAATGAAGTGCAGCAAGATATTTAAATAAACTTTAAATCTCAAACCAAATAGATTTTAGTACAACACCAATTCGGAAAAAGTTGGGACAGTATGGAAAATGCAAAAAAAAAAAAAATCAAATCACTTGAAAATTCATTATACTATTATTGAAAACACTTTATTAGCACATTATTTGATGTTTTACTTTGTAAATTTAATGTATTTTTTTAAATATACACTCATTTCAAATCTGATGACTGCAACACACTCCAAAAAAGTTGGGACAGTAGAGTTGTTTACCACAGTGTAACATCACCTTTTCTTTTAATAACACTTATTAAGTGTTTGGGCACTGAAGACACCAGTTAAGTATAGCACACAGAATTTCCTCTATTCCGCCATTATACACGTCTTTAGCTGTGAAACTGTACAGGCCTTTGCTGCCTTATTTTGTGCTTCATAATGCGCCACACATTCTCAATCGGAGACAGGTCAGGTCTGCAGGCAGGCCATGCTAGCACCCACACTATCTGTTTATGCAACTATGTGCTTGTAATCCAGGCAGAATGTGGTTTGGCATTGCCCTGCTGGAAAATGCAGTGACGAACCTGGAAAAGAGGACATCTGGGTGGCAGCATATGTTGCTCCAAAATGTAAACAAAAAAGGATAAGCGGAGCACTGGCTATATAAAAACTTGAATTTTTATTCCAAAAATTGTTAAAAGTTTCAGAATACACACAGTGAAGAAAAATAAAAGGAGTCAGCAAGCCCAGCTGACATGTTTCAGCTATACACCGTTGTCAAAGCTGATATAGTTCAGAAGAAACTCCCCGCCTCTTAAAACTACAAAATGGCTCCTATTGGTTGATAAATCTTTGTACATATTAACCTTTTCTTGGCCCCTATCGGTATACCAAGAAATATACACATTATAATATTAGACCATAGTCAATCATGCTATATAACTCATTTAAAAGTTTACAAAAGTAGGTAGCAATATAAGGTGGACTTCAAAGGACAGATTAACACAATAAAAAAAATTACAATTGTAACAAAGCAAATGTTTCAAACGGCATCATATCTAGACTTAGTGGGGCCATGAGATATTACTTCCACATAATTATTAATTAAGACACGTAAAATTAAAAAGAGGGTGAAACACAAACGGATATTACAGATACAAAAAAATATATATCATATTGTTTTTATTCACTCCTCTAATTATATAGTCTAGTAGCATCAATAGACCGACTCATATTACATTTTAGTAACTCCTCCTAAGAGAAAACTAAATGCTGATTAACACAGTAGTATAGTTAAAAGGTGAAGATGTGAGATTCCAACCTATACTAACATATGCGTGTACCATGTGTGTGTGTAAACGGGATGAAAATATAAGGCAAAGTTGTTGCTATTCCTTAACTGGTCAGACACTAGTCTGTGATAGTACAACCCATTAACTTAATGTGTGCTAAATGATGCAATGGTTTGCTATTCTTACTACAACAAAGTTAAAAGATATCTCAAAATATTCAACCCTGTAGCATGGCTTGATTTAAGCACGCCACTCACAAAGGAAAGAAGTTTCTTAATTTCTCACTGACACTGAGTGCAGGCATTGTAGTACACATATGGAAACTGTCTATAGAGATACTAGGAGAGGCTATTGGCCAAAAAATAATCAAGTCATAATTTGAATTTAACCCTTGTGGGTATCTAGTTTTTAAAGTTAATATCCAGTAGACTTCTTGTTTAGCCAGTAGCCTCTCCCTGTCACCCCCTGTAGGTGGAGGGAGAATCCTTTCTATACAGGTCCATCTGAAGGTACCAGCACATTTGTTATGGTGTTGTACAAAATGCTGTACCAGGGGAGTACTGGCATGTCCTGTCCTAATGCTAGAAAGGTGCTCCCTGATCCTAGATCTAGCTTTGCGGGTCGTAAGACCAATGTATTGTCTATCACACTCAATACAAGTGATAAGATATGTTACAAAGGTAGACCTACAGTTGAGGCACATATTCTTTGTGTAGGTTTGACCTGTGACTGAGGATCTTAATGATTTACCCAAATGAACTTTCTCACCTGCCACACAATTCATTATTTTGGTGAAGGTCATGCCTATATTACTCCCTACACACTGTGTACCGAAACCCAAACAGCACAGAATAAGGGCCTCAGGACTAATCAAGAGTAATAGAAACACAAGATACACCTCAAATACTACAAACACAGTGGAACCTAGATATACTACACAAACTACAGATATGGTAGAACCTGGATATACCACACAAACAGTAAATATAGTGGAACCCACAGAAGTACCAAATAGGAGAGAGAGTATAGAACTCAATCAGGTTCCCCCCCCCCCCCACGAAGGAAACTGGCGGGGGGGGGGCAAGGTACAAGAGGGGCTTACAAAGGGGGCTATTCCCTACATAGAAACCAGAGATATTAATGGATATTCACTTTAAAAACATAAATTATGCTTACCAGATAATTTCCTTTCCTTCTGTATGAGGAGAGTCCACGGCTTCATTCCTTACTTGTGGGAATACAGAACCTGGCCACCAGGAGGAGGCAGACACCCCAGCCAAAGGCTTAAATACCTCCCCCATTTCCCTCATATCCAAGTCATTCTACCAAGGGAACAAGGAACAGTAGGAGAAATATCAGGGTATAAATGGTGCCAGAAGAACAAAACAAATTTAAGTCCACCCATCGGAGAATACCGGCGTGGGCCCTGGACTCTCCTCAAGAAGGAAAGGAAGAAGGAAAGGAAATTATCTGGTAAGCATGATTTATGTTTTCCTTCTTAATATGAGGAGAGTCCACAGCTTCATTCCTTACTTGTAGTAAACATATACCCAAGCTCCAGAGGACACTGAATGAACAGGAGGGCGAAAAAGGAGGCGGACCCAATTCTGAGGGCACAACAGCCTGCAAAACCTTTCTCCCAAAAGCTGCTTCAGCCGAAGCAAAAATGTCAAACTTGTAAAATTTAGAAAAGGTGTGTAAGGAGGACAAGGTAGCCGCCCTACAAATCTGATCCATAGAGGCCTCATTCTTGAAAACCCAAGAGGAAGCCACTGCTCAAGTTGAATGAGCCTTAATCCTCTGAGGAGGCTTATGTCCCACTGTATTATAAGTTAAGCGAATAATGCTCCTGAACCGAAACGATAAGGATGTGGACGAGGCCTTCTGCCCCTACGCTTCCCAGAATAGACAACAAACAAAGAAGAAGTCTGACTAAACTCTTTCGTAGCCTGAAGATAGAACTTCAAGGCCCGAACCACATCCAAATTATGAAGTAACCGTTCCTTGGAGAAGAAGAACCTTAATCTCCTGATTGATGTTGCGATCTGAAATGACCTTAGGAAGAAAACCTAACCCAGTACGAAGAACAGTCTTATCAGCGTGAAATACTAGGTAAGGAGACTCACATTGCAAGGCAGCCATTTCAGAGACTCTGCGTGCCGAAGCAATAGCCAGTAGAAAAAGAACCTTCCAAGACAGTAATTTAATGTCAACTACATGCATAGGCTCAAACGGAGCCTTCTGCAAAACTTTAAGAACAATATTTAAACTCCAAGGAGGAGCGCTAGACCTAAACACAGGCCTGATTCTAGCCAGAGTCTGAACAAAAGACTGAACATCTGGAAGCTCAGCGAGCTTCTTGTGCAGTAAAACAGATAGGGAAGAAATCTGTCCCTTAAGGGAGCTAGCAGAAAGGCCCTTCTCCAGACCATCCTGGAGAAAGGAAAGAATCCTGTTAACACTGACCGTATGCCAGGGGAATCCACTCTCTTCACACGAGAATAAGTAGGTCCTCCACACATTATGATAGATGCGACGAGTAACCAGCTTACGAGCTTGAATGAGAGTATCGATAACTCTCTCAGAAAAACCTATTTTGGCTAGGACTAAGCGTTCAATCTCCACAAAGTCAGCCAGAATCTAGATTTTGATGAACAAAAGGCCCTTGTTCCAGCAAATCCCTGCGACAAGGTAACTTCAATGGAGGAGATGGCGACACCCCCACTAGATCCGCAAACCACATCCTTCGCGGCCACGATAGAGCAATCAGTATCACTGATGCCTGCTTCTGCTTGATGTGGGCCACTACTCGAGGAAGGAGAGGTAATGGCAGAAAAAAACATAATTTATGTAAGAACTTACCTGATAAATTAATTTATTTCATATTGGCAAGAGTCCATGAGCTGGTGACATATGGGATATACAATCCTACCAGGAGGGGCAATAAATACACCCCTCACCAAATCCACAATTCAGTTTAACGAATAGCCAAGTAGTGGGGTGATAAAATAAGGAGTAACAAAGCATACAAAAAGAGGAACTGGAAGTAAAATTGTGCTTTTATACAAAATCATAACCACCAAAAAAAAGGGTGGGCCTCGTGGACTCTTGCCAATATGAAATAAATTAATTTATCAGGTAAGTTCTTACATAAATTATGTTTTCTTTCATGTAATTGGCAAGAGTCCATGAGCTAGTGACGTATGGGATAGAAATAACCAAGATGTGGAAGACCACAGAAGAGTCACTAGAAAGGGAGGGATAAAATAAAAACAGCTATTTCCGCTGAAAAAATTAAATCCACAAAAAAAGTCCCTCAGAAATTTCACATAAATTTCAAGAAAAAAACTTAAATCATAAGCAGAAGAATCAAACTGAGACAGCTGCCTGAAGAACTTTTCTACCAAAGACTGCTTTAGAAGAAGCAAATACATCAAAATGGTAAAATTTAGTGAATGTGTGCAAAGAAGACCAAGTTGCTGCTTTGCAAATCTGATCAACCGAAGCTTCATTCTTAAAAGCCCAAGAAGTGGCGACTGATCTAGTAGAATAAGCTGTAATTCTCTGAGGCGGAGACTATCCCGCCTCCAAATAAGCCTTGTGAATTAAAAGTTTTAACCGAGATGCCAAAGAAATGGTAGAGGCTTTCTGACCTTTCCTAGGACCAGAAAAAAACAACAGACTAGAAGTCTTCCTGAAATCTTTAGTAGCTTCGACATAATATTTCAAAGCTCTTACAACATCCAAAGAATGTAAAGATCTTTCAAGAGTATTCTTAGGATTAAGACACAAGGAAGGAACAACAATTTCCCTACTAATGTTGTTAGAATTCACAACCTTAGAAAGAAATTTAAACGAAGTCCGCAAAACAGCCTTATCCTGATGGAAAATCAGAAAAGGAGACTCACAAGAGAGAGCAGACGATTCAGAAACTCTTCTAGCTGAAGAGATAGCCAAAAGAAACAACACTTTCCAAGAAAGTAGTTTAATATCCAAAGAATGCATAGGCTCAAAAGGAGGAGCCTGCAAAGCCTTCAAAACCAAATTAAGACTCCAAGGAGGAGAGACTGAGTTAACAACAGGCTTGATACGAACCAAAGCCTGAACAAAACAGTGAATATCAGGAAGTTTAGCAATCTTTCTATGAAATAAAACAGAAAGAGCAGAGATTTGTCCCTTCAAAGTACTTGCAGACAAACCTTTATCCAAACCATCCTGAAGAAACTGTAAAATTCTAGAAATTCTAAAAGAATGCCAAGAGAATTTATGAGAAAAACACCATGAAATATAAGTTTTCCAAACCCGATAATAAATCTTCCTTGAAACAGACTTACGAGCCTGTAGCATAGTATTAATCACTGATTCAGAGAAACCTCTATGACTAAGCACTAAGCGTTCAATTTCCATACCTTCAAATTTAGCGATTTGAGATCCTAATGGAAAAACAGACGGTCTGGCCTTAAAGGAAGTGGCCAAGGTTTGCAACTGGACATCCGGACAAGATCTGCATACCAAAACATGTGAGGCCATGCTGGTGCTATCAGAAACACATACGATTGTTCCATTATGATCTTGGAGATCACCCCTGGAAGAAGAACTAGAGGCGGAAAAATGTAAGCAGGTTGGTAAAACCAAGGAACTGCTAACACATCCACCATCTCCGCCTGAGGATCCCTGGACCTGGAAAAAAGACTATACCGCAGGTAAGACAAACTTCCTAAAACATGATTCCCATAATGAAACTGCCAGACTGCAAAGGGAAATATACATAGACCTGACTCATGGCAAATATAAGAAAAATACATATATTTAAAACTTTATATTAATACATAAAGCGCCAAACCATAGCTGAGAGTATCTTAAATAATGATACATACTTACCGAAAGACACCCATCCACATATAGCAGATAGACAAACCAGTACTGAAAACTATCAGCAGAGGTAATGGTATATTAGAGTATATCATCGATCTGAAAATGGAGGTAGGTGATGAATCCCTACGACCGATAACAGAGAACCTTTGAAAAGATTCCCTGCGAGGGAAACCATAAAATCAATAGGCGACACTCTCTTCACATCCCTCTGACAAACACTGTACTCTGAGAGCAATTGGGCTTCAGAATGCTTAGAAGCGCTTATCATAGAAGAAATCATAAAAATAAAGCACAAACTTACTTCACCACCTCCATAGGAGGCAAAGTTTGTAAAACTGAATTGAGGGTGTGGTGAGGGGTGTATTTATAGGTATTTTGAGGTTTGGGAACCTTTGCTCCTCCTGGTAGGATTATATATCCCATACGTCACTAGCTCATGGACTCTTGCCAATTACATGAAAGAAAGGTATATTAGACTGAACCTCCAAGGCACCACAAATGCATCGATTAGCTCCGCCTAAGGATCCCTAAATCTTGACCCATACCTGGGTAGCTTAGTATTGAGACGAGACGTCATGAGATCTATCTCCGGAGTCCCCCATCTGTTGCATATCTCCGCAAACACATCGGAATGGAGAGACCATTCCCCCGGATGAAAGGATTGTCTGCTGAGAAAATCCACTTCCCAGTTGTCCACACCCGGAATGTGGATCGTTGACAGCGAACAGTTGTGGGCGTCCGACCACTCCAGAATCCGAGATACCTCCCTAATTGCTAGGGAGGTCCTCATTCCTCCCTGGTGGTTGATGTAAGCCACTGAGGTGATATTGTCTGATTGGAATCTGACAAACTGGGACGAACCCAGACGGGGCCAAGCCTTCAGAGCATTGAAGATTGCTCGAAGTGATCTGGACAGAGCCACCAAGAGAGCGATTCTCTCTACCAGTTGTCCAGAGAGATTTGTTGAAACAGATCCAAATGATTGCCGTTCCACTGTCTCAGCATGCACAGCTGTAACGGTCTAAGACGAAACCTGGCAAAGGGAATTATGTCCATGCTGGACACCATGAGACCAATCACCTCCATACACTGCGCCACAGAGGGCCTTGAGTCTGCCGGAGTCTGCTTGCAGCGTCTCTGGTAAAATATCCTCATGACTAGCGAGTCTATTATAGTGCCCAGGAATTCTACCCTGGTGCTTGGAATAAGAGAACTCTTTTCTAAGTTTAACTTCCATCCATGGGATTGAAGAAGAGAGAGAAGAGATTCCAAATGTTCTTCTGCTAGATGAAAGGATGGTGCTTGTACCAGAATATCGTCCAAGTAAGGTGCTACTGCAATGCCCTAAGTTCTGACCATGGCTAAGAGAGCCCCCAGAACCTTTGTGAAATTTCTTGAGGCAGTAGCTAGGCCAAATGGAAGAGCAATAAACTGGAACTGCTGGTCCAGGAAAGCAAACCTTAGGAACTGAAAGTGTTCTCTGTGGATTGGGACATGAACTGTCCCTTCTGAACTAAGGGAAGGATAGACCTTATCGTCTCCATCTTGAACGGGGGGACGTTGAGAAACTTGTTTAACCACTTTAGGTCCAGAATCGGGGGCGGAATGTTCCCTCCTTCTTTAGGACCAAGAAAAGGTTTGAGTAGTATCCCAAGCCTCGTTCCTCGTATGGGAACCAGGACAATGACTCCTGAGGAGGATAGACCCCGAACGCACCCCAGAAAGGTATCCCTCTTCTCTGGTTTTGATGACAGATTTGAAAGAAGTAATCTGCCCTTGAGTGGAAGAGACTTGAACCCAATTCTGTAACCCTGAGCAATGACCACAGGGAACCAAGGATCCTGCATATCCCTGAACCAAGCCTCTGAGAAGAGCTAAAGTCTGCCCCCTACCTGATCCATAGATGGACCGGGGGCAACCCCTTCATGCTGATTTAGTCTCAACGGGCTTCTTGCTCTGCTTGGACTTATTCCAGGACTGAGCCGACTTCCAAGTCTTAGGTTGCTCGGTCTTAGCGGAGGATTGCTGGCGCTGGGATTTATCAGCACGAAAGAAACGAAAATTATTAGATTGTCCCTTAGATCTGTTCTTTTTATCTTGCGGTAGGAAGACACCCTTGCCCCCTGTAACAGTGGAAATAATGGAGTCCAGGCCTGGACCAAACAAAATCTTACACTTGAATGGAAGGGAAAGGAGTCTGAACTTGGAAGTCAAGTTCGCAGACCAGGACTTCAGCCACAGAGCCCGGCGGGCCTGAACAGAAAACCAAGTTTTAGCATTTAAAACGAAAAATTAGCATATTCGCCTCACAAATAAAAATAATTAGCGACCCTTAAAGCCTTAATTCTATTAATAATATCGAGGGGACCTTCCACCTCGTTCAGTTCCGATAAGGAGTCACACCAGTAGGTAGCGCCTGGTGGAAATAAATATCTCGAATGTTGAAACATCTGTCTTAACAGAGTTTCCATCTTTTTATCCTTTGGCTCTTTGAACAACGAACTATCCTCCAGTGGGATAGTAGTGCATTTTGCAAGTGTGGAGACAGCGCCATCCACCTTAGGGACAGAACTCCACAACTCCATTTGAGAGTCCAGGACCGGGAAGAGTTTCTTAAAGGCAGACAAAGGGGTGAAGCAAGAACCAATCCTCTCCCATTCGTTCTTAATAATGTTTGCCATCTTTAAAGGAACAGGGAAAGTCTGAGGAACAACCCTGTCTTTGTAAACTCTATCCAGTTTAGGAATTAAAGGTTCTTCAGGCAGTTTGGCCTCTGGAACCTATAAATTAGCCAGAACTTCCTTTAAAAGAAAGCGCAAGTGCTCCATCCTAAATCTAAAATCTGATTCCTCCGCAATCGGAGGCTTAGAGGCAGCCGATCCAGACCCAGAAAAGTTCACACTCTGAAGTATCAGAAAGAACTTCATCATCAGATAACCGTCTATCAGCTATAGCCAATAAACTAGATGACCCCTGGGAAGGATAGCAATATTTGACTTTCGCTTGCGCTTAGCAGGGCGAGGTAAAGCACTAATGGCCGCAGACACCGGTGTTTGTAACTGTGCAGTGAAGTCTGGAGGTAAAAGGCCTCCTCCAGATGGAGGATCAGGCGTGCTATGGGAAACTGCATGTGTATTAGGAGATAAAAGCAGGTTGCGCGGGGGCGTGTCTGGGCCAGGGTCCAAGATGGCCGCTAAACTGGGAGCTCTGCAATTCAGAATTACAATCCGCCTGTGATCTGAATAATAAATAACCATTCAGCAAGCAATCATACTTCAAGACATAGAGGACTCTTTGCTGTGTGGAATAATGTAAAAATGTGTACATAGAGCAACAGGACTTCCCAGACTGGACAGCTGAGTGTCTTTGGCGGCCTCTGAGAAGAGAGAGCTCAGCTCTCCCCCCCCCCCGGGGAACCGGGTAAGCAGAGATTATCGACACTCTCTGCCTAATTGCCTATACTGAACATGGGGGATTTATGTGCAATTCTACAAGAACTGATGACCTCTTTTGAGCGCAAAATGTGCGCTAGATTAGACCATTTCTTGTCCCTCATGGAGCATACACACTTGGGCGAGGCGGCACCTATACTTGAAACACAGACGGATGCAGAGCTAGAAGCCGTGGCCACAGGAAAGCTACTACATTTGTATGCACCTCCCGAGCTGGGAGGCCAAATCTACATACGGCCCAACATAAGTGTGAGTACCCTGCCTTCTATTGTGTCCCAGGGGGAAGCGGCAGGCCCTCTAGAGGAAGACAAGAAGGAGGCAGTTGCTGTGACCGTTGAGGTGGAGAGTGGAGTGCCTACGGACGGTGACAGAGCTGAAGTGATGGTTGCCTCTACTGCAGGGACGTATGATTACTCTCCCACAACCCCTCCGCATATCTCAGGATTGAGGACGCTTACCCGACTGTACATTGTTAGTGACAGACCCACATCGCAGTATCATCGATCCGGGGAGCGCAAGGTTGTTTCTGGTATGCAGGTCAGCATGTGGTCTCCCCTCGGAGAGTTTGGTTCCCAGTCCGGTCCTGCTCCATATCGGCGTCTGCAACAGAGCATTTTGATAGGGAGTCCGGACCATGCTGCAGCCTGCCTTTTGGAGGGACCGAGTTTTTACAATATTTCCAGGGTTGGGGTTGGTTAGGGGAGGAGGCCTATTTAACAAGCAGGCCCCGGTAGGGGCTTGTATGTAAATTTCATGCCGCTATAAGGTTCCAGCATTTTGGCTAACGTCCGCTTTAGGTCTTTCCACAATCACAAGAGACATACTCATGTGCATTAATGGTAGCACAATTAACTGTACAGATGGGCGCTGTTCACCCAGGAGGGATTAATGAGAAGTGATATAAGTCAAAGTTCCACATTAGTGTTAGCCCATGCAGGACTGGTACCGAATGAATAGGACTTTATGATCATACTCTGGATGAAGGCTTCTTAGTTGGATATAATCATAGTATGATTTGCAAAAAGTGGATGCTTCATTTGGACAGTAAGATGTGTACAATTATATGCAATGCTGTTGCTACTGTTTTTCTTTCCATTACATGATATGCTATGAAGTTATTCTGGGGCTTTTGAGGGTGGGGGGCTTTGACCTCCCATATCATCCATATGTTTATCCATGCTGCTGTCTAGGTTAAAAGATATGTGTGGAGTAAATTTCCCATGGCCACTTTGTATTTACTTATTCCCTCAAAACGTGCACCCGGCTAACGTGGGGCCCGAGAGCGACCTAGAATATTATATGGTGCAAAAATAAGAGGTGGTTGAGTTTGCACCTTAAACATTTTCCTAAATTCTGCACATCCTGTAACCCCTTGCATTAGGTGTCTGTGTAACTTGAGGCCCCTAGAAGCCCATAATATTTTGGAGGGCATGGTGGCATGATATAATGTATATTCTTCTTTAGAGATGTTTAAGTCCAACTCAGATGGCAATTACTTGTATTATATTGTGCATTTTTGCACCCTATATAAGATTGGGCCCAAGCGTGGCCATATTACCCCTCCCCCCAATTTCATAATCCTATAACTTGTATTAAATTGTTATATGTTCTGCTGTGAATACTAATGTATTGTGACAGATTTATATGTTTGTTGAAACCAGTGATGTTATATTTCTATGCACTTGCTAACAGGTTTTAGTAATTTCCTTAATTTTTTCCGCAATTTGAGGCTTTACATAAGCCTATAGTAACATTACAGGTATATGGAGAAACTAAACTTAACACCCTCTCAATGTAGTCCTCACCACTTATCCCTTTAATGGGGTATGTGCCCTTTTTATATTTTTAGAGGGATGGTTTCTACAGTATCTGAAGTTAAATATTGTGGACTCTCAAGGACCTACATGCTCTTGCTCAAAACCTTTCTACAAAAACCAGGTCTCAGAATTCATATTTATTAAGTTATTTTTGACTTGTCCAAGCTAACAGGTCTTGAAAAAGTTCCAGCACGGAACGAAACGTACGTCGAGCAAGGAAGCTGTAACATTGCTCTTAAACAGTTTTACTTATATTTGATTTTATCCAGTGAGGCCGCATTTGTTGTGTAATCATAACGTTATAGATTACACCTAGCGGGCTGAGGATTTTATTTAATACGAGGTGAATAAGCCTTGTTATAGTAATATTTAAAACCTGCATAAGAGACTTTTCGCTGTATTGGGAGAAAGGTTTTCTATAACCTACGCAAACTCACCAATAGCGGGGAAGCGACTTGCGGAAGCTGCCACCGGATTGGTCAGAATCCAACACACCCACAGTCAGCTGGACTACTGATGTCGCACGCTACGCTATTGAAGTGGAAAAGAAGGAGAATCTATCGGGTGATACTGTACATTGTTTGTTTTAATCTTATACATTGTGAGTGTGTTTCTTATCGTGTGATATATGTGTTTTGTATAATAAACCTGTACAGACTGTCTGCACTTAGATGCGTCTTGGCGCTCTCTTTTCCTTTTTTTCCTAGAGTATCACAGCAAGTCGTTTGGGACTTAACTAAGAAGCTGCCTGCATTTTAAAGGATACATGGACTTATATTGAACTTTGACTTTTGACATTTGTAAGATCTTATTTATTTTATTTTCTTATATATATCGAATGCCATCTTTGCACTACATTTGGGATAATACCTATAGGTATATATAAATATTAATACTCACCAGAGGAAAATGTATACATAAGTTTTAAGCAGCGCCTTGTATATCTGTTTTTGTTTCTTTTAGGTTTATACATAAAACGAGGTCTCACACATGGCTTTATGCATATTCTCCTGAAAAGAATCTACTGCTGTTCAAGGTTTCTAAGACATTCCTATGTATTGTCTGTATGAGTCTGGTTGTATTTCTATAGGCGTGTTGCCATGATTAATGTCCGATTTTGTTTTTGTATGTTCTGAATAACTCAATAAAAATTATTTCAAAAAAAAAAAAAAAAAAAAAAAAAAAGCAGGTTGCGCACCTCAGGCGACGGGGACCCCTCAGAGGTGGAAGGCTCAGTGGTATCAAACATGTTAACCTTTTTTCAAATAATCACTTTTTCTAGGAACGTGGAACATAATTGAGAGGGCAGGTATACCTCGGCCTCCTCACAATATAAACAGGCATTAGTCTTAGGTATAGAGGGAGTACCCTCTAAAACGTCAGAGTCCTCCATAGCTATGGGCGATGTCCTAATATAACAATAATGAACATTATATAAAATAGAAAAACGGCACCTTTATACCCCCAATGGCTGGGGCACTCATCACCTCCTATGACCCAGGCACACAGAGTAAACCGTTTCTCTCCAATAACCAGCACGGTCAGAGAGTAGGAAGTGAAACTACGACTACACCAGGTCACATGGAGCGCAACCCAGGACCGCCTCAGCTAAGGTAAAGCGTGCCAAGCTTGTAAAGCTGCGCAGCTCTAAAGTGAAAGTAACCTGAATGTTCTAACCTCAGCCTATGAGCCTCAAAAAACATCTCACACATAATGAAGTATAAATCAAATAAAAATTTATGAGATTAATCCCCACTGTTCAATAATCCCCTCTCAGGAGATATTAACCCTTGATTCCATACAGATAAAAGGAGCCACACTGTGACCCTGTCTTCTAGCATTACCATATATGTACAAAATGAAACGACCTTATGAGAATCTATGCTGTGGAACAGAAAAACAGCCTCTCAAGTATGACAGTCTTGTAGTATCGCCCCTAACATGGACTTGAGTGATGAAAGCAGGCAGTGAAACTCGTCAACACTGATTGCTTAGGAGCTGTTAATACGAGTTTGGATGGTTTCGCAGAAAGACTCTCCCTGCATCTCCAGACCCTAACTTTCGAGCAATGCTCTCACTGAGAGGCTGACAAGACTACTTAATACTCCAGTCCCATTTCAAAGGGTAGATACCCTTCATAAGGAACTACTCAGTATCTTCTGACACTTCTCTGCCAGCCTCCTGTGACGAAAGGCAAAGGATGACTGGGATATGAGGGAAGTGGGGGAGGTATTTAAGTCTTTGGCTGGGGTGTCTTTGCCTCCTCCTGGTGGCCAGGTTCTGTATTCCCACAAGTAAGGAATGAAGCCGTGGACTCTCCTCATATTAAGGAAAACATAAATTTATGTAAGAAGTTACCTGATAAATTAATTTATTTCATAATAGCATAACCATGAGCTAGTGACATATGGGATATAAACTTCCACCAGGAGGGGGCAAAGTCTCCCAAACCCCAAAATGCCTACAAATACACCTCCCACCACACTCACACCTTAGTTTAACGTATAGCCAAGTAGTGAGGTGTAAAAAGGAGTAAAAAAGCATACAAAAAAAATAATAAAATTATGCTTTAATACAAAAAAATATAACCACCAAAAACAGGGTGGGCTTCATGGACTCTTGCCATTATGAAAGAAATGCATTTATGAGGTAAGTTCTTTCTTGTAAATGGCAAGAGTCCATGAGCTAGTGACGTATGAGATAAAATACCCAAGATGTGGAAGTCCACAGAAGAGTCACTAGAAAGTAAGTGATAAAATAAAAACAGCTATTTCTGCTGAGAAATTAAATCCAAACAAAAAATAGGTTTTTCTATAAATGTAAAAAAAATTAAAATATAAGCAGATTAATTAAACTGAGACAACTGCCTGAAAAACTTTTCTACCAAAGACTGCTTCAGAAGAAGCAAATACATCAAAATGGTAAAATTTTGTAAATGTATGCAAAGAAGATGCAAAAGAAGACCAAGTTGCTGCTTTGCAAATCTGATCAACTGAAGCTTCATTCTTAAAAGCCCACAAAGTGGCAACTGATCTAGTAGAATTCTCTGAGGCAAAGACTGTCATGCCTCCAAATAAGCCTTGTGAATCAAAATTTTAACCAAGATGCCAAAGAAATGGCAGAGGCCTTTTGACCTTTCCTAGAACCAGAAAAGACAACAAATAGACTAGAAGTCTTCCTGAAATCCTTAGTAGCCTCAACATAGTATTTCAAAGCTCTTAACACATCCAAAGAATGTAGAGATCTCTCAAGAGAATTCTTAGGATTCGGACACAAAGAAGGAACAACAATTTGCCTACTAATGTTGTTAGAATTCACAACCGCAAAACAGCTTTACCCTGATGGAAAACCAGAAAAGGAGAATCAAAAGAGAGCAGACAATTCAGAAACTCTTCTAGCAGAAGAGATAGCCAAAAACAGAATTTATGTTTACCTGATAAATTTCTTTCTCCAACGGTGTGTCCGGTCCACGGCGTCATCCTTACTTGTGGGATATTCTCTTCCCCAACAGGAAATGGCAAAGAGCCCAGCAAAGCTGGTCACATGATCCCTCCTAGGCTCCGCCTACCCCAGTCATTCGACCGACGTTAAGGAGGAATATTAGCATAGGAGAAACCATATGGTACCGTGGTGACTGTAGTTAAAGAAAATAAATTATCAGACCTGATTAAAAAAACCAGGGCGGGCCGTGGACCGGACACACCGTTGGAGAAAGAAATTTATCAGGTAAACATAAATTCTGTTTTCTCCAACATAGGTGTGTCCGGTCCACGGCGTCATCCTTACTTGTGGGAACCAATACCAAAGCTTTAGGACACGGATGAAGGGAGGGAGCAAATCAGGTCACCTAAATGGAAGGCACCACGGCTTGCAAAACCTTTCTCCCAAAAATAGCCTCAGAAGAAGCAAAAGTATCAAACTTGTAAAATTTGGTAAAAGTGTGCAGTGAAGACCAAGTCGCTGCCCTACATATCTGATCAACAGAAGCCTCGTTCTTGAAGGCCCATGTGGAAGCCACAGCCCTAGTGGAATGAGCTGTGATTCTTTCGGGAGGCTGCCGTCCGGCAGTCTCGTAAGCCAATCTGATGATGCTTTTAATCCAAAAAGAGAGAGAGGTAGAAGTTGCTTTTTGACCTCTCCTTTTACCTGAATAAACAACAAACAAGGAAGATGTTTGTCTAAAATCCTTTGTAGCATCTAAATAGAATTTTAGAGCGCGAACAACATCCAAATTGTGCAACAAACGTTCCTTCTTTGAAACTGGTTTCGGACACAGAGAAGGCACGATAATCTCCTGGTTAATGTTTTTGTTAGAAACAACTTTTGGAAGAAAACCAGGTTTAGTACGTAAAACCACCTTATCTGCATGGAACACCAGATAAGGAGGGGAACACTGCAGAGCAGATAATTCTGAAACTCTTCTAGCAGAAGAAATTGCAACTAAAAACAAAACTTTCCAAGATAATAACTTAATATCAATGGAATGTAAGGGTTCAAACGGAACCCCCTGAAGAACTGAAAGAACTAAATTGAGACTCCAAGGAGGAGTCAAAGGTTTGTAAACAGGCTTAATTCTAACCAAAGCCTGAACAAAGGCTTGAACATCTGGCACAGCTGCCAGCTTTTTGTGAAGTAACACCGACAAGGCAGAAATCTGTCCCTTCAGGGAACTTGCCGATAATCCTTTTTCCAATCCTTCTTGAAGGAAGGATAGAATCCTAGGAATCTTAACCTTGTCCCAAGGGAATCCTTTAGATTCACACCAACAGATATATTTTTTCCAAATTTTGTGGTAAATCTTTCTAGTTACAGGCTTTCTGGCCTGAACAAGAGTATTGATAACAGAATCTGAGAAACCTCGCTTCGATAAAATCAAGCGTTCAATCTCCAGGCAGTCAGCTGGAGTGAAACCAGATTCGGATGTTCGAACGGACCCTGAACAAGAAGGTCTCGTCTCAAAGGTAGCTTCCAAGGTGGAGCCGATGACATATTCACCAGATCTGCATACCAAGTCCTGCGTGGCCACGCAGGAGCTATCAAGATCACCGACGCCCTCTCCTGATTGATCCTGGCTACCAGCCTGGGAATGAGAGGAAACGGCGGGAACACATAAGCTAGTTTGAAGGTCCAAGGTGCTACTAGTGCATCCACTAGAGCCGCCTTGGGATCCCTGGATCTGGACCCGTAACAGGGAACTTTGAAGTTCTGACGAGAGGCCATTAGATCCATGTCTGGAATGCCCCACAGCTGAGTGACTAGGGCAAAGATTTCCGGATGGAGTTCCCACTCCCCCGGATGCAATGTCTGACGACTCAGAAAATCCGCTTCCCAATTTTCCACTCCCGGGATGTGGATAGCAGACAGGTGGCAGGAGTGAGACTCCGCCCATAGAATAATCTTGGTCACTTCCTCCATCGCTAGGGAACTCCTTGTTCCCCCCTGATGGTTGATGTACGCAACAGTCGTCATGTTGTCTGATTGAAACCGTATGAACTTGGTCCTCGCTAGCTGAGGCCAAGCCTTGAGAGCATTGAATATCGCTCTCAGTTCCAGAATATTTATCGGTAGAAGAGATTCTTCCCGAGACCAAAGACCCTGAGCTTTCAGGGATCCCCAGACCGCGCCCCAGCCCGTCAGACTGGCGTCGGTCGTGACAATGACCCACTCTGGTCTGCGGAATGTCATCCCTTGTGACAGGTTGTCCAGGGACAGCCACCAACGGAGTGAGTCTCTGGTCCTCTGATTTACTTGTATCTTTGGAGACAAGTCTGTATAGTCCCCATTCCACTGACTGAGCATGCACAGTTGAAATGGTCTTAGATGAATGCGCGCAAAAGGAACTATGTCCATTGCCGCTACCATCAACCCGATCACTTCCATGCACTGAGCTACGGAAGGAAGAGGAACGGAATGAAGTATCCGACAAGAGTCCAGAAGCTTTGTTATTCTGGCCTCTGTTAGAAAAATCCTCATTTCTGAGGAGTCTATAATTGTTCCCAAGAAGGGAACCCTTGTTGACGGTGATAGAGAACTCTTTTCCACGTTCACTTTCCAGCCGTGAGATCTGAGAAAGGCCAGGACGATGTCCGTGTGAGCCTTTGCTCGAGGGAGGGACGACGCTTGAATCAGAATGTCGTCCAGGTAGGGTACTACTGCAATGCCCCTTGGTCTTAGCACCGCTAGAAGGGACCCTAGTACCTTTGTGAAAATCCTTGGAGCAGTGGCTAATCCGAAGGGAAGCGCCACAAACTGGTAATGTTTGTCCAGGAATGCAAACCTTAGGAACCGATGATGTTCCCTGTGGATAGGAATATGTAGATACGCATCCTTTAAATCCACCGTGGTCATGAATTGACCTTCCTGGATGGAAGGAAGGATAGTTCGAATGGTTTCCATCTTGAACGATGGGACCTTGAGAAATTTGTTTAAGATCTTGAGATCTAGGATTGGTCTGAACGTTCCCTCTTTTTTGGGAACTATGAACAGATTGGAGTAGAACCCCATCCCTTGTTCTCTTAATGGAACAGGATGAATCACTCCCATTTTTAACAGGTCTTCTACACAATGTAAGAACGCCTGTCTTTTTATGTGGTCTGAAGACAACTGAGACCTGTGGAACCTCCCCCTTGGGGGAAGTCCCTTGAATTCCAGAAGATAGCCCTGGGAGACTATTTCTAGCGCCCAAGGATCCAGAACATCTCTTGCCCAAGCCTGAGCGAAGAGAGAAAGTCTGCCCCCCACCAGATCCGGTCCCGGATCGGGGGCCAATATTTCATGCTGTCTTGGTAGCAGTGGCAGGTTTCTTGGCCTGCTTTCCCTTATTCCAGCCTTGCATTGGTCTCCAAGCTGGCTTGGCCTGAGAAGTATTACCCTCTTGCTTAGAGGACGTAGCACTTTGGGCTGGTCCGTTTTTACGAAAGGGACGAAAATTAGGTCTATTTTTTGCCTTGAAAGGCCGATCCTGAGGAAGGGCGTGGCCCTTACCCCCAGTGATATCAGAGATAATCTCTTTCAAGTCAGGACCAAACAGCGTTTTCCCCTTGAAAGGAATGTTTAGTAGCTTGTTCTTGGAAGACGCATCAGCCGACCAAGATTTCAACCAAAGCGCTCTGCGCGCCACAATAGCAAACCCAGAATTCTTAGCCGCTAACTTAGCCAATTGCAAAGAGGCGTCTAGAGTGAAAGAATTAGCCAATTTGAGAGCATTGATTCTGTCCATAATCTCCTCATAAGGAGGAGAGTCACTATCGAGCACCTTGATCAGTTCATCAAACCAGAAATATGCGGCTGTAGTGACAGGGACAATGCATGAAATGGGTTGTAGAAGGTAACCCTGCTGAACAAACATCTTTTTAAGCAAACCTTCTAATTTTTTATCCATAGGATCTTTGAAAGCACAACTATCCTCTATGGGAATAGTGGTGCGTTTGTTTAAAGTAGAAACCGCTCCCTCGACCTTGGGGACTGACTGCCATAAGTCCTTTCTGGGGTCGACCATAGGAAACAATTTTTTAAATATGGGGGGAGGGACGAAAGGAATACCGGGCCTTTCCCATTCTTTATTAACAATGTCCGCCACCCGCTTGGGTATAGGAAAAGCTTCTGGGAGCCCCGGCACCTCTAGGAACTTGTCCATTTTACATAGTTTCTCTGGGATGACCAAATTTTCACAATCATCCAGAGTGGATAATACCTCCTTAAGCAAAATGCGGAGATGTTCCAACTTAAATTTAAATGTAATCACATCAGATTCAGCCTGCTGAGAAATCTTCCCTAAATCAGTAATTTCTCCCTCAGACAAAACCTCCCTGGCCCCCTCAGATTGGGTTAGGGGCCCTTCAGAGATATTAATATCAGCGTCGTCATGCTCTTCAGTAACTAAAACAGAGCAGCCACGCTTACGCTGACAAGGGTTCATTTTGGCTAAAATGTTTTTGACAGAATTATCCATTACAGCCGTTAATTGTTGCATAGTAAGGAGTATTGGCGCGCTAGATGTACTAGGGGCCTCCTGAGTGGGCAAGACTCGTGTAGACGAAGGAGGGAATGATGCAGTACCATGCTTACTCCCCTCACTTGAGGAATCATCTTGGGCATCATTGTCATTATCACATAAATCACATTTATTTAAATGAATAGGAATTCTGGCTTCCCCACATTCAGAACACAGTCTATCTGGTAGTTCAGACATGTTAAACAGGCATAAACTTGATAAGAAAGTACAAAAAACGTTTTAAAATAAAACCGTTACTGTCACTTTAAATTTTAAACTGAACACACTTTATTACTGCAATTGCGAAAAAACATGAAGGAATTGTTCAAAATTCACCAAATTTTCACCACAGTGTCTTAAAGCCTTAAAAATATTGCACACCAATTTTGGAAGCTTTAACCCTTAAAATAACGGAACCGGAGCCGTTTTAAGCTTTAACCCCTTTACAGTCCCTGGTATCTGCTTTGCTGAGACCCAACCAAACCCAAAGGGGAATACGATACCAAATGACGCCTTCAGAAGTCTTTTATAAGTATCAGAGCTCCTCTCACATGCGACTGCATGCCATGCCTCTCAAAAACAAGTGCGCAACACCGGCGCGAAAATGAGACTCTGCCTATGCTTTGGGAAAGCCCCTAAAGAATAAGGTGTCTAAAACAGTGCCTGCCGATATTATTATATCAAAATACCCAGAATAAATGATTCCTCAAGGCTAAATATGTGTTAATAATCAATCGATTTAGCCCAGAAAAAGTCTACAGTCTAAATAAGCCCTTGTGAAGCCCTTATTTACAATCGTAATAAACATGGCTTACCGGATCCCATAGGGAAAATGACAGCTTCCAGCATTACATCGTCTTGTTAGAATGTGTCATACCTCAAGCAGCAAGGGACTGCACACTGTTCCCCCAACTGAAGTTAATTGCTCTCAACAGTCCTGTGTGGAACAGCCATGGATTTTAGTTACGGTTGCTAAAATCATTTTCCTCATACAAACAGAATTCTTCATCTCTTTTCTGTTTCTGAGTAAATAGTACGTACCAGCACTATTTGAAAATAACAAACTCTTGATTGAATAATGAAAAACTACAGTTAAACACTAAAAAACTCTAAGCCATCTCCGTGGAGATGTTGCCTGTACAACGGCAAAGAGAATGACTGGGGTAGGCGGAGCCTAGGAGGGATCATGTGACCAGCTTTGCTGGGCTCTTTGCCATTTCCTGTTGGGGAAGAGAATATCCCACAAGTAAGGATGACGCCGTGGACCGGACACACCTATGTTGGAGAAAGGAACAACACTTTCCAAGAAAGTAGTTTAATATCCAAAGAATGTATAGGCTCAAAAGAAGGAGCCTACAAAGCCTTCAAAACTAAGTTAAGACTCCATGGAGGAGAAATAAGACTTAATAACAGGCTTGATACGGACTGAAGTCTGAACAAAACAGTGAATATCAGGAAGTTTAGCAATCTTTCTATGAAATAAAGCAGAAAGAGCAGAGATTTGTCCCTTCAAAGTACTTGTAGACAAACCTTTATCCAAACAGTCCTGAAGAAACTGTAAAATTCTAGGAATTCTAAAAGAATGCCAAGAGAATTTATGAGAAGAACATCATAAAATATAGGTTTTCCAAACCCGATAATAAATCTTCCGAGAAACAGACTTACAAGCCTGCAACATAGTATTAATCACTAAGTCAGAGAAACCTCTATGACTAAGCACTAAATGTTCAATTTCCATACCTTCAAATATAGTGATTTGAGATCCTGATGGAAAAACGGCCCTTGAGACAGAAGGTCTGGCCTTACTGGAAGTGACCAAGGTTGACAACTGGACATCCGGACAAGATCCGCATACCAAAACCTGTGAGGCCATCCTGGTACTATCAGAAACAAATGCAATTGTTTCATTATGATCTTGGAGATCACCCTTGGAAGAAGAACTAGAGGCAAAAAAATATAAACAAGTTGGTAAGACCAAGGAACTGCTAACGCATCCACCATCTCCGCCTGAGGATCCCTGGACCTGGAAAGGTATCTGGGAAGTTTCTTTTTTAGATGGGAAACCATCAGATCTATTTCTGGAAGACCCCACATCTGCACAACCTGATGAAACACATCTGGATGGAGAGACCACTCCCCCGGATGTAAAGTCTGACGACTGAGATAATCCTCTTTCCAATCGTCTACACCTGGGATATGAATCGCAGAAATTAGACAAGAGTTGGATTCCGCCCAATAAAGTATCTGTGATACTTCTTTCATTGCTAAAGGACTGAGTTCCCTCCCTGATGATTGACATATGCCACAGTTGTGAAATTGTCTGTCTGAAAGCGAATAAAAAGTTCTCTCTTAAATAGAGGCAAAGCCTGAAGAGCCCTGAAAATAGCACAGAGTTCTAAGAGATTGATTGGTAACCTCGCCTCTAGAGGATTCCAAACCCCTTGTGCTGTCAGAGACCCCCAGGCAGCTCCCCAACCTGAAAGACTTGCATCTGTTGAGACTACAGACCAGGAAGGACGAACAAAAGAGGCCCCTTGAACAATATGATGATGGTCTAACCACCAGTCAGATAGTAGATTGCTGGGATCTAGGAATATCAATTGTGATATCAGAGTATAATCCCTGCACCACTGATTCAGCATGCAAAGCTGCAGAGGTCTCATATGAAAACGATGCAAAGGGGATTGCATCTGATGCTGCAGTCATAAGACCTAAAACTTCCATGCACATAGCCACTGAAGGGAATGATCGAGACTGAAGGTTTCAACAGGCTGAAACCAATTTCATTCGTCTCTTGTCTGTTAAAGACAGAGTCATGGACACTGAATATCTGGAAACCTAAAAAGGTGACCCTTTTCTGAGGAATCAAGAAACTATTTGGTAAATTGATCCTCCAACAATGTCTTTGAAGAAACAACACTTGTTGATTAGTGTGAGATTTTGCTAAATGAAAAGATTGAGCCAGTACCAAGATATCGTCCAAATAAGGAAACACTGCAATACCCTGCTCTCTGATTACAGATAGAAGGGCACCGAAACCCTTCGAAAAGGTTCTTGGAGCTGTCGCTAAGCCAAATGAAAGAGCGACAAATTGGTAATGCTTGTCTAGAAAAGAGAATCGAAGAAAACAATAGTGATCTGGATGAATCGGAATGTGAAGACAAGCATCCTGTAAGTCTATTGTAGACATGAAATGTCCTTGCTGAACAAAAGGTAGAATAGTCCTTATAGTCATCATCTTGAAAGTTGGGACCCTTACAAAACGATTCAAAAACTTCAGATACAGAACTGGTCTGAATAAATTTTCTTTCTTTGGGACAATGAATAGATTTGAATAAAAACCCAGACCCTGTTCCTGAAGTGGAACTGGTATAATCACCCCTGAAAGCTCCTGATCTGAAACACACTTCAGAAAAGCCTTAACTTTAACAGGATTTGTTGGAACGTGAGAGAGAAAGAATCTTCTCACAGGAGGTCTTACTCTGAAACCTATTCGATACCCTTGAGAGACAATGCTCTGAATCCATTGATTTTGAACAGAATCTGTCCAAATGTCTTGAAATAATTTTAATCTGCCCCCCACCAGTTGAACTGGAATGAGGGCTGCATCTTCATGCAGACTTGGAGGCTGGCTTTGGTTTCTTAAAAGGCTTAGATTTATTCCAACTTGAAGACAGCTTCCAATTGGAACCAGAGTCCTTAGGGGAAGGAGTGGTTTTCTGTTCTTTTTTCTGACGAAAGGAACGAAAACGATTATAAGCTTTAGATTTACCCTTAGATTTTTTATCTTGAGGCAAAAAAACTCCCTTCCACCCAGTGATAGTGTGTCAGGGTTCCTTTCATGCTCTGTACCTTTAACTGGTATCATCCTTAATTACCAATAGTGCTATAAAAGCACCTCCCCCTCCTAGACTCATTGCTTGGTTATTTTGTTTGGTAGATTCTGAATGTTCTACCTCCTCACCCAAGTCTGGCTTTCTAGCCACTATTCCTGCTGTGATTCCAAAGTTTCCGTTACCCTGTCTACAACAGCCAGAACCAGTTACACTCTGGGCTCTACCTATCTCCACTTTGCCTGTCCCAGCTTACCTGCCGGTACCGCTAACCTACTAACTGGCCTCAAGTTAAGCAGACTGAGCTGCGCTGCAGCTCCGCATCCACACAGCCCTCCGGCTTCAGAGCGGGTGACGTCATCAGCTGCAGCCGCAGCTACAGCTCTCCCTACTCACCGCGTGCAGAGGATAAGGGGCTCCGGTGACTGAACTAACTTACCTGGTCTGATCCCTCCACTCTGTCACCTCTGGAGTTCTACCTTCCACGCTAGTGGAATCAGGTCGTATATTATTACATTGTATAACAAGAGTCTGCCATTATACTGAGAAATGCATACCGCAACAACAACTGTTTATTGATCCTGCCTAATATCAGTAACTTTGTCATTTGTATACAATATCTCAATCTGTTACATATTTTGTTACACTGTTACGCCCTAAATATTCACTGAACTGCAGAGTGATTTGAGTTCAGACTATTAAAGGGCCATATTAATACACAGAGCTTACACACCTTTGGGCCTCCTGTGTTATCCTCTGTGTAACATATATATATTTATACATTGTCATATTTGTGAATCCTAGAAAACAGAGGTTTAAATTCTTAAAGATAATCTTCAATTGTGACATAATAACCAAGCCTTAAAATGACCTCTGAGGACTTAACGGTTAAAATCACTAATATGTCACAGTGCATAGATAACCTTACACAGACTGTAAGAGAGCTGCAGAGTGATAATGAAACAGTTAAAACCTGCATAAGAGACCTTTACAATACTAAGACTAACCCTCCTGTACAGGCACCTGAACCACAGGTCAGTTTACCAGACAAGTTTTCAGGCAACAGATCTCAGTACAGGGAGTTTAAAAACTCATGTCTCCTGCTGTTTGAGTTAAAACCAAACACATACAGGACAGACAGACTCAAGGTCCTTACTATCATATCCTTCCTAAGGGCAGAGCCTCGTGCTTGGGCTGATACTTATTATGAGATCCAAGATCCCATCTTGAACTCACTGGATGATTTCTTGAAGCAGATGTCATCATTATATGATGATCCCTTCAAACAAAGCTCTGCCGAAGCTTCCATAAGAGCCTTAAAACAGAACAGGCAACCTGTAGAAGATTACATTGCCCAGTTCAAAATACATGCAAAAGATTCCCAATGGAATGAACCATCCTTGAAAAACCACTTCCGGATAGGATTATCTGATGATATCAAGGATGAGTTATCTAGGATTGGTATCCCTGCTTCCCTCGAAGATCTTTACACTTTATCTATCACCATTGATAGAAGGATCAGGGAACGCCGTCATGAGAAGACAGGACATGTTACTATTCCAAGGAAAATCACTACACAAATCACACATAGAGAACATGATGTGGAGACTCCGATGGAGATTGGAGTAATTAAGGGACCTCTTTCCCAACAAGAAAAGAACAGACGCCGCCTCCTGAATCTCTGTATGTACTGCGCCGCCAGAGACCATGAAGTTAAGGGATGCCCCCTTTTGATTAAGCAAAAGTCGGGTAGGTCAAAAAACACTTTACGTTACCATAACCTGAAGGACAAAAATAGTACTTATTTTTTTTTATCTCTCTCCTTACAGTGGCAACATCACAGGGTCAGAACTGAAGCTCTAATTGACACAGGAGCAAGTGGTAATTTCATTGACCTTGAGTTCGTAAGGGCCAATAAAATACCTATTGAAGCAAAATCTTCTCCTGTCTTGTTTAATGTTGTTGATGGTTCCCCTCTCTCCTCAGGTCCAGTAAATCAACAAACCGTGCCGTTGGATATGTGTACCAGTACAGGTCATAGTGAAACTATATGTTTTAATGTTATCACATCTCCAATGTTCCCCCTCATATTAGGTATTCCTTGGTTAAAAACACACAAACCCACTCTAAATTGGACTGACTTTTCCATTTCACTATCTTCTAATTACTGTATGCAATCTTGTTACACCATACATCAAATATCAGTAGTATCTGAACCTACACTGCCTAACTGTTATTCTGCATACTCTGATGTATTCAGTAAAAAAGAAGCCCAATCCCTACCACCTCATAGGGTATATGATTGCCCCATTGAGCTTCTACCAGGGTCTACTATACCCTATGGTCATATTTATCCCTTATCCAAACCTGAATTGGATCATCTAAAAAATTACTTACAGGAAAGTCTTGAGAAAGGCTTTATCAGGCCTTCCACATCACCAGCAGGTGCTGGTATTTTCTTTGTGAGAAATAAGGATGATTCACTCAGGCCGATCATAGATTATAGAGAACTCAATAAACGTACAATAAAAAACAGATACCCACTTCCATTAATACCAGAACTTATTGAGAGGTTGCGAGGAGCTAAGGTCTTCACAAAATTGGACCTGAGAGGGGCCTACAACCTCGTCAGAATCCGAGCCGGCGACGAGTGGCTGACAGCATTTAGAACCCGCTACGGGTTATTCGAGTATGTTGTTATGCCATTCGGACTCTGTAATGCGCCGGCTACATTTCCGAATTTCATTAACGATATTTTCCGTGACATCTTAGATGTTTACATTGTCGTATACCTTGATGACATTCTTATATATTCACAAAACTTACAGGATCATATTAAACATGTCACAACAGTTCTTGACAGATTACGTACACATAGTCTCTATGCTAAGTTGGAGAAGTGTTTATTCCATGTTGATCAAGTGTCCTTTTTGGGTTATCACATTAGCTCCACAGGTATTAGAATGGAAGAAACAAAAGTAAATTGTATCAGACAATGGCCTGTCCCCAAGTGTAAAACAGATATACAACGTTTCCTTGGGTTCGCAAACTTTTATCGTAAATTTATCCATAAATTTGCAGCACTGACTAAACCACTGTCTGATCTCACAAAACAACACCATAAGTTTCATTGGTCATTACTCACTCAAAAGGTTTTTGATAACCTAAAAGACCGATTCACTACCGCTCCAATACTTCAGTTCCCTGACACCAACTTACAGTTTATTCTGGAAGTTGATGCATCAGATTTTGCCCTGGGAGCCGTTCTTTCACAGAGGAAGTCTTTCAAAGAACCCATTCACCCAGTAGCTTTTTTTTCAAGGGTGATGACACCCGCAGAACTGAACTATCCTGTTGGCGAGAAAGAACTCTTGGCAATAAAGAGTTCTTTCGACCATTGGCGTCACCTTTTGGAGGGTTCAACCCATCCTATTGTTATCCTCACAGATCACAAAAATCTGCAATACCTTCATACGAATAGGACTCTCTCATCAAGACAACTCAGATGGAGTCTTTATTTTTCACGATTTCATTATGTTATCACATACAGGCCTGGATCAAAGAACGCCAAGGCTGACGCACTCTCAAGAATGTATCAAAAGCCAAATTCAGACAACCCACCATCGACTGTGATACCAAAAGAAAATATCATAGCCTCCCTCGTTTTAAAACCACTTGATATCCAATGCTCACAAGAAAGTGATACTACCAAACCAACTGACCTACTACAAAGGGACAAAGATGGTTTATACTACCATAACCAACTACTATATGTTCCACCTAATTTAAGAAACACTGTTCTTAATTCTGTTCATGATTCTCCACTAGCAGGACATCTGGGGGTTCACAAAACTTTGTCTCTTCTAAGACGATCTTACTGGTGGCCCTCACTCCTAACTTCTGTCAAAAGTTACATCTCACATTGTGATACTTGTTCTAGTTCTAAACCTTCTCATATGAGACCTATAGGATTGTTACAACCCAATCCTATACCAACAAAACCATGGACTGACATTTCACTTGATTTCATAGTAGATTTACCTAACTCCTCCTCATACACATGTATAATGGTTGTTGTAGATGTATTTTCTAAAATGGCTCACTTCATTCCAACCACCTCTGTACCTACAGCGTCACTAACATCACAACTTTTCATCAAAGAAATTGTTCGACTTCATGGGATCCCAACCAGTATACTCACTGACAGAGGTTCTCAGTTTACCTCAAAATTTTGGAAACAATTATGTACAGCCTTACAAATTAAACAGAAACTAACTACTTCTTATCATCCCCAATGTAACGGACAAACTGAAAGGACCAATCAGTGGTTAGAACAGTACCTTCGCTGTTACTGTTCCCACCAACACGATTCGTGGTACTCGTTCCTTCCGTTGGCTGAATTTGCATATAATAACACTCCTAATGCTTCTACCAAATACAGCCCTTTCTTCATTAACAATGGCATCCATCCGAGAAACCATATGCTCCCTAGAGTTGAATCTACCTGTCCTCAAGTAAATGACACTATAAACGATATCTCACAGGCATTCACTGTCATACAAGATGACATCAGACATGCACAAGCATCATATAAAAAACACTATGATCTACGTCATAGACAACAACCTGAGTACCGCATAGGTCAACTAGTTTGGTTGTCCACAAAAAATTTAAAGCTCCATCTTCCTTCAAGAAAACTAACTAGACTTTTCATTGGTCCTTTCCCGATTGTGGCTCTTCCAAATCCTGTTACTGTCACCTTGAAACTGCCTTCCACCTACCGGATCCATCCGACCTTTCATGTGTCTCTCATTAAACCTAGTGACTCCTCTGCTTCCACTCCCGTGGTCGAACTCCCTAACCACTCCTTGGCTGATGACCTCGAATATGAGGTTCACAGCATCCTGGACTCTAGGCGCAGAGCCGGCCGTTTGGAATACCTGATCCATTGGAAGGGTTTTGATACTTCAGAGGATTCTTGGGAACCCGCTACAAATGTTACAGCCCCTCATTTGGTTTCTCTCTTCCATCGTCGTAACCCTGAGAGGCCCGTTCCTTGAAACCTCGTTGTGGTTTCTTTGGGGGGGGACTCTGTCAGGGTTCCTTTCATGCTCTGTACCTTTAACTGGTATCATCCTTAATTACCAATAGTGCTATAAAAGCACCTCCCCCTCCTAGACTCATTGCTTGGTTATTTTGTTTGGTAGATTCTGAATGTTCTACCTCCTCACCCAAGTCTGGCTTTCTAGCCACTATTCCTGCTGTGATTCCAAAGTTTCCGTTACCCTGTCTACAACAGCCAGAACCAGTTACACTCTGGGCTCTACCTATCTCCACTTTGCCTGTCCCAGCTTACCTGCCGGTACCGCTAACCTACTAACTGGCCTCAAGTTAAGCAGACTGAGCTGCGCTGCAGCTCCGCATCCACACAGCCCTCCGGCTTCAGAGCGGGTGACGTCATCAGCTGCAGCCGCAGCTACAGCTCTCCCTACTCACCGCGTGCAGAGGATAAGGGGCTCCGGTGACTGAACTAACTTACCTGGTCTGATCCCTCCACTCTGTCACCTCTGGAGTTCTACCTTCCACGCTAGTGGAATCAGGTCGTATATTATTACATTGTATAACAAGAGTCTGCCATTATACTGAGAAATGCATACCGCAACAACAACTGTTTATTGATCCTGCCTAATATCAGTAACTTTGTCATTTGTATACAATATCTCAATCTGTTACATATTTTGTTACACTGTTACGCCCTAAATATTCACTGAACTCCAGAGTGATTTGAGTTCAGACTATTAAAGGGCCATATTAATACACAGAGCTTACACACCTTTGGGCCTCCTGTGTTATCCTCTGTGTAACATATATATATTTATACATTGTCATATTTGTGAATCCTAGAAAACAGAGGTTTAAATTCTTAAAGATAATCTTCAATTGTGACATAGTGGAAATAATAGAATCCAACTGAGAACCAAATAAATTATTACCCTGGAAACATAGAGATAGTAATCTAGATTTAGATACCATGTTAGCATTCCAAGATTTAAGCCATAAAGCTCTTCTAGCTAAAATAGCTAAAGACATTGATTTAACATCAATCTTGATGATATCAAAAAAGCATCACAGATAAAATGATTAGTATGTTGAAGCAAACTAATAATGCTAGACAAATCAGGATCTGCTTCCTGATGTACTAAGCTATCCAACCAAAAAGTTGATGCAGCTGCAACATCAGCCATAGAAATGGAAGGCTTGAGAATATAGCCAGAATGTAAATAAGCTTTCCTTAGATAAGATTCAATCTTCCTATCTAAAGGATCCTTAAAATAAGTACCATCTTCCATAGGAATAGTAGTACGTTTAACAAGAGTAGAAATAGCCCCATCAACCTTAGGGACTGTTTCCCAAAACTCCAACTTAGCCACTAGTAAAGGCTATAACTTCTTGAAACTAGAAGAAGGATTAAACAATCACCAGGCTTAGACCATTCCTTAGCAATCACATCAGAACCAGCATCTGGAGCAGGAAAACCCTGAAGAGTAATCACAGGAGGTTTAAAAACAGAATTAAACCGCTTTCTGGATTTGTTCTCAAGAGGATCAAACTCCTCAATATTCAAAGTAACCAATACTTCTTTCAATAAAGAACGAATAAATTCAATCTTAAAAAAAGAGAAGATTTATCAATTTCAACGTCTGAAGTAGGATCTTCTGAACCAGAGATATTCGCTTCAGAGGAGGATATTTCAGTATGTTTTCGGTCATTACAAATTTCATCAGACTTATGTGAAGTTTTAAAAGATCTTTTACGTTTATTAGAAGGTGGAATAGCAGACATAGCCTTCTGAATTGCATCAGCAATATAATTTTTCATATCATCAGGGATATCATGTACATTAGATGTTGAAGGAACAACAGGTATTGTACTAGTACTAATAGAAACATTATCGGCATGCAAAAGCTTATCATGACAACTGTTACATAATATAGCCGGAGATATAATCTCAGCTTGCTTACAACAGATACACTTCGCTTTGGCAGAACTGTGTTCAGGCAGCATGGTTCCTACAGTAGCTTCTGAGGCAGGATCAGACTGAGACATCTTTGCAAAAATGTAAAAGAAAAAATAACATTTAATCAAATATCCAATTTCCTCATATAGCAGTTTCAGGAATGAAAAAAAAGGGAAAAGCTAAATAGGCAGAAAAGCAAACAGCATAGCCCTCTAGAATAAAAAGGGAGCAAAAGCATAAAGGAAGTGGGGTAAAAATAACTAAAAAAAATATTTGGCGCCAAGCAAATAGTAATGACATTTTTTGGCATCAACCAACATCCGGAAATGACCCAACTTGCGTCATAACATGCGCAACTTCGCGCCAACAGCCTAACGTCAACAAAGACGCAGGAAATGACGAAACTTGCGCCACTGTAGACGAAAATTTGCGACAAAAATTACTCAAAAAATAATAGCATCATTGCGCCCTTGCAAGCCTAGTTTGCCCGCGAAATAAGGAAAAGTAAGTCAAATTGGAAAAAAAGACTAAACCCCAGGTAAAAAAATAACTTCCTAAAATATGATTCCCATATTGAAACTGTTAAACTGCAAAGGGAAATACACATATACCTGACTCATGGCAAATATAAGTAAATACATATATTTAAAACTTTATTTTAAAACATAAAGCGCCAAACATAGCTGAGAGTGTCTTAAATAATGATACATACTTACCGAAAGACACCCATCCACATATAGCAGATAGCCAAACCAGTACTGAAAACTATCAGCATAGGTAATTGTACAAGAGTATATCGTCGATCTGAAAAGGGAGGTAGGAGATGAATCCCTACGACCGATAACAGAGAACCCTTGAAAAGATTTCCCATGAGTGAAACCATAAAAATCAACAGGTAATACTCTCTTCGCGTCCCTCTGACAAACACTGTACTCTGAGAGGAATTGGGCTTCAGAATGCTTAGAAGCGCTTATCATAGAAGAAATCATAGAAATCAAGCACAATGTTACTTTACCACCTCCATAGGAGGCAAAGTTTGTAAAACTAAGGTGTGAGTGTGGTGGGAGGTATATTTGTAGGCATTTTGGGGTTTGGGAGACTTTGCCCACTCCTAGTGGGAGTGTATATCCCATACGTCACTAACTCATGGACTCTTGCCATTTACATGAAAGAAAACTAGATACATACAAGGGTTAAATTCAAATTATGACTTGATTAATTTTTGGCAGTAGCCTCTCCTAGTCTCTCTATAGACAGTTTCCATATGTGTACTACAATACCTGCACTCAGTGTCAGCGGAAAATTAAGAAACTTCTTTCCTTCATGAGTGGCCTACTTAAATCAAGCCATGCTATAGGGTTAAATATTTTGAGATTTTTTTTAACTTTGTTGTAGTAAGAGTAACAAACCATTGCATCATTTAGCACAAATTAAGTTAATGGGTTGTACTATCACAGACTAGTGTCTGACCAGTTAAGAGATAGCAACAACTTTGCCTTATATTTTCAGCCCATTTACATGCATATGTTAGTATAGGTTGGAATCTCACATCTTTACCTTTTAACTATATACTGTGTTAATCAGCATTTAGTTTTCTCTTAGGAGGAGTTACTAAAATGTAATATGAGTCGGTCTATTGAAGCTACTAGACTATATAGAGGAGTGAATAAAAACAATGTGATATATTTTTTTTTTGTATCTGTAATATCTGTTTGTGTTTCACCCTCTTTGTAATTTTAGGTGCCTTAATTAATAATTATGTGGAAGTAATATCTTATGGCCCCACTAAGTCTAGATATGATGCCGTTTGGAACATTCGCTTTGTTAACATTGTAATTTTGTTTACTGTGTTAATCTGTCCTTTGAAGACCACCTTATACTGCTACATACTTTTGTAAACTTTTAAATGAGTTATATAGCATGATTAACTATGATCTAGGTTTATAATGTGTATATTTCTTGGTATACCGATAGGGGCCAAGGGGCCAAGAAAAGGTTAATATGTATTAATATGTACAAAGATGTATCAACCAATAGGAGCCATTTTGTAGTTTTAGGAGGCAGAGAGCCGACTCCTTTTATTTTTCTCCACTGTGTGCATTCTGAAACTTTTAACTATTTTTGGAATAAAAATTCAAGTTTTTATATAGCCGGTGCTCTGCTCATCCTTTTTTGTTTACATGTTCTACTGACCTGCCTAGCGTGAAGCACAGCTGATATATCCCTATCTTTCCTTGAACCCTGAGATTTGCCTGTACTGAGCTGAGAGCTGAAGCTGACCAATGGGAGGTGAGGAGGTGACACACACACCCCCTTGTGACATCTGAGGAGGGAGTCATAGTCGATGCCCCGGAGGACCGCAACGGATGACCTCACATGAGTGAGTAGGAGCAGCACCCGCAAAACAGCGGTTGATTGGGAAGCGCGACCTTGAGAATCCAACTCCCTAGGACCGGATGAGTCACGAGATGTGGGGTATTCCCAAGATGTGAAAAGCCTCCCCATCTTTTGCAACATTCATCATTTGACTTCTCTTTGTGCATTGCTCCCTTTGTGTCAGCGGTTTGCTATTTTGCTGTTTTTACAAACAAAGTGTTCGAGTACTGTTGTGGAGGGGGGTATCTCTCTTGGTCCGCTCCAAAATGTATACATATCTTTCTGCATTAATGGTGCCCTAACAGGTGTGCAAGTTACCCATACAATGGCAATTACACCCCCCATACCATGACAGAAGCTGGCTTTTCGACCTAACACTGATAACAGCTTGGATGGACCTTTTCCTCTTTGGCCCGGAGAACAAGACTGCTTGTTTTTCCTTAAACTGTTTGAAATCTTGACTCGTCGGCTAACAACACACTATTTCACTGTGCTACTGTCCATCTCAGATGAGACTGGGCCCAGAGAAGTCAGCAGTGCTTCTGGTTAGTGTTAATGTATGGTTTCTTCTTTGTATAGTAAAGCCTTAACTTGCATCTGTGGATGCAGCATAGAATGGTGTTGACTGACAAAGGTTTAACAAAGTATTCCCAAGCCCATGTCAGGATATCCATTACAGACTGAGGGATCAGAGATCACACGCATTCAGAAGTTGTTTTCGGCTTTGCCCTTTACACACCGAGATTTGACCGGATTCCTTGAGTCTTTTAATTATATTGTGCACTGTAGAAGGTGAAATACCCAAAATCCAACTGATTTGTCTTTGGGGAATGTTGTTCTCCAAATTTTGGATTATTCGCAGACGCATCTGTTGGCAGATTGTCGAGCCTCGACCCATCTTTGCTCTTGAAGGACTTGGCCTTTTTTGGAGGCTCCTTATATACTATAATTACACTATTGCCTCCCCTGTTTCACATCACTTTCTTATTTCCACTTGTCACATCGCTATTAGTCTAAAATTGCTCCTGTCACAACTTTTTTTAAACATGTTGCAGTCATCAGATTTGAAATGAGTGTATATTTTCAAAAATACATTAAATTCACAAGTAAAACATCAAATAATGTGTTAATAATGTGTCGTCAATATAGTACAGGGTGAACTGAATTTTCAAATGACTCTTTTTGTTTGTTTGTTTTTTGCATTTTCTATACTGTCCAACTTTTTTGGAATTGGGGTTGTAAAAAACTGGCTAAAATATGATTTTGCTTAGTTTGCAAACATATATAACAAGCTATACTTGGAAACAAGACAGTAAATGTGACATTCTCATCATCTTTCACAGTAATAATATAAATCTCTTAGTGCTTCATTGTGGACAATCCACAATGCAGTCTAAGCATTTTTAAAAAAAAGAAAAGAAAAAAAAATGATAATGGTTATTGGAGAAGCTTTCATAATTAAAAAATAATAAATCTTTCTCTACAATTTACATGTGATGACCTTAAGACTAATCAGTACCCTTCCAAGCTACAGTGACAGGGGTTGTTATGCAATACATTTTCTTTTATACTATTCTGGAAAATCTTACCATGTATTATATAACTACAGCTGCACTCTAACCACACAAATAGGAAGCATAATTATTCCTACTGCACGGAGCTTATCGTATGAGCACAATTCAGCTACATTTTTAAATTACTTGTCAATTGAAAGGTCTCCAGAATGTCTGCACTCCTGAGAATGGTAAATCTATATCCAGCAAGACTGATTAGAGTAGCAGTTCCTAATCATTTTAATTTGTAATACCGCTTTATGAGTGCTGCACTGTGGCATTATTGTTTAAAGCATTACTTGTATTGACGTGTAAGCTCCCTCTGAGATAAGAGAAAGTTCCACCAACCAGAGATAACAAATGGACAAAACCATAGCAAAAACATACAACGTTTTCTTTAGCAGTACGTTTAGTAAAGACAAAACATATTTCTATTTTCTGGGAAGGAAATAAAAGTTTTCATATTTCTCCCTATGCTTTTGTGCCGTCAATGTATCATTGAGGAAAAAGAAGAACTGCCTAACATTTTGGGGCTGGACTGTCTCCTTGGATAAGTTGAGAAACCCATACTTAGTCCTTCTAGCTATACTTAGGAGAGTTCTTCCAGCTATACTTAGAAAAGTAATTAAGAGACTAATTCAATTTATGTGATTTCCATATCAGGCTCTCTATTTAGCCCTTGCCAACTAAGATGTCACTAAGCCTAAGGCCCCAACATTTAAAGTGGGTATTCCAAAGAAGTCCACAGAACCTAATGAATGTAGACTTACTTCTTTGGATTATCTGGATGGGGACATAGATTCCCTGATCACCACAAGCACCTCATATCCCAGTGTATTGATGTACTGTTACGATTGTGTATTTAAAGTGGGTATAGTACTCCTCTTCAGAAAGACTCTGGACAACTTATTTTATAATTAATATCTTATTATCTTGGCTTGCCCTGGTGACACTCAACAAAAAAGATTTATAAAGGAGGTGACAAAATAAGAGGACAAACAATATAAAAAGATAATTTGAAAGGCACGTGTGCTATACAGCATCAACCAAAAGGACAGCTAGTGAGCTATGCTCATTCCCACTTCAGCAACTCTTCTGTGTTGTAGGACTGCTTTATAACCTAAAGGCCAAGACCACATACAGTATATAGGGCAGAGAATGAAAATACATTTGGTTTTTGAAAGCTGCAGTTTTAAGGTTTGCTTTTAACATTCTGAAAGGCAGAACTGAAGAGTCAACTTTTCCTCTCCTCGACAATACAGCAATATTTTGTAAGATACGCAGGAATCTATGAACAGTTGGAAAATAATCTAAATACTAATATTCTGCTATGCACACTACTAGAATAAATATTTTCTTAATTTAACCGGTGTCATTTTAGGACATTTCTGATTTGTTTATGATGTACGTTTTGCAGCACTGTGTACTGTCATTAATATACTGCACTCTACAAAAAAATTAAATAGTAGCAATAGTAGTAGTAACAATAATAATAATAATACACGTGGTATTAGCACAGCAGCTAACAATTGTTAGAGAAAAATCACAAATCTTTACCTGCAACATAACCCTAAAAGCCTCTTGATTTGATACAGACAGATGATTTTGTCCGGGCCTGTCAGCTGTTTTACAAACTGGGAACACTGTTTTATTAAATTCTGGCAAATCCATATCTGTGAGAAGAGAAAGATCACATATTATATTTTAAAATCTGTAGCATCATTTCATGAGCGAAATTTAATCAGATGCAAAACCTTTTCACAAAACCATTATGATCAGTAGTGGGGAAAAAGTAGAGATGCACATGTTTAGAAAGCTTTGTGTACATAAATAACTGATAACTTAGAAATGTGGAATAATGGAAAACTTAAAACAGAAACATATCTAAAAAGGTATTATTAAAAAGCATTTATTAAAAAGGGATAGAAAGGTCAAAACTGAAATGTGCATGGGTGGATTTCAACTATAAAGAGAGGCATTTTCGCAATGTACTTCTATTAGCAAAAATGTTTCTAGTAAAATTTATTGCTGTTTTTCCGCGGCATACGCACATATGCTGTAAGGGCCTGTGAACCAATATTCAGACACCTCACCTTCTCAGATAAGCAGCAGAGGTTTATATAATATAAATTAAAGGGACAATCAACACCAGAATTTTTGTTGTTAAAAAAACATAGATAATCACTTTATTACCCATTCCCCAGTTTTGCATAACCAACACAGTTATAGTAATACACGTTTTACCTCTGCAATTACCTTGTATCTAAGCCTAAGCATTTCAGCCAATCAGTGCTCACTCCTCGGTAAATTCACGTGCATGAGCTCAATGTTATCTATATGAAACACATGAACTAACGCACTCTTAGTGGTGAAACTCTCAAAATGCATTCTGATTAGAGGCGGCCTTCAGGGTCTAAGAAATTAGCATATGAACCTCCTAGGTTTAGCTTACAACTAAGAATACCAAGAGAACAAAGCAAAATTGGTGAAGTAAATTGGAATGTTGTTTAAAATTACATGCCCTATTTGAATCATGAAAGTGTTTTTTGGACTTGACTGTCCCTTTAAGTCTTCACAGGCAAATATTTTAAAGGGACACTGTACCCAAAAAAATTCTTTTGTGATTCAGATTGAGCATGACATTTTAAGCAACTTTCTAATTTACTACTATTATCAAATTGTCTTCATTCTCTTGGTATCTTTATTTGAAATGCAAGAATGTAAGTTTAGATGCCGGCCCATTTTTGGTGAACAACCTGGGTTGTCCTTGCTGATTGGTGGATAAATTCATCCACCAATAAAAAAGTGCTGTCCAGAGTACTGAAACCAAAAAAAAGCTTAGATGCCTTCTTTTTCAAATAATGATAGCAAGAGAACGAAGAAAAATTGATAATAGGAGTAAATTAGAAAGTTGCTTAAAATTGCATGCTCTTTCTGAATTACAAAAGAAAAAATTTGGGTACAGTGTCGCTTTAAGTGATGTGTATGATTTTGGGACCTACAATTTAAACTTTTTTTTTTTTTTTAAAAAGCCATGGTGTTCTCAGCAGAAGGCATTAGGTAAGTCCCTAAACTTATAATCAGTTGATTCCGTTTTAAATAGAGAACATCCACTGAGAATGATTAAAAGTAGAGCGTATGAACCCAAGCTTACACTCCTATTACCAATGATCATATTCAAATTAAATGTGAAGCATGCTTAACCTTACACTGCTCCCAAAGTAACAACTAATGTTAAATAACAAACATGAACAGTGCCATTACTGCTATATTTTACATTTTAAAATATTGAATCTTGGTATAGAAGGTTCCGGTGGGAGGAGCTAGCACACTTGCTGCTGGTGAGCAGCTTGTCGAGAGAGCACCCTTTCCAACGTCACATGCATGCAGATGTTCCTTAGCCGCCGAGAGCCATCGTGTTCAGAAGCTTGTCCCCCGCAATTGGCGAGAAACTGCAAGTAAGAACCTCAAAGGCAGAGGCGATTCCCGGCCCAGTTGCTTGGGCAAACGTGCAAACTAGAACGCCACAACATCCTACATAAGGATTCTTTTGCGGCCATGGACGAATTTCATTGCACCGCTCTGGTATCCTACGGGAGGTGAGATCTGGGGTAGACGATACGGCCCTGGCAAGACACCAAGCTGGACTGGTGATCAGAGACGGGTAACAATACCGATGAAGGAACGCAGCCATAACCACTTCCTTTGGATAGAACTTTGCCAGACCCGGAACATGGCTAATTGAGGAGCTCTGTGAATACACGCTGACATGCTGAGCACAAACTGCAGAGGTGCGGCCTACTCCAGCTCCAAAGCTCGCCAAAAACTGTACTTTTTAGGTTTTTGTTATATACCTATCTTCAGAAATTAGACCATATACTACATTTCTAAATTAATTAGCCACGCAATACACAGGAATATGTCAGATATCTATGGTCTTATTATCTATGGCTAAGACATACTGGCAATATATGGCAGCACACTTGAACAAGACAGAAGTGTCTCTTTGATTCTTGGAGGCTATACCTGGGTCAAACAAATTGACAAAGAAAAATCACAAAAGAGCTTATCTTCTCTGGAAAGGCAGCAAGACTTCTGTCATATCAGTGGTTGGCTTTCTGTCAATATGTATTTATCCACTAGCCTCATCATCGCTTGTAGGTGACACAGGCTAATACATTTATTTGAAGCGTCTCAAATACAGTATAGGCTTGTCTCTCTTTATAATACTAGCCTTCTCCAAAGTGCAAGCTTAAGTTCAGCAAAGAACTGACTCACTCTAGGCGCTCGGGCCAGAGTTAGCCATTGAACTATACTTCTGCAAATAACACTGAACTTTAGGTGGATGTGACTTTTTTCCTCCAGGTGTTGTAATATTGAGTGTCTACCCCAGGAACCTAAAAAGGAAGGGAACAAGGGGAAAGACAGGAGGGAAAAGGAAAAAACATAATTTATGTAAGAACTTACCAGATAAATTCATTTCTTTCATATTGGCAAGAGTCCATGAGCTAGTGACGTATGGGATATACATTCCTACCAGGAGGGGCAAAGTTTCCCAAACCTCAAATGCCTATAAATACACCCCTCACCACACCCACAAATCAGTTTAACAAATAGCCAAGAAGTGGGGTGATAAGAAAAAGTGCGAAAGCATAAAAAATAAGGAATTGGAATAATTGTGCAAAATTATACAAAAAAAATCATAACCACCACAAAAAAGGGTGGGCCTCATGGACTCTTGCTAACATGAAAGAAATGAATTTATCAGGTAAGTTCTTACATAAATTATGTTTTCTTTCATGTAATTAGCAAGAGTCCATGAGCTAGTGACGTATGGGATAATGACTACCCAAGATGTGGATCTTCCACGCAAGAGTCACTAGAGAGGGAGGGATAAAATAAAGACAGCCAATTCCGCTGAAAATAATCCACACCCAAAACAAAGTTTAAATCTTATAATGAAAAAAACTGAAATTATAAGCAGAAGAATCAAACTGAAACAGCTGCCTGAAGTATTTTTCTACCAAAAACTGCTTCAGAAGAAGAAAACACATCAAAATGGTAGAATTTAGTAAAAATATGCAAAGAAGATCAAGTTGCTGCTTTGCAAATCTGATCAACCGAAGCTTCATTCCTAAACGCCCAGGAAGTAGAAACCTAGTAGAAAGAGCTGTAATCCTTTGAGGCAGAGTTTTACCCGACTCGACATAAGCATGATGAATTAAAGATTTCAACCAAGATGCCAAAGAAATGGCAGAGGCCTTCTGACCTTTCCTAGAACTGGAAAAGATAACAAAAAGACTAGAAGTCTTTCGGAAATTCTTAGTAGCTTCAACATAATATTTCAAAGCTCTAACTACATCCAAAGAATGCAATGATCTCTCCTTAGAATTCTTAGGATTAGGACATAATGAAGGAACTACAATTTCTCTACTAATGTTGTTAGAATTCACAACCTTAGGTAAAAATGTAAATGAAGTTCGCAACACCGCCTTATCCTGATGAAAAATCAGAAAAGGAGACTCACAAGAAAGAGCAGAAAATTCAGAAACTCTTCTAGCAGAAGAGATGGCCAAAAGAAACAAAACTTTCCAAGAAAGTAATTTAATGTCCAGAGAATGCATAGGTTCAAACGGAGGAGCTTGAAGAGCCCCCAGAACCAAATTCAAACTCCAAGGAGGAGAGATTGACTTAATAACAAGTTTTATACGAACCAAAGCTTGTACAAAACAATAAAAATCAGGAAAACTAGCAAACTTTCTGTGAAAAAGAACAGAAAGAGCAAAGATTTGTCCTTTTAAGGAACTTGCAGACAAAACTTATCCAAAACATCCTGAAGAAACTGTAAAATTCTAGGAATTCTAAAAGAATGCCAAGAAAAATGATGAGAAAAATACCAAAAAATGCAAGTCTTCCAGACTCGATAATATATCATCCTAGATACAGATTTACGAGCCTGCAACATAGTATTAATTACGGAGTCAGAGAAACCTCTATGACTGAGAATCAAGCGTTCAATCTCCATACCTTCACTTTAAGGATTTGAGATCCTGATGGAAAAAAAGGACCTTGTGATAGAAGGTCTGGACTTAACGGAAGAGTCCACGGATGGCAAGGAGCCATCCGGACAAGATCCGCATACCAAAACCTGTGAGGCCATGCTGGAGCCACCAGCAGAATAAACGAACGCTCCTTTAGAAGTTTGGAAATCACTCTTGAAAGAAGAACTAGAGGCGGAAAGATATAGCAGGATGATATTTCCAAGGAGTGACAATGCATCCACTGCTTCCGCCTGAGGATCAATGGATCTGGACAGACACCTGGGAAGCTTCTTGTTTAGATGAGAAGTCATCAGATCTATTTCTGGAAGTCCCCATATTTGAGCAATCTGAAGAAATACCTCTGGGTGAAGAGACCATTCGCCCGGATGTAGCATTTGGCAACTGAGATAATCCGCTTCCCAATTGTCTATACCTGGGATATGAACCGCAGAAATTAGACAGGAGCTGGATTTCGCCCATACAAGTATTCAAGATACTTCCTTTATAGCCAGAGGACTGTGAGTCCCTCATGATGATTGACATATGCCACATTTGTGACATTGTCCGTCTGAAAACAAATGAACGACTCTCTCTTTAGAAGAGGCCACGACTGAAGAGTTCTGAAAATTGAACGGAGTTCCAAAATGTTGATTGGAAATCTCACCTCCTGAGATTCCCAAACCCCTTGTGCTGTCAGAAACCCCCATACAGCTCCCCAACCTGTCAGACTTGCATCTGTTGAGATCACAGTCCAGGTTGGAAGAACAAAAGAAGCCCCCTGAACTAAACGATGGTGGTCTGTACCACGTCAGAGGGTGTCGAACAATCGGTTTTAAAGATATTAAATGAGATATCTTTGTATAATCCTTGCACCACTGGTTCAGCATACAGAGCTGAAGAGGTCGCATGTGAAAATGAGCAAAGGGGAACACGTCCAATGCAGCAGTCATAAGAACCTAGAATTTCCATGCATAAAGCTACCGAAGGGAATGATTGAGACTGAAGGTTTCGATAAGCTGAAACCAAATTCAGACGTCTCTTGTCCGACAGAGACAGAGTCATGGACACTGAATCTATCTGGAAACCTAAAAAAGGTTACTCTTGTCTGAGGAATCAACAAACTGATTGGTTAATTGATCCTCCAACCATGTTCTTGAAGAAACAACACTCATAAAAAGCCGGAAAGGATCTTTCCATTGAAAATGAGCAAAGGGAATTGAATCCAATGCTGTTAAAACTTCTATGCATATATAGCAACTGAAGGAAATAATAGAGACTAAAGGTACCGACAGACGGAACCCAATACAAATTGTCCCTTGTCCGATAGAGACAAAGACAGTGACATAAACCATCTGGAAACCTAAAAAAGGTGACCCTTACGTGAGGAATCAAGAACTTTTGAAAAAAAGATCCTCTAACTATGTCCTGAAGAGCAAAGTGAATCATATGAGATTCCGCATCCTCAGGAAATAATCTGAATGAAAACAGAAAAATGAAAAATATGCATTTATTGTATCTAATGAAAACAAATAATGCTATCAGTGACCATAAAAAGGCAGAATAGTTGGAATAAAACTCCAAAACCCAGTTCCTAAAAAAGGAACTGGAAGAAATACCCCAGAAGATTCCAGGTCTGAGCAGCGCTTGAACCCCATGGGTGCCCAGCCATGCTTCAACAGTACCCAGAATATAAAGGACAGAAACACACTTAAAGAAAGTGTTAGCCTTACTGGAATAAAATCAAAGAAATTTGGACAAAATAGAACCAAAATAAATTTCAAATAAGTCTTAACCTGCCCCTTACCAGCCAAGCTGGAATACGGCACGTACATCGCAATATTAGGGAGCTGATTCGAACCCCAATTATAAACATGTTACTTGGGAAAGAACTCAGGAATTCGTTCCTTAATAAGAACAACCAAACTAATATAAGCTTAAAGTTTTAGTCTTAGAACTCAATCTTGAAGCCCATTGTAACAGTTAAGAATTGAATCCAATTATAAAACAAATAATTGATTATCTTAGAACAAAAGAAGTCAAAATAGAGGACTTGCAAAATGCAAAACAACAAGACAAATGCAACAGCACCTAGTCTAGTAAATGTTGTCCCTTTAACAATGCTAAAATAAATCATAATCTGATACTTGATCTTAAAGTAAACAGAAAAAATGAAGCAATTGCAATATCACAGGACCAAGAAAAGTACCTGAAACTAAATAATTTTCCATAAATAAGATACAACTATATAAAGGAAAATAAATATTATTTTTCTATAGAAACAATAGCATAATTAGTAGGAGTAGAGATAGCCCCAATAAATTGGAGAACCCTCCAAATTGAATTTAACTGCTGGCAAAGAATATAGTTTAAAACCTTTAAAGACGGAATAAAAGAGAATTCTCAGCCTATTCCATTCCCTAGTAGGGGGAATTTGAAAGAAAACCTCTGAAATCACAGAAGAATAAAAAGGCAGAAATAGTGTCAGCTAGTCTTAAAGAACTAGTTACCTTAATATCCAAAATAATCAACACCTCTTCAACAAAGAACAAATGTACTTTAATAAAACATTTATAAAAAAGTAGATTTGTTAGTGTCAATATCTGATGAAGAAAATTTCTGAAAGAGAAAAAAACATCATCAGAGAAGGATAAATCAGTATGTTGTTGGTCATTTGAAACTTCAATAATTAAAAAAGAAGTGGAAAAGACCTAAAAATTGTATTAGAAGGCACGAAGTCAGACAAAGCCTTAATCAGAAAAAAATATTTCTTATAAATCTTCTAAACATTTCTTGTACTTAAGAATGGAAATGTATAAAGCATAAATACTAATGGAATCTGCATGTAAAAGTATATCATAATAACTTATTACAAACCATAGCTAAAGATAAACATTTATAACATTTAAAATAAATGAACTTAGCTTTGGTAGAACTGAAACTCAGTTAAGCATTTTTCCAGAAGTGGCTTCTGACTCAGGGTCAACCGTAGACATCTTGCAATATGTAATAGAAAAAACAACATATAAAGCAAAATTGATCAAATTCCTTAAATGACAGTTTCAGGAATGGGAAAAAATGCTAGTGAACAAGCTTCTAGCAACCAGAAGCAATAATTAATGAGACTTAAATAATGTGGAGACAATAGTGACGCCAATATTTTTTAGCGCCAAAAAAGACACCCACATTATTTGGCGCCTAAATGCTTTTGGCGCCAAAAATGACGCCACATCCGGAACGCCGACACTTTTGGCGCAAAAAAAGTAAAAAAAATGACGCAACTTCCGGCAACACGTATGACGCCGGAAACAGAAAAAAAAAATTTGCGCCAAAAAAATACGCGCCAAGAATGACGCAATAAAATGAAGCATTTTCAGCCCCCGCGAGCCTAATAGCCCACAGGGAAAAAGTCAAATTTAAGGTAAGAAAAAAATTGATTGATTTATTCATATGCATTATCCCAAATATGAAACTGACTGACTGAAATAAGGAACGTTGAACATCCTGAGACAAGGCAAATAAATGTTTGAACACATATATTTAGAACTTTATATAAAAGTGCCCAACCATAGCTTAGAATGTCACAGAAAATAAGACTTACTTACCCCAGGACACTCATCTACAAGTAGTAGAAAGCCAAACCAGTACTGAAACGAGAATCAGTAGAGGTAATGGTATATATAAAAGAGTATATCGTCGATCTGAAAAGGGAGGTAAGAGATGAATCTCTACGACCGATAACAGAGAACCTATGAAATAGACCCCGTAGAAGGAGATCATTGAATTCAAATAGGCAATACTCTCCTCACATCCCTCTGACATTCACTGCACGCTGAGAGGAAAACCGGGCTCCAACCTGCTGCGGAGCGCATATCAACGTAGAATCTAGCACAAACTTACTTCACCACCTCCATAGGAGGCAAAGTTTGTAAAACTGATTTGTGGGTGTGGTGAGGGGTGTATTTATAGGCATTTGAGGTTTGGGAAACTTTGCCCCTCCTGGTAGGAATGTATATCCCATACGTCACTAGCTCATGGACTCTTGCTAATTACATGAAAGAAAAGGGCAACTCCACCTTCACTAGCCAGTGTAAATACATATTGACGTGGAATAACAAATCTGTATTATATCAACATAAATGTGAGAGCCCCCGATCCATGATCCCCCCCCTATCTTATTTAGAGATATACTTTAAAAACCTGTACCCCAGTTTTATGAGCTTGCTGGTCAGGTGGTTAAACGTGGTCTCTATAAAATCTCAGCAAACAGTCAATAATTTGGTTAACATTTTAGTGGTGAAATATAGTATCTGTTGAATAAATATTTACTTTAAAATTCTCTCTGAAGAGACGGCGTAGTTTATATTCTATCCCCAATTTTAGTTATGAGTCTACAGTTCCTAGGAGCTAGTATTTGTATCTATTAGCCCCAGGTTGATACAATACTTCTAAGAGGTACCGCAACAGGAGCCTGTATAGAAGCTTTGAGGTGGTAATTTATTCAGACGTTGGCGAGCTTATATACCTTGACCCATTTATTCTGCAATATCTAGATCCTTATATCTAGATCATCTACTGTCTGCGATATCGTTGTGCTCTTTGACGTTTTTTTTCCAGAAACCTAGATGTGGTTGTATTATATGCTCTATCTTTTTAGATAAAGGCCTCCACTGTCGTTAAAAAGGGCCACAAAAGAAGTTTTATATACTGACATATGACATAACTTTACAAGCTCTGGAGCATCCTCTTTTTTTTTCTCACTGCTATTTTCCACTTCTTTTTCTTTTTCTCCTTCCCTCACCATGCACTGATCTTTTCACCTCACTGGGGACCTATCCCTCCCCTTTTTCAGGTTTTCTTCTGTGTGCTTTTTCTTTTTCTCACATCCACATTTACACAGATTTTCCTCTTCTGTGAGTGTCCTTTTTTCCTGAATGGATACATTTATGGCACATAAATCACCAGCACTGCCCTTGAAATCGAAAGATAAAAAAAAATATTTTATCTAAAAATGCAGATACTAGTATAACCATTTCCGAAGACTCTCAGGGTGGTTTGTCGGAAAATAAAATGCTTCTACAGCAAATTGCTGAGCTTTTCATCCCTAAATTTGAGGGGATCAAATCCGAAATTCCGGGTCTCGCAGTGGAAATCAGGCAATATGCCAGTAGAATCGCAGAAGCAGAAATTAGAATTTCGAACATGGAGGACCAGATAAATATCATGGATGGCACTGTCATATCTCAGGGCAATAATATAGCTGCAATGCGGGCAAGGCTAGAGGACCTTAAACACAGATCAAGGCGTAATAATAGAGGACCTTAAAGACAGATCAAGGCGTAATAATCTTAAAGTAGTTGGCCTTCCAGAAACAGTAGAATTCAGGGATCTTCTATCCTTTGTCGCACTCCAGCTTCCGCAGATTGTTGGGCTATCGGTTACTGCACCGCTGGCTGAAGAAAATGCGAACAGAATTGGCCCAATTAGACAGGACCAGGTGTGTAAAAAGAAGAATAGAACAGTAATAATCAGATATTTAAACTTTAAACCACTACAGTAAACTAAAAGAATGCAGAATTGAACAAAATAAAATCTTGTTATTCCAAGACTTTTCTGCTGAGACCGCGCTCAAAAGAAGAGAAATGGCCCCCTATTGCACCAAGTTAATTAATGCAAAATACCACGCTAGGCTGGTATATCCTGCTAAAATCTTGGTGGATCTGGTGAGGGGACAGGGTAGAGGAGAAAGGCAAGAATTCCTTAGAGGAAGATAGTCGCTGATCTGACATAGGAGACCACTTAACAAAGGGACAATTGATGAGGGAGCTACTAATAGCTATATAAATAGGTACTAGGGTGTGGGGCACCCGTGACTTCATTAGTTTGATTTGTTGTGATACAGGAGTTGTTGAATTTTGTTCATCTGTTCTATTTAGATAAATGATATTATTGAAATTAAAAGAATATTACCCCCCAAGATTATATACTTCCAATATAGACTGCGATAGCCAAGGACATATAAGAGAAGTAATTGAGGGAAAAATATGTAAATGAGAGAAACCTCCATAGGCTTTGAGATAGACTGCAGCAAAGGTAGCAGATTAGATTAATTGCCGATATACCATGAACAAATGGTTAAAGCCAAAGTTAGAAAGTTCCAATGGCAAACCTGCTCAAGGAATTGTCCCTAGGCGAGTACCACGAGATCCTTAGAATACAATTATGAGTAAGGCACAATCTACCCTGCTGTTGAAAGCTCTTTATTCTCTTTTTTTTTTATGATTCTTATGTTTTTTCGTCTGTCTCATTGTATGTCACATGTAATGTATCCGATGTATATGGAGGAGGTTTGTGGTTTAATAAAGAATATTTTATCTAAAATCTTGGTGGATCTTGATAGACAGATAATACCCCTAAATAACCCTAAAGAGGCTCTTGAATTCTATGCAGAACTGAAATTTGAATAATAATGTTGAAATTGGAGAATCATTTATTTAATATAAATGACCTCATGTGGTGCTCTAAGTTTTTGTTTTTTTTCCCCCCATTGCCTTCCCTCCTCCGTCTCTCCTTACCGACTTTAGGACTTCAGATATATAGTTTTTATTTCACAGTCACAAGTGACACGTACGGGTCATTTATAGTGAGATGTATGCTTTTAATTTAGTCAGGTATGAATATTGACAAATTAAACTTTTTATCATGGAATATGGGAGGTATAGCCACTCCTATTAAAAGGAAAATGATCTTAAAACATCTGAATACCTTCCAATCACATATAGTCTTCCTACAAGCAGATTTTTGCAGAAACAGCAAAATTAAAATCAAAATGGGTTAAGGGTGTCATATCCTCTCCATACTGTGGGAGGAAAAGGGGAGTTGCGATTCTCTACCACAAAAATGTTGTCTACAATATTGTAACGCAAGATGCCGACCCATAGGGTAGATTTTTAATCCTAGAAGTTAAAATCCAAGATACAGAGCTTATTTAATGTAATGTCTATGGACCAAATAAAATTGACGGAGCATTCTGGGATAAATTAAAAATTAAGTTAATGAAATACAATGGCAAAAAAATTATAGTTTGCAGGAGATTTCAATTTAACTCCTTCGCTGCACCTAGATAGATTCTCTCCTGCCCACTCTAGAGTAGACAACAGAGTGACCAAGATTCTTAAACATTTTATGTCAGACCTAAAAATTCATGATATCTGGCGTCTTCAGAATCCTGATTAACATATTTATTCATGCAAATCCAAAACGCATGGTACCTTCTCTCAGATAGACTTATTTTTGGCTTCAAACATCTTATTAAAGACAGATTTAAAAGATTTTTCTATTTCTGACCATGTGGTCATTGCCCTGCAATTACCCCTGGAACTGCAGCAGGGCACGAGGTTCTCTAGATTTTTCTTCCCTAAATATCTGATAATGAAAATTTTCTAATTGGCTAATTGATAAGTGGAATCTCTATTCAGCTAATAACAGTGATTATAAAACAAAACCTAAGATATTCTTAGAAGCATTTAAAGCCTCCATTAGGGGAGAAATCCTGGCCTACTTGTGTAAATGGAAAAAAAATTAAAAGCGAGGGAGATCCAGCTTGCTAACCAAGTACGTAATAGCTATGTAGCCTATATTGCCGCTCCAAATAAAAAGGAGCTGGGATAACTATGCTAGGAAGAGACAGGAAAGAGATCTATTCCTAAAACATAAAACTATCCAAGAGGACTTGAAACAGAAGGTCAAATTCTCTGGCAATTACGGGAAATCCGCTAAGTATCTTGCTCTCTTAATGAAGAACCAACATACTAATAATGCCGTCAAATCCTTAAAACATAATGATAGGATAACTACAGACCCCAAAGAAATTAGGGATCTATTTTGTGAACATTTTAAAAGTATCTACTCTAAAGATAATATAAACTTATACAATAAAAATAGCTTTTGGCATAAACTTATATTTCCCAAAATTTAACAACAAAATCTTGCAGAATTAAATAGGCCTATTACTCTAGAGGAAGTCTTAAAACAGATAAAGATAAGTAAACTCAACAAAGCCCCAGGCCCAGACCAACTCCCTGCCGAGATGTATAAAATCCTAAAAGATCAAATCTCAGTAAATCCGGTAGAGCTACATAATCTTTATTTTGTTAAAAATGAGAGGAACTCTCAATTCTTTACTAACTCTACAATTACCCTGATCCCTAAAAAAGATAGAGATCCTCAAAATGTGGCTTCCTATAGACCTATATCACTTCTCAACAATGACTATAAGTTCTTGACGTCAATTATCGCGGACAGACTCAAAAAAACATTTGGATCCATGAATCCATCAGGACCACCCACATATCCTGTACCTCCTACATAATCTCCCCCTTTTAATTCATGTTAAAGACGTGGCATAGTTTTACTGAGTATCAGCAAAAGAAAAGAACTCGATTGTCTACCCATAAATAAACCTTACATTACATGGCAGGTGGCCTAGCATTTCCTAACCTCAGATACTATAACTTGTTAGCTTTAGTAAAATATGTTGCAGATTGGATAACGGAAAAAGAGTATGTAACCAACTTAGAATTAGAATCTATTATAGTGGCACCCTACTCTTTGGAGGCACTAATTCATTGTTCTAGGAATGATATTCCCAAATCTGTGAAGGTTCTCTTGGTTTTTAAACAACCTATTATGGCGTGGCAATACTACTGTAAGGAACTACAAGTTAGCCACCAGCTTTCTAGATTCTTACCCATCTTGGGTAACCCACTATTCTTGTCAGGTCTCTCTTCTGCAGTTTTTAGATCCTGGACTGAGCTAGGTTTGAAATATATTATGCAAGTTAGAGAGGGTACTTCAGCAAACATCAAATCTGTTATGATGCTCTCTAAGGAGTTCAAATTACATAAACATGACTTTTTTGCATATTTGCAGTTGAGACATTATTATAACGAATTAATTACGTAGTACAATACCAACTGGGAGTTAGGGAGCTTGGATGCAGCAGTAAATTTGTACAAGCAAGGAAAATATTCTATTTCATTCCTATATAATGTATTGTTAAATGGTGAAGGGCAAAAACATCTGACAGACCTACTTTTAAAATGGAGAAAAGATTTTCCCTTAATTTCACCTGAAGAGATTAACAGGAGTTTTGCATTGGCAAGAAAGGCCATAACCATGGTTGCTTGGAAAGAATCCCACTTTAGAGTTGTAAATAGGATATATATATATATATATATATATATATATATATATATATATATATATATATATATATATATATATATATATATATATATATATATATATATATATATATATACATAAGCACACACATATATATATATACAGGGAGTGCAGAATTATTAGGCAAGTTGTATTTTTGAGGATTACTTTTATTATTGAACAACAACCATGTTCTCAATGAACCCAAAAAACTCATTAATATCAAAGCTGAATAGTTTTGGAAGTAGTTTTTAGTTTGTTTTTAGTTATAGCTATTTTAGGGGGATATCTGTGTGTGCAGGTGACTATTACTGTGCATAATTATTAGGCAACTTAACAAAAAACAAATATATACCCATTTCAATTATTTATTTTTACCAGTGAAACCAATATAACATCTCAACATTCACAAATATACATTTCTGACATTCAAAAACAAAACAAAAACAAATCAGTGACCAATATAGCCACCTTTCTTTGCAAGGACACTCAAAAGCCTGCCATCCATGGATTCTGTCAGTGTTTTGATCTGTTCACCATCAACATTGCGTGCAGCAGCAACCACAGCCTCCCAGACACTGTTCAGAGAGGTGTACTGTTTTCCCTCCTTGTAAATCTCACATTTGATGATGGACCACAGGTTCTCAATGGGGTTCAGATCAGGTGAACAAGGAGGCCATGTCATTAGATTTTCTTCTTTTATACCCTTTCTTGCCAGCCACGCTGTGGAGTACTTGGACGCGTGTGATGGAGCATTGTCCTGCATGAAAATCATGTTTTTCTTGAAGGATGCAGACTTCTTCCTGTACCACTGCTTGAAGAAGGTGTCTTCCAGAAACTGGCAGTAGGACTGGGAGTTGAGCTTGACTCCATCCTCAACCCGAAAAGGCCCCACAAGCTCATCTTTGATGATACCAGCCCAAACCAGTACTCCACCTCCACCTTGCTGGCGTCTGAGTCGGACTGGAGCTCTCTGCCCTTTATCAATCCAGCCACGGGCCCATCCATCTGGCCCATCAAGACTCACTCTCATTTCATCAGTCCATAAAACCTTAGAAAAATCAGTCTTGAGATATTTCTTGGCCCAGTCTTGACGTTTCAGCTTGTGTGTCTTGTTCAGTGGTGGTCGTCTTTCAGCCTTTCTTACCTTGGCCATGTCTCTGAGTATTGCACACCTTGTGCTTCTGGGCACTCCAGTGATGTTGCAGCTGTGAAATATGGCCAAACTGGTGGCAAGTGGCATCTTGGCAGCTGCACGCTTGACTTTTCTCAGTTCATGGGCAGTTATTTTGCGCCTTGGTTTTTCCACACGCTTCTTGCGACCCTGTTGACTATTTTGAATGAAACGCTTGATTGTTCGATGATCACGCTTCAGAAGCTTTGCAATTTTAAGAGTGCTGCATCCCTCTGCAAGATATCTCACTATTTTTGACTTTTCTGAGCCTGTCAAGTCCTTCTTTTGACCCATTTTGCCAAAGGAAAGGAAGTTGCCTAATAATTATGCACACCTGATATAGGGTGTTGATGTCATTAGACCACATCCCTTCTCATTACAGAGATGCACATCACCTAATATGCTTAATTGGTAGTAGGCTTTAGAGCCTATACAGCTTGGAGTAAGACAACATGCATAAAGAGGATGATGTGGTCAAAATACTCATTTGCCTAATAATTCTGCACTCCCTGTATATATACACACATACATACATAGTGGATATAAAAAGTCTACACACCCCTGTTAAAATGGCAGGTTTCTGTGATGTAAAAAAATGAGACAAAGACAAATCATTTCAGAACTTTTTCCACCTTTAATGTGACCTATAAACTATGCAACTCAATTGAAAAACAAACTGAAATATTTTCAGTGAAGGGAATTAAAAATAAATAAAATAATATGGTTGCATAAGTGTGCACTCCATTAAACTAATACTTTGTTGAAGCAACTTTTGATTTTATTACAGCACTCAGTCTTTTGGGGTATGAGTCTATCAGCATGGCACATCTTGACTTGGCAAGATTTGCCCACTCTTCTTTGCAAAAACACTCCAAATCTGTCAGATTGCAAGGGCATCTCCTGTGCACAGCCATCTTCAGATCACCCCACAGATTTTCTTTTGGAACCAGGTCTGGGCTCTGGCTGGGCCATTTCAAAACTTTAATCTTCTTCTGGAGAAGCCATTCCTTTGTTGATTTGGATGTATGCTTTGGGTCTTTGTCATGCTGAAAGATGAAGTGTTCAGCTTTCTAGCAGAAGCCTGAAGGTTTTGTGCCAATATTGACTGGTATTTGGAACTGTTCATAATTCCCTCTACCTTGAATAAGGCCCCAGTTCCAGCTGAAGAAAAACAGCCCCAAAGCATGATGCTGCCATCACCATGTTTCACTATGGGTATGGTGTTCTTTTGGTGATATGCAGTGTTGTTTTTGCGCCAAACATATATTTTGGAATTATTGCCAAAAAGTTCAACCTTGGTTTCATCAGACCATAACTCCTTTTTCTCACATGCTTTTGGGACACTTCAGATGTGTTTTTGCTAAATTTAGCTAGGCTTGGATTTTTTTCTTCGTAAGAAAAGGCTTCCGTCTTGCTGTCTACCCCAAATCCCAAACATATGAAGAATACAGGAGATTGTTGTCACATGTTCCCCACAGCCAGTACTTGCCAGATATTCCTGAAGCTCCTTTAATGTTGCTGTAGGCCTCTTGGTAGCCTACCAGACCAGTTTTCTTCTCGTCTTTTCATCAATTTTGGAGGGACATCCAGTTCTTGGTAATGTCATTGTTGTGCCATATGTTCTCCACTTGATGATGACTGTCTTCACTGTGTTCCATGGTATATCTAATGCCTTGGAAATTATTTTGTACCCTTCTCCTGACGGATACCTTTTAACAATGAGATCCCTCTGATGTTTTGGAAGCTCTCTGCGGACCATGGCTTTTGTGTAGGACGCGACCAAGAAAATGTCAGGAAAGACCTATTAGAACAGCTGAACTTTATTTGGGGTTAATCAGAGGCAATTTAAATTATGGCAGGCATGTGATGACTCTTATTTAACATGGTTTTTAATGTGATTGCTTAATTCTGAACAAACCTACATCCCCACTTAAGCAACCACATTATTTTAGTTTTTTTGTTTACTTCCCTCCACCTTAAAGATTTCAGTTTGTTTTTCAATTGAGTTGTGTAGTTTATAGGTCACATTAAAGGTGGAAAACGTTCTAATATGATTTATCTTTGTCTAATTTTTTTACATCACAGAAACATGACATTTTAACAAGGGTGTGTAGACTTTTTATATCCACTGTATGTATATATATATATATATATATATATATATATATATATATATATATATATATAACTCCCTCACAAATAGGTAGATGGTATCCTAATAATATTATTAACGGTCACAAATGTAGCAATACCCAGGCTGACCTGATTCATAGTTTTTGGTCTTGCCCTAAAGTAAAACAATTTTGGACTAAAATTTCCTTTTGGTTGAATACAGTTTTTGAATTTAAAATTACATTGACACCACAAGATATTTTCTTCCTATTTAACCCACATAGACACAGATGTTCTAAATCTATTAATTTGTGCATACCTGCTGGGCGAAAATTGATCTTAGCCAATTGGAAGGCTAAGAAGGCTCCTACTTTTGCTCTATTTAAAAAGACAATAATGGACATAATAATCTTAGAGCAATTCTTTCTCACTGTATGTACTGATAAGACTGATAAGATTACAACTTATTTCTCCCCTTAGGAAATCCAGCCTCTTTGTCCTGTGGGTACGAGAGGTGATACTACCAATAGAATGGGGTAATTACGCGAGGGTCGGAAAAGGAGGGATGGGTGTTTTTTTTTCTTCTTTCTTTCTCTTTAAAAGACGCTAATATATAGTCAAATAGTGGAGTCTCATGCCTCAATGTACCAATACAACGATACACCTGTTGACTGTATTAGTATATTGTCTAAATCATACAAGTTTATTTATTGGTACATTTATTATTACAAATTAGTTTTGCTCCATTTGCATTTATTTGGAAGTTAAGAGCTTACGTACCTCGATATCTAGATGGGTATAAAAACACTGATTTATAGCCGATACTATGCTGTGGTCTTTTTATATGGATTAGACCACTTAAGTGAAAAGGGTAGACGATTATCTATGTTAAGTAATAATGATGTACTGTACATCTATTGAAAAGTTTAGTTAATCGTAAGCTTTGAAATTGCACTCTTTTGTATCATGAACCCTTTTGTTTCATATTTATTCTGGCGGTGAGGTTTACACCTTATAAGGAAGATGTTTTTGTTTTCTTGTTGTGTTCGTTTTGTTTTTTTTATATTTAACATGTTTCTGTTATGGGGCAAAGGTATTGTACCAATGTGTGATCTAATTATAGCAACACATGCTCTATTTTTATATAAAATCCCAACAATGTGACTACAACATGGGAGAATTAACCGATGTTGAATCTTTGTACTTGTATATTGCCTACAGGGGCACTGTATTATGTCATGGTACCCTGCGTAGTGCTAATCTATTTATTTTTTCCCTGTGTTTTCCCTTTTCGTTTTGTATCCGATTTACATTATTGGCTTTAAATAAAGATATATAAAAAAAATAATATAACAAACGTTGTTTAGTGATCTCTACATTATCGTATATGAGTGATAACATATTGAGCTTCAAATCACAAATATGTTTCTAAAAAGATTTTGTTGGATTTACGAAGTGTCCTTTTAACCACTAAAAAGAAAAACAAAACTCAAACTAAATTCACTGTAATTCCCATATCAGGCTTACTATTTACCTCTTGCCAAATAAGATGTCAGTTTAAGAAGCCTAAAGCCCCACCATTTAAAGTGGGTATAAGACTGCTTCAGAAAGCCTCTAATCATCCTATTTTATAATAAAATGTATTATCTTGGCTCACCCTGGTGACACTCAACAACAAAGATTTATAAAGAGGTGACAAACTGAGAGGACAGACAATATAAACAGTCAAAAGTCAAAATTGATGCTTAAATAATACTTCAGACTTTATCAACTAACACAAAGGAAAACACTTTTCTTTGCCTCACGTTTCAGGAACATGTGAGGCTAAGACCATACTGTGCCTTCAACAAGTCTTCAGAAGAAATGTCTGCTTGCCCCTCTTTTTTTTGGTTTCAAAAAGCTTTATTGTACCAAATGTAAACATACATCACACAGTAGTAAAGCATTAGCAATTGGATACAGTAAGTAAAAGAATAATGCTCCGCCAATGAGCAAGCAATCGTGGTCTAAGTCCAGGGACGGACCGAATTTCCTCTCGTGGTCCATAATATGTTAGTAGTGTCCATTGGCAGAGAATAGCATGAAATCTAGTCCAGAAATTGCTCTGCATTCCTTGCATAGTTTGGTATAAACATTTAAACAAATAACAAAAACATGCAGCTGTAAGTTGTAGCAAATTGTTAGACAGTTAATCTTTAGTGCAGTGTTCATAAATAAATGCCTACCACATTTACACCTTAATTATAGCCTGAAGAGGTCTAAGTTGTTATGTGTCGCTCTATGTGGTTGTTGTGGGAGTCCTCGCCTATTAGTCGGCCATGACGTGTTGAGGGCCTTAGGGAGTGTATATATTCGTCCCATATAAAGCGTATAGACAGATAATCCTCTGTTTTGTGTAATTTTGAATAGTGGTACTGCTCTAGTTCTATGGTGGTGGTCACTCTGTATCTCCAGAATTGTGTAGATGGTAAGGTTGATTGTTTCCAATAATATGGAATGTATCTTTTGGCCGTATTTACCATAATAGTTAAATGTTTAAGCACGCATTTTAGCAGGGGGAAGTAGTTAAAGAGAAACGTCCACGGTGTATGTATGAGAGAGATGCCCAGCGCTGACTCTATCTCTCTTCGGATATTTAACCAGTATGTTTGTGCAATAGGGCACGACCACCATATATGAGTGAAAATGCCCCTATGTGTGTAGCCTCTCCAACAATCAGTGCAGGATACTGGGAATATTTTCCCTAATCTATCCGGGGTGTAGTGCCACCTACAGAGGAGTTTCCTATTAATTTCTGCAATATTTATAGAAGAGGCAGAAGAGCTAATTTATTTATATATTATTTTCCACGTTTGAATTGGTTGGTGGTCATTAAGATCCATTTCTCAGCTTGCGTTATAAGATAGGGGATGTGCTGATCGGTGTGAAAGAAATATTTTGTAAGATATGGAGAGGATACCCGTGCGTGGGAATGGCATATAACATATTGATTTAAATGGAGTTAAAAGTCGGGTCAAGTTGTGCTTATCTGCATGTGTCGAGAAGTAGTGCAGAAGCTGGTGGTGTACTAATCATTTATTAAAGGGACACTCAATCAAAATTAAACTTTCATTATTCAGATAGAGAATGCAATTTTAAACAACTTTCTAATTCACTTCCATTAACAAAATGTGCACAGTCTTTTTATATTTAAACTTTTTTAGTCACCAGCTCCTACTGAGCATGTGCACGAATAACTGATTGCTGTCACATGGTACGTGTATGCATTTGTGATTGGCTGATGACTGTCACATGGTACAGGGGGAGTGGAAAAAGACATAACTTTTAAAATGTTCATTAAAAAAAAATCTACTACTCATTTGAAGTTCAGACTAAGTGCTATTGCATTGTCTTGTTATGTTGCATTTGTTGATTATGCAAATCTACAATGTTGACTGGTCCTTTAAGTGCGGGTCCTATGATCTTGGTTAGCTCCTCTTTAGTTTTGAGTTTGCCATTTTATAGGAGTAAGTAGTGGGGTGTCACCTGTTGTAGTGATTGATTAGTACAATTGTTTGGTATAAATTGTAGGGGGACTGTAGGATTGTTAAGTAAGGGTGTTAAAGGGGAGTGAGGTGTGGAGAGTGTTTTATCCCATGTTTTGAACATCTTACGTACAAGGAGAGGGAGACCAGGGTGGCTCTGTTCATGATTTATTTTAAGCCAGCACTGACCTCCCAGCTGGCTGCTCTGAGAGAGTTTGTGTTCAAGGACCCCCAATTCCTTGTGGTTGACATGTTTACACCAGTCCACAATTCTGGTCATGTAGGTCGCGTAGCGATATAGTAGTAGGTTCGGGGCCCCTAGTCCTCCCTCAAGTTTAGCTCGGTATAGAGAGTTTGCGTGGCGACTCGTTGGCGTTTATGGTCCCATATAAATGAGTTTATAAGTTTCCAAGATGGTGGATGGTGGTTTCGTGGATAGGGATGGGTAGTGCCTGGAGGACAGAACATTTTGGGGAGGATTACCATTTTGACTGCATTTATTCTACCCATCCACGAAATTGGTTTATTGAGTGTAAAGTGGTAATTATATGGGGTTTTTTAAGGGTTCGTTGTTTAGAGCAGCTAGCTTGTCAGGATGGGAGGAGATTTGTATCCCTAAGTATTTAAGTGCTGTTAGTTGATGTTTAAATTGCTGTGAGTGAAGTATCTGTAGATCTTCGGGAGATGTCTCGAGGCTAATGAATTCCGATTTGGAATTGTTAATACAGAAATTAGATAGGGCACCGTACTTCTTGAAAAAGTAAATTTATGCTTACCTGATAAATTGATTTCTTCTATGATACGACGAGTCCACGGATTCATCCTTTACTTGTGGGATATTATCCTCCTGCTAACAGGAAGTGGCAAAGAGCACCACAGCAGAGCTGTCTATATAGCTCCTCCCTTGACTCCACCCCCCAGTCATTCGACCGAAGGTATAGGAAGAAAAAGGAGAAACTAAAAGGTGCAGAGGTGACTAAAGTTTTAAATCAAAAAATATAATCCGTCTTAAATTGACAGGGCGGGCCGTGGACTCGTATAGTAGAAGAAATCAATTTATCAGGTAAGCATAAATTTACATTTCTTCTATAAGATACGACGAGTCCGCGGACTCATCCTTTACTTGTGGGATACAATACCAAAGCTACAGGACACGGATGAACGGGAGGGACAAGACAGATGCCAAAACAGAAGGCACCACTGCTTGAAGATCTTTTCTCCCAAAAATAGCCTCCGAAGAAGCAAAAGTATCAAATTTGTAAAATTTAGAAAAGGTATGAAGTGAAGACCAAGTCGCAGCCTTACAAATCTGTTCAACAGAAGCATAATTTTTAAAAGCCCATGTGGAAGCCAACGCTCTAGTAGAGTGAGCTGTAATCCTTTCAGGAGGCTGCTGTCCAGCAGTCTCGTATGCCAAACGGATTATGCTTTTTAGCCAAAAAGAAAGATGTAGCCGTAGCTTTTTGACCTCTACATCTTCCATAATAGACAACAAACAGAGAAGATGTTTGACGGAAATCTTTGGTCGCTTTTAAGTAAAACTTCAAAGCACGAACCACGACCAAGTTGTGTAACAGACGCTCCTTCTTAGAAGAAGGATTAGGACACAGAGAAGGAACAACAATTTCCTGATTAATATTCTTATTAGTAACAACCTTAGGAAGGAATCCAGGTTTGGTACGCAAAACCACCTTATCAGAATGGAAAACAAGATAAGGCGAGTCGCATTGCAATGCAGATAGTTCAGAAACTCTTCGAGCCGAAAAGATAGTGACTAAAAACAGAACTTTCCAAGATAGAAGCTTAATATCTATGGAATGCATAGGTTCAAACGGAACCCCTTGAAGAACCTTAAGAACTAAATCAGACGAGGGAGGAGAGGAAATGGTGGAAACACATAAGCCAGGTTGAACGACCAAGGTACTGCTAGAGCATCTATCAGTACTGCTTGGGGATCCCTTGATCTGGACCCGTAACAAGGAAGTTTGGCATTCTGACAAGATGCCATCAGATCCAATTCTGGTATGCCCCATTGATGAATCAATTGTGCGAACACCTCCGGATAGAGCTCCCACTCCCCCGGATGAAAAGTCTGACGACTTAGAAAATCCGCTTCCCAGTTCTCCACTCCTGGGATATAGATTGCTGACAGATGGCAAGAGTGAGTCTCTGCCCATCGAATTATTTTGGAAACCTCTATCATCGCTAGAGAATTCTTTGTTCCTCCTTGATGATTGATATATGTTACAGTCGTGATATTGTCCGACTGGAATCTTATGAATTTGGCCGAAGCCAGCTGAGGCCACGCCTGAAGTGTGTTGAATATCACTCAGTTCTAGAATATTTATTGGAAGGAGAGCCTCCTCCTGAGTCCACACACCCTGTTCCTTCAGGGAGTTCCAGACTGCACCCCAGCCCAATAGGCGTCCGTTGTCACTGTGACCCATGCTGGCCTGCGGAAACACATTCCTTGTGACAGATGATCGTGTGACAACCACCAAAGAAGAGAGTCTCTGGTCTCTTGATCCAGATTTATCTGAGGATAAATATGCATAGTCCCCATTCCACTGTCTGAGCATGCAGAGTTGCAGTGGTCTGAGATGCAAGCGAGCAAACGGAACTATGTCCATTGCCGCTACCATTAGTCCAATTACCTCCATACACTGAGCCACTGACGGCCGAGGAATGGAATGAAGTGCTCAGCAGGTGGTTAAGATCTTTGATTTTCTGACCTCCGTCAGAAAAATTTTCATGTCTACCGAGTCTATCAGAGTTCCCAGGAATGGAACTCTTGTGAGAGGGATAAGTGAACTCTTCTTTATGTTCACCTTCCACCCATAAGATCTTAGAAAAGCCAACACGATGTCCGTGTGAGATTTGGCTAGTTGGTAAGTTGACGCCTGAATTAAGATATCGTCCAGATAAGGCGCCACTGCTATGCCCCGCGGCCTTAGAACCGCCAAAAGGGACCCTGGCACCTTTGTGAAAATTCTGGGAGCTGTGGCCAACCCGAAAGGAAGAGCCACAAACTGGTAATGCTTGTCCAGGAAGTCGAACCTGAGGAACTGGTGATGATCTTTGTGGATAGGAATGTGAAGATAAGCATCCTTTAAATCCACGGTGGTCATATATTGACCCTCCTGGATCATTGGTAAAATAGTCCGAATGGTCTCCATCCTGAAGGATGGGACTCTGAGGAATTTGTTTAGGATCTTGAGATCTAAAATCGGTTCTAAGGTTCCCTCTTTTTTGAGAACCACGAACAGATTGGAGTAAAACCCCTGTCCCTGTTCTGCTTTTGGAACTGGGCAGGTGACACCCATAGTATACAGGTCTTCTACACAGCGTAAGAATGCCTCTCTTTTTGTCTGGTTTACAGACAACCATGAAAGATGAAATCTCCCCCTTGGAGGAGAATCTTTGAAGTCCAGAAGGTACCCCTGGGTCACGATTTCTAAAGCCCAGGAATCCTGAACGTCTCTTGCCCAAGCCTGAGCAAAGAGAGAAAGTCTGCCCCCTACTAGATCCAGTCCCGGATCGGGGGCTGCCCCTTCATGCTGTCTTGGTAGCAGCAGCGGGCTTCTTGGCCTGTTTACCTTTATACCAGGTCTGGTTAGGTCTCCAGACTGACTTGGATTGAGCAAAATTCCCCACCTGCTTTGTGGCAGGGGAGGAGGTAGAGGGATCACCTTTGAAGTTTCGAAAGGAACGAAAATTATTTTGTTTGGTCCTCATCTTATTTGTCTTATCCTGAGGAAGGGCATGGCCTTTTCCTCCAGTGATGTTGGAAATGTTCAGGCCTGAATAGGGTCTTACCCTTGAAAGGAATAGCTAAAAGCTTAGATTTTGATGACACATCAGCAGACCAGGACTTAAGCCATAACGCTCTACGCGCCAAAATGGCAAAACCTGATTTTTTTGCCGCTAATTTAGCCAGTTGAAAAGCGGCATCTGTAAAAAAAGAATTAGCTAGCTTGAGAGCCCTAATTCTATCCAGAATATCATCTAATGGGGTCTCAACCTTAAGAGCCTCCTCTAGAGCCTCAAACTAAAAAGCAGCTGCAGTAGTTACAGGAACAATGCACGCTATAGGTTGCAGAAGAAAACCCTGATGAATTAATATTTTCTTTAGAAGACCCTCTAATTTTTTATCCATAGTATCTTTGAAAGCACAACTCTCCTCAACAGGTATAGTTGTACGCTTAGCCAGAGTAGAAATAGCTCCCTCCACCTTAGGGACCGTCTGCCATGCATCCCGAATGGTGTCAGATATGGGAAATATTTTCTTAAAAGTAGGAGGGGGAGAGAATGGAATGCCTGGTCTATCCCACTCCTTAGTAACAATGTCCAAAATCCTCTTAGGGACCGGAAAAACATTAGTGTAAGCAGGAACCTCTAGATATTTATCCATTTTACACAATTTCTCTGGTGGAATTGCAATAGGGTCACAATCATCCAGAGTCGCTAAAACCTATCCTGAGCAACAAGCAGAGGTGTTCTAGCTTAAACTTAAAAGCCATCATATCTGAGTCTGTTTGAGGGAACAGCTTTCCTGAATCAGAAAGCTCTCCCTCAGACAGCAAATCCCTCACCCCCAATGTGAGGGTACATCGGAGATGTCTAATAAAGCGTCAGAGGGCTCAGCATTTACTCTCATACCGGACCTACTGCGCTTCCCCTGCAACCCAGGCAGTTTAGATAATACCTCTGTGAGGGTAGTAGACATAACTGCGGCCATATCTTGCAGGGTGAAAGAATTAGACACACTAGAAGTACTTGGCGTCGCTTGTGCGGGCGTTAAAGGTTGTGACACTTGGGGAGAATTAGAAGGCATAACCCGATTCTCTTCTGAGAATCATCCTGCGACATACTTTTATCAGCTAAACTATGTTCTTTGCAATTTAAGGCCCTTTAAGTGCATGAGGGGCACATTTTAAGTGGGGGTTCCACAATGGCTTCTAAACACATGGAACATTGGCTTTCCTCAATGTCAGATATGTTAAACAGGCTAGTAATGACCACAAACAGGCTTGAAAACACTTTATTTAGTTAAAAAATAACAATCTGAAAAAAACTGTACTGCCCCTTTAAGAGAAAAAAAAGCATACGATTTCTCCAAAACTGCTTTAAAACAATAAAATTAATCCAATTTTATGATAAAAGCATCCTAACTGTGCAGCTAAGTTTGCCCCACAGGGAAAGGAACCCTTAACCCTTATCAGAAAAAACGGAAAATTATAAAACATTTATTTCAATAAAAAGCACCCCCTGCACCTCGCCACAGCCCTGATGTGGCGCCTACCTGCCCTCAGGGGTCTGTAAAACCGGGTTAAACCTTCGATTTGGCCCATACAGCTTACAAAGGCCCACTGGAGTTGGAGCTTGCTGCTTGCCTGAGAAAAACAACTGCGCAACTGAGGTACAAAAATAGGCCCCGCCCATCTCACTCGATGTCTACAGCCCAAATAAACCGCACTAGAGCAGTTTAAAACTAGCCATATGGGTTCATATACCCAAAAATGAAGCCATGTGTATCCTCTCATAAAAAAACGTTATCTGCACTCCCAGTCATGTAAACGTTTGCCCACAAACATTCAAACCTCAGTGTCAACCATTTTTGTATAGCCCCTATATGCAAGCTCAGTAACACCCCAATGACTGAACATACCTCACTGCTTACAGCATGAAAAACGTTCCTCACACTGAAGTTTCTTAAGTACTCCTCAGCCATTCTGTGGGAACTGCTCTGGATCTTAGTAACAACTGCTAAGATCATCAGCCTCCAGGCAGAAATCTTCATCCATCTACTGCCTGAGGGGAAATAGTACACACCGGTACCATTTAAAATAAAAAACTCTTGCTTGAAGAAAATAAAAACTAACATTTAATCACCTCTTTCACTTTACCCTTCCTATTACTTAGAGTAGGCAAAGAGAATGACTGGGGGATGGAGTCAAGGGAGGAGCTATATAGACAGCTCTGCTGTGGTGCTCTTTGCCACTTCCTGTTAGCAGGAGGATAATATCCCACAAGTAAAGGATGAATCCGTGGACTCGTCGTATCTTATAGAAGAAAGGAGCATTAGGGAGGGGATAAATGTGTTAAGATTTGTGAGTGCAAGAATGATATCGTTCCAGCGTAAAGGGAGGTCTTATACTCCTGCTTCCCTCTAGTAATGCCGGTCACAGTGGGGGAGATTCTGATATATGTTGCCAGAACTTCCATTGCTAGTATAAACAAAGTTGGGGATAAAGGGCAGCCCTGTCTGGTCCCATTACTGATTTGGAAAGAGGGTGATAGGGAGTTATTCAGTTTGATCTTAGCCGTAGGGGTATTATACAGGGCGAAAATTTTATGAATGAGTTGGTCGTCAAACCAGAATCTCCCCAGAGTGTGTGAGAGGAATGGCCAGCTAAGGCGGTCAAAAGCCTTCTCGGCATCCATTGACAGAATTATGGAGGGGATGTGGTGATGTTCAGGATTTTAATAATATTGTCTTGGGCCTCTCTGAGGAGTGAAGCCCACCTGATTAGTATGGGTGAGGTCTGGGATGATCGTGTTTAGTCAGGTAGTGATAATGTTAGCATGTAACTTGATATCTACATTTAGTAGCGATATAGGGCAGAAGTTTGAGGGTGTTGTAGCTGGTTTGCCTGGTTTTGGTAGTACTACCACATGCGCCTCCAGCATAGAAGGTGGGAATTTTGCCCCGTCAGCTATTTCATTAAAGATTACTGTTAGATGAGGCACAAGGGCTTCCTAGAATGTTTGGTAGCATTTAGCAGAGAAACCGTCTGGGCCAGGGCTTTTGCCCAGTTTAAGCGTCTGTATGGCTAGTGTGATCTCCTGTGCAGTGATGCGAGTATTAAGATTTTGTAGCTGTGCTTCAGTAATGGTAGGAAGGGGACAATTTTCGAGAAACTGTTCAATTTTGTGAGTAATTTGAGGTTAAAGGGGGGCCTGTGGGTCAATATTGTATAAAGTAGAGTAGTAAGTATGAAATGCATGAAAAATGTCGGGGGTGGTTCTTTGCGGGTCTATTTTTATAGGTCTATTTTTCTTGTCTTGTGGTAGAAAGGACCCATTTCCACCCGTAATTTCAGAAATTATTTCTGCCAGTCCAGGACCAAACAGGGTCTTACCCTTGTAAGGTAGCTACAGGAGCGTGGACTTGGAGGTAACATCAGCTGACCAAGATTTCAGCCACAGAGCCCTATGGGCTAGAACGGTGAAGCCAGACATCTTGGCTTCCAGTCTAATGACTTGCATGTTAGCATCAGAGATAAAGGAATTAGCAAGTTTGAGACTCTTAATCCTATCTTGGATCTCCTCCAACGTAGTCTCCTGACTCTCCTCTAAAATCAATTCGGACAAAGCATTGCACCAATAAGATGCCGCACTTGCCACTGTGGCAATACAAACTGCAGGTTACCATTGAAGCCCCTGATGAACATATATTTTCTTTAGATAAGCCTCCAGCTTTTTGTCCATAGGATCCTTAAAAGAACAGCTATCCCCAATAGGGATTGTGGTTCTCTTAGCCAGAGTAGAAATAGCCCCTTCTACTTTAGGCACTGTGCGCCATATGAATCTCGAATGGACTCAGCAACAGGAAACATATTTTTAAAGATGGGAGACGGAGAGAAAGGTATCCCTGGGTTATCCCATTCCTGTGCAATGATCTCAGTCACATGGTCTGGAACAGGAAACACTTCCACAGAGGAAGGCACATCATAGTATTTGTTAAGGTTACTAGATTTCTTAGGGTTAACAGTGACAGAAAAGTCAGAGTCGTCCAAGGTAGCCAGTACCGCTTTTAGCAGTAAACGAAGGTGTTCAAACAAATCTGAAGTTTACATCTTCAGCATCAGTCAAAGAAATTATACTACTATCAGAATCTGAGATTTCACCCTCAGAGGCTACCGAGGTATCCTCCTAATCAGATTTATAAGGAAGGTCAACCTTTGCGGCAGCAGAGGTGACAGACACCTTACACTCAGAATTATTTTTTTAGATTTCCTCTTGCGCTTCCCCTAAATTGGAAAAATAAGATAAAGCTGCAGATACTGCAGAAGATATCAGAGCAGCAAAATCTGATGGCAAATAAACTCCTCCAGGAGGTTGAGAGGAACTGCAGGGCACTGTATGTGAAGCGTTGAGGCTTGGGACGTTTGAGGAGAAAGCTGTGGCATTGCCTGAACAGCATCATCCTGAGAGACATTAGGCTCAGAAACAAATAATTTATCTTTACATTTCAATGTATTTTCTAAACACGAGGAACAAAATTGAATAGGTAAAACAATTTGGACCTCTAAACACAATCAGCATTTATCCATAGGAACCGACTCCTGCTCCATGTTCATAGCAGAAAAAATTTACAAAAATTAAAGGAATGACAATTATTTAAAATTGACGCTGTCAGTTTAAATTTTAATTACCTCAGAGCGAATTCGCGCCCAGAATAATACCACTAAATAAGGACCTCTACAACTCAGACAGTCTGAAGCGCCCTTGCTTTGCTAGGGTGCTCTTTACCTCCTCCAGCTGGCCAGGAGTGAATATTCCACTAGTAATTGGAATGACATCGTTCACTCTCCATGTGTTAGGAAAGAAAAGTAATTTTTTTAATATATAAAATTGAGAAGCACTAATTACAGCCTACTCTAAAATAAGCTGCATGTGATAAAAATATGTAATGTTTTATAAATTTACTAAATGTGCTGTACATGCTGTATTTCTCTGTATATTTTATACTTATGATTTCAAATGCAGGGAAGAGTGACATAGTAATTTTAAACTGTTCTCTTTAAAACGAAAGCTAATGTTTTTATTTTTATTATGAAAGTGTCTAACCCAGATAGTTTGTTTAAAATGGAGCCATCTTAGTAAACAGTAGTAAAAATAGGAAACAATTATTAGTGCCAAGTATGGTTGACAATTTTTTTTTTAAAGAAAAATATGGGAGACTAAGGAATCGACAAATTTTACGTAGGAAAAAACAAACAAACACTCTCTCTTTTACAATTTGATACAGTTTGGTAAAACAAAGTTCTTCATACAAAACATCTTTCACACAGTCTTGCTTAAAAAAATTAAACAACTTTCTGTATGTCTGTGGCCCTCTCCCTCTCTGCATTGGCCAGCGATGATTCCCATTGTTGGTGGGTGGGAGCCATTACAGGGAAGCGGGTGGGCGGCTCATCGCTGGCGGATATACGCCAGAGGGGGGTGGGATCGGGTGCAGGGCACCGGGGTGGTAACGCTACACTATGGAACATATAGTATTTTTAAATATGCAGGGAGAGGGTAATCTGAGCGCAGGAGCTGCTCAAACAGTATTGCAGTGACGCCTCGATGTTGAGGCATCCTGCAATACTGTTCCTGACTGCTGGGCTCCATTTCGATCGCTCCCATGATAGCCATTTAGAGAGCCATTTAGTGAGCCATTTAGTTAATTTAAATTTTTTTAGTAATTTTTTTCTCTGTGACAGATAAAAAATAAATCATGTCACAGAGAACATATACTGCTGAGGAGGCATATGCAATCCTTGCGTCAGGCGCCTCTATGTCGTACTCCGACCCCAATTTTGACCCTGCCATATGCTCAGATACATCATTAGATACAGTTTCAACTGATAGTGATGTATCTGTGGCTGCTACCCACCCCGCTAGCCCCCCTGCCAGAAGGAGATGTGTTGCTCCAGCTGCCATTGCTGCTGAAGGGTGGGTAATGCCTCATCTCCAGAGGCCAGATATCCCACCCTTCACAGCAAATCCTGGCATCAATGTGGATGTGGCAGGATTTAACCCCCAGCAGTTTATGGAGGGTTTTCTGGGCGATGGTGTATTGGGGAATATTGTCGCCCAAACTAATTTATATGCCCATCAGTTCCGTGCTGCAAAGCCTGACATTTTTTTGTCAAAGCAGCAATGGGCCCCCGTCAATGTGCCAGAATTAAAAGAAATCCTCCATCCGCTCCTACTGGAGCAGTAGCCCCATTTGCTCTACCCCCATTTTCTCCCAAAGTATGTCGAGGAAGAGGTATGAAATGATTCTACATTTCATGCACTTCAGCGACAACAGCCTGTGCCCCCCTAGGGAGCATCCCCAGTTTGACAGGCTGTATAAAATCCGCCCACTGATTACCCACTTTGCTTCCAGGTTTGCAGAGGCTTATACACCTGGAAGGAATATATGTGTGGATGAATCCCTGATGAAGTATAAGGGAAGGCTGGGATTCAAGCAGTATATTCCTTCCAAGCGCTCCAGATATGGAGTAAAGGTGTATAAGCTCTGTGAGAGCGAGACTGGGTATATCCAGGCCTTCTGGGTGTATGACGGAAAGGATAGCCACCTTGACCCTCCAGGTTGCCCAGAACATATGGGAACCACTGGCAAGATTGTCTAGGACCTGATATTACCCCTAATGAACAAATACCACTTGTATTTAGATCATTTTTATACAAGTGTCCTTTTGTTCAAGCTACTGTATTGCTTTGATACAGAAGCTTGCTGTACAATTAAAAAGAACCGCGCAGGTTTCCCAGGACAACTTGCACGCACCCGGCTACAAAGGGGGGAGACCTCAGCTCTGCGCCAAGAAGAGCTGTTGGCAGTTAAGTACAGAAAAAAGAAGGATGTGTACCTTCTTACCACCATCCACAATGAGAGGACTGTGAAGGTCTCTGTACTTGACAGAGCTGAGAGCATTAGGAAGCCAGTGTGCATCAAGGCTTATAACCGGCATAAGGGTGGGTTGATCTGGCAGATCAGCTGCTGCAGCCCTACCTAATTATGCAGAGGACAAGGGCCTGGTACATAAAGGTTGCAATTTACTTAATGCAGATGGCAAACCTCAACACTTTTTTGTTGTTCAAAAAAAGCAAACCCCGGAATGAAACTGACTTTTTTACAGTTTCAGCTCCAGATAATTTCGGGGATTTTGTACCAAGATGCACCTGCTCCCCGGGCGGTGATGGTAGAGAGCAGAGTTGGGGCTACTCATTTTATTTTTAAAATCCTCCCTACTGCCGCAAAGCAGAAACCTCAAAAAAAAAAAAAATGCAGAGTCTGTACCAAGAGGGGGCAGAGAAGGGACACCACCTTTTACTATCCTGATTGCCCAGGACAGTCTGGACTCTGCATTGGGGACTGCTTCAAGTGGTATCACATACTGGTAAAAAACAGAATTTATGCTTACCTGATAAATTTCTTTCTCTTGTGATGTATCGAGTCCACGGATTCATGCATACTTGTGGGATATTCTCCTTCCCTACAGGAAGTGGCAGAGAGAGCACCCACAGCAGAGCTGTCTATATAGCTCCTCCCTTAGCTCCACCCCCCCAGTCATTCGACCGAAGGCTAGGAAGAAAAAAGGATAAACTATAGGGTGCAGTGGTGACTGAAGTTTTTTAAATAAAAATATACTACCTGTCTTAAATAGACAGGGCGGGCTGTGGACTTGATACATCAAAAGAGAAAGAAATTTATCAGGTAAGCATAAATTCTGTTTTCTCTTGTAAGATGTATCAAGTCCACAGATTCATCCATACTTGTGGGATACCAATACCAAAGCTTTAGGACACGGATGAAGGGAGGGACAAGACAGGTTCCTTAAACGGAAGGCACCACTGCTTGTAGAACCTTTCTCCCAAAAATAGCCTCCGAAGAAGCAAAAGAATCGAATTTGTAAAATTTGGAAAAAGTATGAAGCGAAGACCAAGTCGCCACCTTACAAATCTGTTCAACAGAAGCCTCATTTTTAAAAGTCCATGTGGAAGCCACTGCTCTAGTAGAATGAGCAGTAATTCTTTCAGGAGGCTGCTGGCTAGCAGTTTCATAAGCCATACGGATGATGCTTTGCAGCCAAAAAGAAAGAGAGGTAACCGTAGCCTTTTGACCTCTCCACTTACCAGAATAGACAACAAACAATGAAGATGTTTGACGGAAATCTTTGGTTGCTTGTAAGTAGAACTTTAAAGCACGAACCACATCAAGATTGTGCAACAGACGTTCCTTCTTTGAAGAAGGATTAGGACACAGCAAAGGAACAACAATTTCCTGATTGATATTCCTATTAGAAACAACCTTAGGAAGGAATCCAGGTTTGGTACGTAAAACCACCTTATCTGCATGGAAAATAAGATAAGGCGAGTCACACTGTAAAGCAGATAACTCAGAAACTCTGCGAGCCGAAGAGATAGCTACTAAAAACAAAACTTTCCAAGATAGAAGCTTAATATCTATGGAACGCATAGGTTCAAACGGAACCACTTGAAGAACTTTAAGAACCAAGTTTAGGCTCCATGGCGGAGCAACAGGTTTAAATACAGGCTTGATCCTGACCAAGGCCTGACTAAACGCTTGAACGTCTGGGACATCTGCCAGACGTTTGTGTAAAAGAATAAACAAAGAAGATATTTGTCCCTTTAAGGAACTATCTGATAATCCCTTCTCCAATCCATCTTGGAGAAAAGACAAAATTCTAGGAATCCTAATCTTACTCCATGAGTAACCCTTGGATTCACACCAACAAAGATATTTGCGCCAAATCTTATGATAGATTTTCCTGGTGACAGGCTTTCTAGCCTGAATCAGGGTATCAATGACCGACTCAGAGAAACCACACTTTGATAGAATCAGGCGTTCAATCACCAAGCAGTCAGACGCAGAGAAATTAGATTTGGATGCTTGAACGGACCTTGGAGTCATATATTGACCCTCCTGGATCAGAGGAAGAATAGTCCGAATAGTCTCCATCTTGAAAGATGGTACTCTGAGGAATTTGTTTAGAATTTTGAGATCCAAGATTGGTCTGAAAGTTCCCTCTTTTTTGGGAACCACAAACAGGTTGGAGTAAAAACCTAGCCCTTGTTCCGCTCTTGGAACTGGGTGAATCACTCCCATGGTATGTAGGTCTTCTACACAGCGTAAGAACGCCTCTCTCTTTGTCTGGTTTGCAGACAATTGAGAAATGTGAAATCTCCCCCTTGGGGGGGAGTCTTTGAAGTCCAGAAGATATCCTTCGGACACAATTTTTAAAGCCCAGGAATTGTGAACATCTCTTGCCCAAGCCTGAGCAAAGAGAGAGAGTCTGCCCACTACTAGATCCAGTCCCGGATCGGGGGCTACCCCTTCATGCTGTCTTAGAGGCAGCAGCAGGCTTCTTGGCCTGTTTACCTTTGTTCCAAGCCTGGTTAGGTCTCCAGACTGACTTGGATTGGACAGATTTCCCCTCTTGTGCTGCAGGGGAAGCTGAAGCGGGACCACCCTTGAAGTTTTGAAAGGAACGAAAATTATTTTGTTTGGTCCTCATCTTATTTGTTTTATCCTGAGGGCATGGCCTTTCCCTCCAGTGATGTCTGAAATAATTTCTTTCAGTGCAGACCCGAATAGGGTCTTTCCTTTGAAAGGGATGTTCAACAATTTAGATTTTGATGACACATCAGCAGACCAGGACTTAAGCCATAACGCCCTGCGTGCTAAAATGGCAAAACCTGAATTCTTTGCCGCTAATTTAGCCATTTGGAAAGCGGCATCTGTAATGAAATAATTAGCCAACTTAAGGGCCTTAATTCTATCCATAATATCCTCTAATGGAGTCTCCACCTGGAGAGCCTCTTCTAGAGCCTCAAACCAGAAAGCAGCTGCAGTAGTTACAGGAACAATGCATGCAATAGGTTGGAGAAGAAAACCTTGATGAACAAAAATTTTCTTTAGGAGACTCTCTAATTTTTTATCCATAGGATCTTTGAAAGCACAACTGTCTTTGATAGGTATAGTTGTACGCTTAGCAATAGTAGAAATAGCTCCCTCCACCTTAGGAACAGTCTGCCACGAGTCCTGTATGGTGTCAGATATGGGAAACATTTTCTTAAAAACAGGAGGGGGAGCGAACGGAATACCTGGTCTATCCCACTCCTTAGTAACAATAGTCACAATCCTCTTAGGGACTGGAAAAACATCAGTGTAAACAGGAACCTCTAAGTATCTGTCCATTTTACAATAATTTCTCTGGGACCACTATAGGGTCACAATCGTCTAGAGTAGCTAATACCTCCTTGAGCAATAAGCGGAGGTGTTCAAGCTTAAATTTAAAGGCTGTCATATCAGAATCTGTCTGAGGGAGCGTCTTTCCTGAATCAGAAATCTCTCCCTCAGATAACAAATCCCTTACTTCTACTTCAGAAAATTGTGAGGGTATATCGGATACGGCTACTAAAGTGTCAGATGACAGCATTTGTTCTTAACCCAGAGCTGATACGCTTTCCTTGTAAACCATGCAGTTTAGAGAAAACCTCTGTGAGGGTTTTATTCATAACTGTGGCCATGTCTTGTAAAGTAAATGAATTAGACGCACTAGAGGTACTTGGCGTCACTTGTGCGGGCGTTACTGGTTGTGACACTTGGGGAGAGCTAGATGCTAAACCCTCATTTCCTTCTAACTGAGAATCATCTATTGCAATATTTTTAAGTGCTAAAATATGCTCTTTATAATTTATAGACATATCAGTGCAAGTGGGACACATTCTAAGAGGGGGTTCCACAATGGCTTCTAAACACATAGAACAAGGATTCTCCTTGGTGTCAGACATGTTAAACAGGCTAGTAATGTAACAAGCAAGCTTGGAAAACACTTTAATCAAAGTAAATAACACTTTAAACAAAAACAGTACTGTGCCTTTAAGAGAAAAAAAGCTGCACAAACTTTGCAAAACAGTGTAAAAAGCAGTAAACACAACGAAATTTTTACAGTAGCATCATAAAGCCTTAGTAACTTTGCACAACTATTCAAATAAACAATTAACCCCTTAATGTAAAAACCGGATTGAAAAAACATCAAAACCGGTAAAATAACGTTCAGCACCTTGCCACAGCTCTGCTGTGGCGCCTTCCTGCCCTTTAGGAACGATTTATGGGGAAAAAAACCTCGTTACAGCCCTCAAATACAGCAGGAATCTCTGGAGAAGTAGCTGGATGCTTCTGAGGTAAATAAACTGTGCAACTGAAAATAGGCCCCACCCACCTCACTCGATGTTATGGGGCCTAAAAAACACCACAGAGTGTTTCTTAAACTAGCCATGTGGGTTAATAACCCTTAAACAAGCCACAAAGACCCCTTAAAGTCCCTCAAAAAACATTTTATTTGTAATTAAACCAAAACGTTTTTTCCTATTAGTGTCACCAGTAACTATGAGCCCTTTATGCAAGCTTGGATTCCTCTTTTACTGAATACAGCTTACCTTTCCCTCATGGGGATATTGCTAGCCTTTTCTAGAAATAACACAGTCTGTCTAGAAAAAAATAGACTGAACATACCTTAATGCAGTTTAGCCTGCAAACTGTTCCCCCAACTGAAGTTTTCCTGTACTCTTCAGCCCTTGTCAGAACAGCAGTGGATTTTAGTTACAAAGTGCTAAAATCATCATCCTCCCTGCAGAAATCTTCATCCCTTTTCTGCCAGAGAGTAAATAGTACACACCAGTACCATTTAAAATAAACTTTTGCTTGAGAAAATAAAAACTAACATTTTTGTCACCACACTCCTCTTTGCCCTTCCTAGCAGTTAAGCAGGCAGAGAGAATGACTGGGAGGTGGAGCTAAGGGAGGAGCTATATAGACAGCTCTGCTGTGGGTGCTCTCTCTGCCACTTCCTTTAGGGAAGGAGAATATACCACAAGTATGGATGAATCCGTGGACTCGATACATTTTACAAGAGAAAAAAATATTTATTGTTACATTTGCCATCGTGTTTTTTTTTGGGAGGGGGTTTGCTTATGTTTACTGTTACTGAGTGAGTTTGTTTTTTACTGTTACTGTGCCAGAGTTTTACATTTCACTGTTCTATTTTTTATAAGTTCTAAAATTGGTGCTGTATTTTACCAAAACCCCTGTCAAACCTATGCATGGGTGTACTCAGGGGGTCTTGCAGAAAACAATCTGGAGTGCTTTCTTGCAATAACTTACAACAATCTCTCCTAAATCATAGTCTAAAAGCAATGTGTGTGTAAAAATGAAAATTGAAAAATTACCACCATACACTTTCTCCAATTTTTTAGCTAAAACGGTTACATCAAAGCACTCCATATACAATGCCTTGGTGTGTCAACCTTTAAAATATATACACTTTCATGGCAATAAATAAAACTGGGGTATGCACTAGGCAACAAACTACAGCTATGCCTATCAGAAGAAATACTCTTACTTTCAACTCAAATTACAAGTCATACAATTGTAACTGAACCTTCCCAAAATCCTGGCAAACCTATGCATGGGGGGCATAGGTGTACTCAGGAGGTCTTGCAGCAGTAAACAACCTGGAGTGTTTTCATGAAATAACTTACAACAAGCTCTCCTAAATCATAGTCAAAAAGCAATGTGTGTGTAAAAATGTAAATTGAAAAATTACCACCATACACTTTCTCCAATTTGTTTAGGCTAAAACTGTTGCATCAAATGCATCAAAGCACTCCATATACAATACCTTGGGGTGTCGATATGTAAAATTTGAAAAAAAAAATCACAAACACATGTCAGACATTTAGCATTGCACCCCCCAAACAAGCCAACAAACCTATGCATATGTGGTATCACTGGGGTCTTCTTTGGCAGTAACACATAACAGGAGCTGAGAATCCAGCCTAAAGTACAATGTGTGTGAAAAATAACAAAAAATGACTGCCGAATAGTTTGACAAAGACTGGTGGTTGAATTAGTGCATGGGAAGTGTTAAAATACCAGCATTTCAAATACCATAGGGTGTCTACTTTTCAAAAATATATGGTTTGATGGGGGTAAATTACATTGGCTGGCTTCAGAAATGTCCCAAATAAGACATGGGTGCATGCAATGTGAAAATTCCAAGTTAAAAAACTAGAATGCGCCCACTAAAAATAAGGTTTTTTAGCCCCCAGAGAACCCGACACACCTATACATGGGTGGCATCACTGTACTCAGGAGATGTTGTTGAAAACATATAGATGTGTTTTTTGGCAGTAACACATAACAGGAACTGAGAATCCATGCCTAAAGTACAATGTGTGTGAAAAATAACAAAAAAATGACTACCCAAAAGTTTGACAAAGTCTGGTGGTTGAATTAGTGCATGGAAAGTGTTAAAATACCAGCATTTCAAATACCCTAGGGTGTCTACTTTTCAAAAATATATGGTTTGATGGGGGTAAATTACATTGGCCGGCTTTACAAATGTCCCAAATAGGACATGGGTGCATGATGACAGATGTGAAAATTCCAAGTTGAAAAACTGGAATGCACCCCCTAAAAATAAGGCCTTTTAACCCCCCAGAGAACCCGACACACCTATACATGGGTGGTATCACTGTACTCAGGACATGTTGTTGAACACATATTGAGGTGTTTTTTGGCAGTAATCCTTAATGTTCTCAGTAAATATATTCTTAAATTGCTATTTTATTCCCCTTTAAACTTTGGCATAGATTGGTGGTAAAATGGTTGCATGGAAAGAGTCAAAATACCCCATGTTTAATACCTTAGGTTGTCTTCTTTTAAAAAATATATACATGTGAAGGGTTATTCAGGGATTCCTAACAGATATCAGTGTTACAATGTAACTATCGCTAATTTTGAAAAGAATGGTTTGGAAATAGCAAAGTGCTACTTGTACTTATTGCCCTATAACTTGCAAAAAAAAAAAGCAAAGAACCTGTAAACATTGGGTATTTCTAAACTCAGGACAAAATTTAGAAACTATTTAGCATGGGTGTTTTATGGTAGTTGTAGATGTGTAAGAGATTTTGGGGGTCAAAATTAGAAAAAACAGAATTTATGCTTACCTGATAAATTACTTTCTCTTGCGGTGTATCCAGTCCACGGATTCATCCTTTACTTGTGGGATATTCTCATTGCCTACAGGAAGTGGCAAAGAGAGCACACAGCAAAGCTGTCCATATAGCTCCCCCTCTAGCTCCACCCCCCAGTCAGTCGACCAAAGGTTAGGAAGAAAAAGGAGAAACCATAGGGTGCAGTGGTGACTGTAGTTTAAACAAAAACATTTTTTACCTGACTTAAATGCCAGGGCGGCCGTGGACTGGATACACCGCAAGAGAAAGTAATTTATCAGGTAAGCATAAATTCTGTTTTCTTTTGCAAGGTGTATCCAGTCCACGGATTCAACCTTTACTTGTGGGATACCAATACCAAAGCTTTAGGACACAGATGAAGGGAGGGAACAAGACAGGTACCTTAAACGGAAGGCACCACTGCTTGCAAAAACTTTATCCCAAAAATAGCCTCCGAAGAAGCAAAAGTATCGAATTTGTAAAATTTGGAAAAAGTATGCAGTGAAGACCAAGTCACTGCCTTACAAATCTGTTCAACAGAAGCCTCATTTTTGAAAGCCCATGTGGAAGCCACTGCTCTGGTAGAATGAGCAGTAATTCTTTCAGGAGGCTGCTGGCCAGCAGTCTCATATGCCAAGCGGATTATGCTTTTCAGCCAAAAGGAAAGAGAGGTAGCAGTCGCTTTCTGACCTCTCCTCTTATAGATAACAAACAAGGAAGATGTTTGTCTGAAATCCTTAGTTGCTTGTAAATAGAACTTTAAAGCACGAACTACATCAAGATTGTGTAGTAGATGTTCCTTCTTTGAAGATGGATTAGGACACAGAGAAGGAACAACTATTTCCTGGTTAATATTCTTGTTAGAAACAACTTTAGGAAGAAAACCAGGCTTGGTACGCAAAACTACCTTATCTGCGTGCAACACCAGGTAAGGTGAATCACACTGTAAGGCAGATAATTCTGAAACTCTTCGAGCAGAAGAGATAGATACCAAAAACAAAACTTTCCAAGATAACAACTTAATATCTATGGAATGTAAAGGTTCAAACGGAACCCCTTGAAGAACTGAAAGGACTAGATTTAGACTCCATGGCGGAGCCACAGGTTTATAGACAGGCTTGATTCTGACTAAAGCCTGAGCAAACGCTTGAACGTCTGGTACCTCTGCCAGACGCTTGTGTAAAAGGATAGACAGAGCGGATATTTGTCCTTTTAAGGAACTAGCTGACAAACCTTTCTCCAATCCTTCTTGGAGAAAGGACAATATCCTGGGAATCCTAATCTTACTCCATGAGTAGCCCTTGGATTCACACCAACAAAGATATTTCCGCCATATCTTATGGTAGACTTTCCTGGTGATAGGCTGTCTAGCCTGAATCAGAGTATCTATAACTGACTCAGAGAACCCACGCTTTGATAGAATTAAGCGCTCAATCTCCAAGCAGTCAGACGTAGAGAAACTAGATTTGGATGCTTGAACGGACCCTGTATTAGAAGATCCTGCCTCATTGGCAGTGTCCATGGTGGGACAGATGACCACTAGGTCTGCATACCAAGTCCTGCGTGGCCACGCACGCGCTATCAGAATCACCGAAGCCTTCTCCTGCTTGATTCTGGCGACCAGACGCGGGAGGAGAGGAAACGGTGGAAAAACATAAGCCAGATTGAAGGACCAAGGCGCTGCTAGAGCATCTATCAATACCGCCTTGGGGTCCCGGGACATGGACCCGTAGAGAGGAAGTTTGGCGTTCTGACGGGACGCCATCAGATCCAATTCTGGAGTGCCCCATAGCTGAGTCAGCTGGGCAAATACCTCCGGGTGGAGTTCCCACTCCCCCGGGTGAAAAGTCTGGCGACTTAGAAAATCCGCCTCCTAGTTGTCTACTCCTGGGATGTGAATTGCTGAGAGATGGCAGGAGTGATCCTCCGCCCACCTGATTATTTTGGTTACTTCCGTCATCGCTAGGGAACTCTTTGTTCCCCCCTGATGATTGACGTAAGCTACAGTGGTGATGTTGTCCGACTGAAATCTGATGAATTTGGCTGCAGCTAGTTGAGGCCATGCCTGAAGAGCGTTGAATATCGCCCTCAGTTCCAGAATGTTTTTTTCGGGAGAAGCGTTTCTTCCCGAGATCATAAGCTTTCAGGGAGTCCCAGACCGCACCCCAGCCTAACAGACTGGCGTCGGTCGTTACAATGACCCACTTTGGCCTGCGGAAACATATTCCCTGAGACAGGTGGTCCTGAGACAACCACCAGAGAAGAGAATCTCTGGTCTCCTGGTCCAACTGAATTTGAGGAGACAAATCTGCATAATCCCCATTCCACTGTTTGAGCATGTATAGTTGCAGTGGTCTGAGGTGTATCCGAGCAAAAGGGACTATGTCCATTGCCGCTACCATCAATCCGATTGCCTCCATGCACTGAGCTACAGATGGCCGAGGAATGGAAAGAAGAACTCGGCAAGTGGTTAAAAGTTTCAACTTTCTGACCTCCGTCAGAAATATTTTAATTTCTACTGAATCTATTAGTGTTCCTAGGAAGGGAACCCTTGTGAGTGGGGACAGAGAACTCTTTTTGACGTTCACCTTCCACCCGTGAGACCTCAGAAAGGCCAATACAATCTCTGTGTGAGCCTTGGCTCTGTGAAAGGACGGCGCCTGAATTAAGATATCATCCAAATAAGGCGCCACTGCTATGCCCTGCAGTCTTAGAACCACCAGAAAATTCTGGGAGCAGTGGATAAACCGAATGGAAGAGCCACGAACTGGTAATGCTTGTCTAGGAAAGCGAACCTGAGGAACTGATGATGATCTTTGTGGATAGGGATATGCAGGTACGCATCCTTTAGATCCACGGTAGTCATATATTGACCTTCCTGGATCATAGGTAAGATTGTCCGAATGGTCTCCATCTTGAATGATGGGACTCTGAGGAATCTGTTTAGAATTTTTAGATCCAGGATTGGTCTGAAAGTTCCTTCTTTTTTGGGAACCACAAACAGGTTTGAGTAAAAACCCAGACCTTGTTCTGCAATTGGAACTGGGTATATCACTCCCATCGTATGTAGATCTTCTACACAGCGTAAGAACGCCTCTTTCTTTGTCTGGTCTGAAGACAGACGAGAAATATGGAACCTTCCCCTTGGAGGGGAGTCCTTGAATTCTAGAAGATATCCCTGGAAAACAATCTCTAATGCCCAGGGATCGTGAACATCTCTTGCCCAGGCCTGAGCGAAGAGAGAGAGTCTGCCCCCTACTAGATTCGGTCCCGGATCGGGGACTACCCCTTCATGCTGTCTTGGTAGCAGCTGCAGGCTTTTTGGCCTGTTTACCCTTGTTCCAGCCCTGGTAAGGCTTCCAGGTTGCCTTGGGCTGTGAAGCGTTACCCTGTTGCTTTGCAGCTGTAGAGGCTGAAGCCGGACCGCTCCTGAAGTTACGAAAGGAACGAAAATTAGCTTTGTTTCTAGCCTTAAAGGGCTTGTCCTGAGGGAGAGCATGGCCCTTTCCCCTGGTGATTTCTGAAATAATCTCTTTCAATTCTGGCCCGAAAAGGGTCTTTCCCTTGAAAGGGATATTTAATAATTTGGATTTTGACGACACATCGGCCGACCATGACTTGAGCCAAAGCGCTCTGTGCGCCATAATGGCGAAACCTGAATTTTTTGCCGCTAACTTAGCTAATTGCAAGGCGGCGTCTGTGATAAAAGAATTAGCTAGCTTTAGAGCCTTAATTCTATCCATAATTTCGTCATATGAGGTCTCCGTCTGGAGCGACTCCTCCAGCGCCTCAAACCAGAAAGCCGCTGCAGTAGTTACAGGAATAATGCAGGCAATAGGTTGGAGAAGGAAACCTTGTTGAACAAAAATTTTCTTAAGTAAACCTTCTAATTTTTAATCCATAAGATCTTTAAAAGCACAACTGTCTTCAATTGGTATGGTTGTGCGCTTAGCAAGTGAAGAAACAGCCCCCTCTACCTTAGGGACCGTCTGCCATGAGTCCCGTCTGGGGTCAGTTATGGGGAACATTTTCTTAAAAATAGGGGGGGGGGGGGGGGGGGGGACAAAAGGGACACCTGGTCTATCCCACTCCCTAGTAACAATATCCGCAACCCTTTTAGGGATCAGAAACGCATCAGTGTATACAGGGACCTCTAGGTACTTGTCCATTTTACACAATTTCTCTGGGACCACCATAGGATCACAATCATCCAGAGTGGCTAATACCTCCCTGAGCAATACGCGGAGGTGTTCCAGTTTAAATTTAAATGCTAATGAATCTGACTCTGCCTGATGAGAAACCTTTCCTGAGTCGGAAATTTCTCCCTCAGACATCAAATCCCTCACCCCCACTTTGGAGTGTTGTGAGGGTACATCAGATAAGGCTACCAAAGCTTCAGACTGCTCATAATCTGTTCTTAAAACAGAGCTATCGCGCTTTGCAGGAAAAACTGTCAGTTTGGATAGAAAGGCCGCAAGGGAATTATCCATGACTGTCGCTGGTTGTTGCAATGTAATAGGGGCAGACGCACTAGAGGTACTAGGCATCGCTTGAGCGGGTGTAACTGGTTGTGACACATGGGGAGAGGTAGGCGGACTATCCTCATTACCTTCAGTCTGAGAATCATCTAGGGCCACACTTTTAAGTGCAACAATATGATCTTTAAAGTGTATAGACATATTAGTGCAATTGGGACACATTCTGAGAGGGGGTTCCACCATGGCTTCTAAACACATTGAACAAGGATTTTCCTTAGTGTCAGACATGTTTAACAGACTAGTGTTATACAGAAGAAGGCTTGGAAAACACTTTAATCAAATAAAAAACACAATTTGAAAAAAACGTTACTGTGCCTTTAAGTAATAAAAAGAGCACACAATTTTACAAAACAGTGAAAAATGCACTAATCCTTTTGATTTTCACAGTATGTACCTAAGGCTTTAATATGATTGCACAGCAAGTTTCAGAATGATTAACCCCTTAATGCCCAAACCGGAGCAGCCTAAAGCCAACAACCGGTTAATTAACTACAGCATCTTGCCACAGCTTACTGCTGTGGCCCTACCTTCCCTTAGGGATCAGTTTTGGGGAAATAACGCTTCTTCTAGACCCTCAATCAGCAGCTGGACCCTCCATGTGAAGCAGCATGAAACAAACTTTCAATTCTAACTGCGCATCAGAGGCGTGAAATTAGGCCCCTCCCACTCCACTCCGGAGTTGTGAGGCCTACCAAAATCACTTCTAAGTGACTAAATTTATGCCATGTGGATAATAACCCCAGTAAAACACTCCAAAGTGCTTAAAAAGGTGTCTCCAACGAGTATTTCTTAAATAAATAATCGATTGCCCAGCATTAGTGTCAACCAGCCTATTTAGCCCTGTCATGTAAGCATTCAATTCTATACTAAGTCTCAGAACATAGCTTACCCTCCCCACATGGGGATCTTGTCAGTCTTCTAGCATTATCTCAGTCTTGTCTAGAAATAAATGACTGAACATACCTCATTGCAGTCAAGCCTGCAAACTGTTCCCCCCAACTAAAGTTTTCTGGTACTCCTCAGTCCTGTGTGGGAACAGCAGTGGATTTTAGTTACAACATGCTAAAATCATTTTCCTCTCAGCAGAATTCTTCATCACTTTTCTGCTAGAGAGTAAATAGTACAAACCGGTACCATTTAAAAATAACAAACTCTTGATTGAAGATATAAAACTACAAATCTAACACCACATTCACTTAACCCTCCCGTAGAGAGACCCTAGTGCTTAGAACCGGCAAAGAGAATGACTGGGGGGTGGAGCTAGAGGGGGAGCTATATGGACAGCTTTGCTGTGTGCTCTCTTTGCCACTTCCTGTAGAGAATGAGAATATCCCACAACTAAAGGATGAATCCGTGGACTGGATACACCTTGCAAGAGAAAGTGTGTTTTTTTCCATTTTTTCATCATTTTATAATTTTTTTATAGTAAATTATAAGATTCAATTAAAATAATGGTATTTTTAGAAAGTCCATTTAATGGCGAGAAAAAAACGGCATATAATATGTGTGGGTACAGTAAATGAGTAAGAGGAAACTAAACTAAACACAAACACTGCAGAAATGCAAAAATAGCCCTGGTCCCAGACTGTCAACAAAAGGAAAAGTGCTCTGGTCACAAAGGGGCTAAGGAAGTTTCAGTGAAATCTCATGAGATCTCAGCAAAGCAATGCACAGTGGGAGCAAAACATTACTATTGTCATTATTAACTAAATAAGAGAATAAGGGCACAGTATTACATTTTTGAAATTAATATTTAACATGTAAAAAATAAGGGAGAGAATGTTCTAAGAACAGATAAATAAGGGAGCCTGGGAAATTGTAAAAACGTTTGGGCAAATAAGGGAGATTTCTGGAAATAAGGAAGGGTTGGCAACTCCAATATCCAGTTAACTTCTTGAGAGTTTTAGTGCATTTAGCGATTTATTTCTGAGTAAATATCATGAAGGGGATCTTGAATATGATGTCAGCTATATTTTAGCTAAATTCTATAACAGACTGATTTAAGGAAATGAATGTCAGATTTCTGTGTTAAAACAATGAAAATCAACAACTTATGGTTATGCAAATGGCAGAATATTCTGCCCCACCAACTTAAAACTAATGCTGTCCAGCCCCTTCTTAAAAAGACATGAGCATTGGTGAGTACAACCAGGGCGAGACATTATTTCAGTGCAATATATTAAGGGGGCAAGTGCAATTCACTGGTCTGTATGGCGAAATAAGCACTGTCCGACATGGGGTTACAAGGCATTTCCCTAACAGTAACAAAGTAAAACCTTTGGAAAGCCAATAGTAAGACTATGTAAAAATGTCAAAATACATTAAAGTTTTTCTAAATACTAAATAAAGGGTGCAGTTAATAATTCAGACCATAATCACAAACGTTCAAGATGAGGTGAAGTACAAACTCCCTTTAACTCCAAAAGCCTAATGCTTCTTTAAATAGATACTAATCAGTGGTATTCAACAACCTTCAAAAACACGACACCCGAATATTGCCAGATGGGACATGAAAAACCTTGTAGACACACTGGGGGGGGGGGGTCCGTGCAAGTTGCAGTGACTCTGAAAGCCTCTAATTGAGGAAATTGATTAAAAGATTGGACAATAAAAACACGGTGAAAAGAGACATAGGCGGCCAATACACAAATCTAAAATGTTTCATTAAAAGAAAGCATATATAATTAACGGACTAATAGAAATTGTACTTTCAAATAAGAGTCTCTAGTGTGGACCATTGTGTCTATATACTTAGGTCGGGAATATAAATTAAATTTGGCACTTACGCTAAAAAAACATGCAAACATGCTGTGGGAATGTCTTTCAATTAAATGGATATGAAACCCAAAAAACAGAATTTATGCTTACCTGATAAATTACTTTCTCCAACGGTGTGTCCGGTCCACGGCGTCATCCATAACTTGTGGGAATATTCTCTTCCCCAACAGGAAATCGCAAAGAGCACAGCAAAAGCTGTCCATATAGTCCCTCCCAGGCTCCGCCCCCCCAGTCATTCGACCGACGTTTAGGAGAAAAAAAGGAGAAACTATAGGGTGCCGTGGTGACTGTAGTGTATAGAGAAAGACATTTTTCAAACCTGATTAAAAAACCAGGGCGGGCCGTGGACCGGACACACCGTTGGAGAAAGTAATTTATCAGGTAAGCATAAATTCTGTTTTCTCCAACATTGGTGTGTCCGGTCCACGGCGTCATCCATAACTTGTGGGAACCAATACCAAAGGACACGGATGAAGGGAGGGAGCAAATCAGGTTACCTAAACAGAAGGCACCACGGCTTGCAAAACCTCTCTCCCAAAAATAGCCTCCGAAGAAGCAAAAGTATCAAATTTGTAGAATTTGGCAAAAGTGTGCAGAGAAGACCAAGTCGCTGCCTTACATATCTGATCAACAGAAGCCTCGTTCTTAAAGGCCCATGTGGAAGCCACAGCCCTAGTAGAGTGAGCTGTGATTCGTTCAGGAAGCTGCCGTCCGGCAGTCTCATAAGCCAATCGGATGAAGCTTTTCAGCCAGAAAGAAAGAGAGGTAGCAGTAGCTTTTTGTCCTCTCCTCTTACCAGAATAAACGACAAACAAAGAAGAAGTTTGTCTGAAATCCTTTGTTGCTTCTAAATAGAACTTTAAAGCACGGACTACATCTAAATTGTGTAACAAACGTTCCTTCTTTGAAACTGGATTCGGACACAAAGAAGGAACAACTATTTCCTGGTTAATATTCTTGTTGGAAACAACTTTTGGAAGAAAACCAGGCTTGGTACGCAAAACAACCTTATCTGAATGGAACACCAGATAGGGTGGATCACACTGCAAAGCAGATAATTCAGAAACTCTTCTAGCAGAAGAAATAGCAACCAAAAACAGAACTTTCCAAGATAGTAACTTGATATCTATGGAATGTAAGGGTTCAAACGGAACCCCTTGAAGAACTGAAAGAACTAAATTTAGACTCCAGGGAGGAGTCAAAGGTCTGTAAACAGGCTTGATCCTGACCAAAACCTGTACAAAAGCTTGTACATCTGGCACAGCTGCCAGTCGTTTGTGTAACAAGACAGATAGAGCAGAAATCTGTCCTTTTAGAGAACTCGCTGACAATCCCTTATCCAAACCTTCTTGGAGAAAGGAGAGGATCCTGGGAATTTTAATCTTACTCCATGAGAATCCCTTGGATTCACATCAACAGATATATCTTTTCCATATTTTATGGTAAATCTTTCTAGTCACAGGTTTTCTGGCTTGGACCAGAGTATCTATCACTGAATCCGAAAACCCGCGCTTGGATAAAATCAAGCGTTTAATTTCCAAGCAGTCAGCTGGAGAGAAACTAGATTTGGATGTTCGAATGGACCTTGTACTATAAGATCCTGTCTCAAAGGTAGCTTCCATGGTGGAGCCGATGACATATTCACCAGGTCTGCATACCAAGTCCTGCGTGGCCACGCAGGAGCTATCAGAATCACCGAGGCCTTCTCCTGTTTGATCCTGGCTACAAGCCTGGGAAGGAGAGGGAACGGTGGAAACGCATAAGCTAGGTTGAACGACCAAGACGCCACTAATGCATCCACTAGAGTCGCCTTGGGATCCCTGGATCTGGACCCGTAGCAAGGAACCTTGAAGTTCTGACGAGACGCCATCAGATCCATGTCTGGAATGCCCCATAATTGAGTCAACTGGGCAAACACCTCCGGGTGAAGTTCCCACTCCCCCGGATGGAAAGTCTGACGACTCAGATAATCCGCCTCCCAGTTGTCTACTCCTGGGATGTGGATTGCAGATAGGTGGCAGGAGTGATCCTCCGCCCATTTGATGATTTTGGACACCTCTCTCATCGGCAAGGAACTCCTTGTTCCCCCCTGATGGTTGATGTAAGCAACAGTCGTCATGTTGTCTGACTGGAATCTTATGAATCCGGCCTTCGCTAGTTGAGGCCAAGCCCGGAGAGCATTGAATATCGCTCTCAGTTACAGAATGTTTATCGGGAGAAGAGACTCTTTCCGAGACCACAGACCCTGAGCTTTCAGGGAATCCCAGACCGCGCCCCAGCCTAATAGACTGGCGTCGGTCGTGGCGATGACCCACTCTGGTCTGCGGAAACTCATTCCCTGGGACAGGTGATCCTGGGTCAACCACCAACGGAGTGAGTCTCTGGTCATCTGGTCTACTTGAATCATTGGAGACAAGTCTGTATAGTCCCCATTCCACTGCTTGAGCATGCACAGTTGTAATGGTCTTAGATGAATTCGAGCAAAAGGAACTATGTCCATTGCTGCAACCATCAACCCTACTACTTCCATGCACTGAGCTATGGAAGGCTGCAGAATAGAGTGAAGAACTTGACAAGCGTTTAGAAGCTTTGACTTTCTGACTTCTGTCAGGAAAATCTTCATTTCTAAAGAATCTATTATTGTTCCCAAGAAGGGAACTCTTGTCGACGGAGACAGGGAACTCTTTTCTACGTTCACCTTCCACCCGTGAGATCTGAGAAAGGCTAGAACAATGTCTGTATGAGCCTTTGCTTTGGAAAGAGACGACGCTTGGATTAGAATGTCGTCCAGATAAGGTGCCACTGCAATACCCCTTGGTCTTAGGACCGCTAGAAGAGACCCGAGCACCTTTGTGAAAATCCTTGGAGCAGTGGCTAGCCCGAATGGGAGAGCCACGAACTGGTAATGCTTGTCCAGAAAGGCGAACCTTAGGAACTGATAATGATCTTTGTGGATAGGAATATGTAGATACGCATCCTTTAAATCCACGGTAGTCATAAATTGACCCTCCTGGATTGTAGGTAAAATTGTTCGAATGGTTTCCATTTTGAACGATGGAACTCTGAGAAATTTGTTTCGAATTTTTAAATCCAGAATTGGTCTGAAAGTTCCCTCTTTTTTGGGAACTACAAACAGATTTGAGTAAAACCCCTGACCTTGTTCCACAGTTGGGACTGGGTGTATCACTCCCATCTTTAACAGGTCTTCTACACAATGTAAGAATGCCTGTCTCTTTATTTGGTTTGAAGATAAGTGAGACATGTGGAACCTTCCCCTTGGGAGTAGTTCCTTGAATTCCAGAAGATAACCCTGAGAGACTATTTCTAGTGCCCAGGGATCCTGAACATCTCTTGCCCAAGCCTGAGCGAAGAGAGAGAGAGAGAGAGTCTGCCCCCTACTAGATCCGGTCCCGAATCGGGGGCTACCCTTTCATGCTGTTTTGGTAGCAGCTGCAGGCTTCTTGGCCTGTTTACCTTTGTTCCAGCCTTGCATTGGTTTCCAAGCTGGTTTAGTCTGGGAAGCGTTACCCTCTTGTCTAGAGGCTGCAGAGTTGGAAGCCGGTCCGTTCCTGAAATTGCGAAAGGAACGAAAATTGGACTTATTCTTAGCCCTGAAAGGTTTATCTTGTGGGAGGGCATGGCCCTTTCCCCCCAGTGATGTCTGAAATAATCTCTTTCAATTCTGGCCCAAAAAGGGTCTTACCTTTGAAAGGGATATTAAGCAATTTTGTCTTGGAAGATACATCCGCCGACCAAGACTTTAGCCAGAGCGCTCTGCGCGCCACAATAGCAAACCCTGAATTTTTTGCCGCTAACCTCGCTAACTGCAAAGCGGCGTCTAAAATAAAGGAATTAGCTAACTTAAGTGCGTGAATTCTGTCCATGACTTCCTCATACGGAGTCTCCCTACTGAGCGACTTTTCCAGTTCCTCGAACCAGAACCCCGCCGCTGTAGTGACAGGAATAATGCACGAAATAGGTTGAAGGAGGTAACCTTGCTGTACAAAAATCTTTTTAAGCAAACCCTCCAATTTTTTATCCATAGGATCTTTGAAAGCACAATTGTCCTCAATAGGAATGGTCGTGCGTTTGGCTAGTGTAGAAACCGCCCCCTTGACCTTGGGGACTGTTTGCCATAAGTCCTTTCTGGGGTCGACCATAGGGAACAATTTCTTAAATATAGTAGGAGGGACAAAAGGTATGCCTGGCTTCTCCCACTCCTTATTCACTATGTCCGCCACCCGTTTGGGTATCGGAAAAGCATCAGGGTGCACCGGGACCTCAAGGAACTTGTCCATCTTGCACAATTTATCTGGGATGACCAGATTGTCACAATCATCCAGAGTAGATAGCACCTCCTTAAATGTCACAACATCAGGTTCTGCCTGCTGAGAAATTCTTCCTGTATCAGACATTTCCCCAGCTGACAAACCCTCCCTCACTGCCACTTCAGATTGGTGTGAGGGTATGACAGAAAAATTATCATCAGCGCCCTCCTGCTCTACAGTGTTTAAAACAGAGCAATCGCGCTTTCTCTGAAATGCTGGCATTTTGGATAAAATATTTGCTATGGAGTTATCCATTACTGCCGTCAATTGTTGCATAGTAACAAGCATTGGCGAGCTAGAAGTACTAGGGGTCGCGTTCGCGGGCATAACTGGTATAGACACAGAAGGAGATGATGTAGAACTATGTCTACTTCCTTCATCTGAGGAATCATCCTGGGCAACTTTACTATTTGTGACAGTACTGTCCTTACTTTGTTTGGACGCTATGGCACAATTATCACACATATTTGAAGGGGGAACCACATTGGCTTCCATACATACAGAACATGATCTATCTGAAGGCACAGACATGTTAAACAGGCTTAAACTGGTTAATAAAGCACAAAAACCGTTTTAAAACAAAACCGTTACCGTCTCTTTAAATGTTAAACAGGGCACACTTTATTACTGAATATATGAAAAACAATGAAGGAATTATCCAATCTTTACCAAATTTTCACCACAGTGTCTTAATGCATTCAAAGTATTGCACCCCAAATTTCAAGCTTATGTTAACCCTTAAAATGTGGAAACCGGAGCCGTTTACAATTTTAACCCCCTTACAGTCCCAGTCACAGCCTTTGCTGCGACTTCGCCAATCCCAGGGGGGTATACGATACCAAATGAAGCCTTCTAGGAACTTTTTCAGTGAATTCCAGACCCTCACACATGCAGCTGCATGTACTGTTCTCAAAAGTAACTGCGCAGTAATGGCGCAAAAATGAGGCTCTGCCTACTACAGAGAAAGGCCCTTCCTGACTGGGAAGGTGTCTTAACAAGTGCCTGGCGCTAAAAACGTTCCCCAAAGTTATAAAAGTGTGAAATTCAACTTCAAACTGCATATAATGCCTAAATAAAGCAATCGATTTAGCCCATAAAAGTGTCTACCAGTTTATAGCCCATAATAAGCCCTTTATTCTGTTTGAGACTAAGAAAATGGCTTACCGATCCCCATGAGGGAAAAATGACAGCCTTCCAGCATTATACAGTCTTGTTAGAAAAATGGCTAGTCATACCTTGAGCAGAAAAGTCTGCAAACTGTTCCCCCCAACTGAAGTTCTCTCAGCTCAACAGTCCTGTGTGGGAACAGCAACCGATTTTAGTTACTGCTGCTAAAATCATACTCCTCTTATAAACAGAACTCTTCATCTCTTTCTGTTTCAGAGTAAATATTACATACCAGCACTATTTTAAAATAACAAACTCTTGATAGAAGAATAAAAAACTACAACTAAACACCACATACTCTTCACCATCTCCGTGGAGATGCTACTTGTTCAGAGCGGCAAAGAGAATGACTGGGGGGGCGGAGCCTGGGAGGGACTATATGGACAGCTTTTGCTGTGCTCTTTGCCATTTCCTGTTGGGGAAGAGAATATTCCCACAAGTTATGGATGACGCCGTGGACCGGACACACCAATGTTGGAGAAATATTCTTTTGGAATTTAGAAAAAAACATAATTTATGTAAGAACTTACCTGATAAATTCATTTCTTTCATATTAGCAAGAGTCCATGAGCTAGTGACGTATGGGATATACATTCCTACCAGGAGGGGCAAAGTTTCCCAAACCTCAAAATGCCTATAAATACACCCCTCACCACACCCACAATTCAGTTTAACGAATAGCCAAGAAGTGGGGTGATAAAAAAGTGCGAAAGCATATAAAATAAGGAATTGGAATAATTGTGCTTTATACAAAAATCATAACCACCCCAAAAAAAGGGCGGGCCTCATGGACTCTTGCTAATATGAAAGAAATGAATTTATCAGGTAAGTTCTTACATAAATTATGTTTTCTTTCATGTAATTAGCAAGAGTCCATGAGCTAGTGACGTATGGGATAATGATTACCCAAGATGTGGATCTTTCCACGCAAGAGTCACTAGAGAGGGAGGGATAAAATAAAGACAGCCAATTCCTGCTGAAAATAATCCACACCCAAAATAAAGTTTAATGAAAAACATAAGCAGAAGATTCAAACTGAAACCGCTGCCTGAAGTACTTTTCTACCAAAAACTGCTTCAGAAGAAGAAAATACATCAAAATGGTAGAATTTAGTAAAAGTATGCAAAGAGGACCAAGTTGCTGCTTTGCAAATCTGATCAATCGAAGCTTCATTCCTAAACGCCCAGGAAGTAGAAACTGACCTAGTAGAATGAGCTGTAATCCTTTGAGGCGGAGTTTTACCCGACTCAACATAGGCAAGATGAATTAAAGATTTCAACCAAGATGCCAAAGAAATGGCAGAAGCTTTCTGGCCTTTTCTAGAACCAGAAAAGATAACAAATAAACTAGAAGTCTTTCGGAAAGACTTAGTAGCTTCAACATAATATTTCAAAGCTCTAACAACATCCAAAGAATGCAATGATTTCTCCTTAGAATTCTTAGGATTAGGACATAATGAAGGAAACACAATTTCTCTACTAATGTTGTTAGAATTCACAACTTTAGGTAAAAATTCAAAAGAAGTTCGCAACACTGCCTTATCCTGATGAAAAATCAGAAAAGGAGACTCACAAGAAAGAGCAGATAATTCAGAAACTCTTCTGGCAGAAGAGATTGCCAAAAGGAACAAAACTTTCCAAGAAAGTAATTTAATGTCCAATGAATGCATAGGTTCAAACGGAGGAGCTTGAAGAGCCCCCAGAACCAAATTCAAACTCCAAGGAGGAGAAATTGACTTAATGACAGGTTTTATACGAACCAAAGCTTGTACAAAACAATGAATATCAGGAAGATTAGCAATCTTTCTGTGAAAAAGAACAGAAAGAGCAGAGATTTGTCCTTTCAAAGAACTTGCGGATAAACCTTTATCTAAACCATCCTGAAGAAACTGTAAAATTCTCGGAATTCTAAAAGAATGCCAAGAAAAATGATGAGAAAGACACCAAGAAATATAAGTCTTCCAGACTCTATAATATATCTCTCTGGATACAGATTTACGAGCCTGTAACATAGTATTAATCACAGAGTCAGAGAAACCTCTTTGACCAAGAATCAAGCGTTCAATCTCCATACCTTTAAATTTAAGGATTTGAGATCCTGATGGAAAAAAGGACCTTGCGACAGAAGGTCTGGTCGTAGCGGAAGAGTCCACGGATGGCAAGAGGCCATCCGGGCAAGATCCGCATACCAAAACCTGTGAGGCCATGCCGGAGCTACCAGCAGAACAAACGAGCATTCCTTCAGAATCTTGGAGATTACTCTTGGAAGAAGAACTAGAGGCGGAAAGATATAAGCAGGATGATACTTCCAAGGAAGTGATAATGCATCCACTGCTTCCGCCTGAGGATCCCGGGATCTGGACAGATACCTGGGAAGTTTCTTGTTTAGATGAGACGCCATCAGATCTATTTCTGGAAGCTCCCACATTTGAACAATCTGAAGAAATACCTCTGGGTGAAGAGACCATTCGCCCGGATGCAACGTTTGGCGACTGAGATAATCCGCTTCCCAATTGTCTATACCTGGGATATGAACCGCAGAGATTAGACAGGAGCTGGATTCCGCCCAAACCAGAATTCGAGATACTTCTTTCATAGCCAGAGGACTGTGAGTCCCTCCTTGATAATTGATGTATGCCACAGTAGTGACATTGTCTGTCTGAAAACAAATGAACGATTCTCTCTTCAGAAGAGGCCAAGACTGAAGAGCTCTGAAAATTGCACGGAGTTCCAAAATATTGATCGGTAATCTCAGCTCCTGAGATTCCCAAACTCCTTGTGCCGTCAGAGATCCCCACACAGCTCCCCAACCTGTGAGACTTGCATCTGTTGAAATTACAGTCCAGGTCGGAAGCACAAAAGAAGCCCCCTGAATTAAACGATGGTGATCTGTCCACCACGTTAGAGAGTGTCGTACAATCGGTTTTAAAGATATTAATTGAGATATCTTTGTGTAATCCTTGCACCATTGATTCAGCATACAGAGCTGAAGAGGTCGCATGTGAAAACGAGCAAAGGGGATCGCGTCCGATGTAGCAGTCATAAGACCTAGAATTTCCATGCATAAGGCTACCGAAGGGAATGATTGTGACTGAAGGTTTCGACAAGCTGAAATCAATTTTAGACGTCTCTTGTCTGTTAAAGACAGAGTCATGGGCACTGAATCTATCTGTAAACCCAGAAAGGTTACCCTTGTCTGAGGAATCAATGAACTTTTTGGTGAATTAATCCTCCAACCATGATCTTGAAGAAACAACACAAGTCGATTCGTATGAGATTCTGCTAAATGTAAAGACTGAGCAAGTACCAAGATATCGTCCAAATAAGGAAATACCACAATACCCTGTTCTCTGATTACAGACAGAAGGGCACCGAGAACCTTTGTAAAAATTCTTGGAGCTGTAGCTAGGCCAAACGGCAGAGCCACAAACTGGTAATGCTTGTCCAGAAAAGATAATCTCAGGAACTGATAATGATCTGGATGAATCGGAATATGCAGATATGCATCCTGTAAATCTATTGTGGACATAAAATGCCCTTGCTGAACAAAAGGCAAGATAGTCCTTACAGTTACCATTTTGAACGTTGGTATCCTTACATAACGATTCAATATTTTTAGATCCAGAACTGGTCTGAAGGAATTCTCCTTCTTTGGTACAATGAAGAGATTTGAATAAAACCCCATCCCCTGTTCCAGAACTGGAACTGGCATAATTACTCCAGCCAACTCTAGATCTGAAACACAATTCAGAAATGCTTGAGCTTTCACTGGATTTACTGGGACACGGGAAAGAAAAAATCTCTTTGCAGGAGGTCTCGTCTTGAAACCAATTCTGTACCCTTCTGAAACAATGTTCTGAATCCAAAGATTGTGAACAGAATTGATCCAAATTTCTTTGAAAAAACGTAACCTGCCCCCTACCAGCTGAGCTGGAATGAGGGCCGCACCTTCATGTGGACTTAGAAGCAGGCTTTGCCTTTCTAGAAGGCTTGGATTTATTCCAGACTGGAGATGGTTTCCAAACTGAAACTGCTCCTGAGGATGAAGGATCAGGCTTTTGTTCTTTGTTGAAACGAAAGGAACGAAAACGATTATTAGCCCTGTTTTTACCCTTAGATTTTTTATCCTGTGGTAAAAAAGTTCCTTTCCCACCAGTAACAGTTGAGATAATAGAATCCAACTGAGAACCAAATAATTTGTTACCCTGGAAAGAAATGGAAAGTAGAGTTGATTTAGAAGCCATATCAGCATTCCAAGTTTTAAGCCATAAAGCTCTTCTAGCTAAAATAGCTAGAGACATAAACCTGACATCAACTCTGATAATATCAAAAATGGCATCACAGATAAAATTATTAGCATGCTGAAGAAGAATAATAATATTATGAGAATCATGATCTGTTACTTGTTGCGCTAAAGTCTCCAACCAAAAAGTTGAAGCTGCAGCAACATCAGCCAAAGATATAGCAGGTCTAAGAAGATTACCTGAACACAGATAAGCTTTTCTTAGAAAGGATTCAATTTTCCTATCTAAAGGATCTTTAAACGAAGTACCATCTGACGTAGGAATAGTAGTACGTTTAGCAAGGGTAGAAATAGCCCCATCGACTTTAGGGATTTTGTCCCAAAATTCTAATCTGTCAGACGGCACAGGATATAATTGCTTAAAACGTTTAGAAGGAGTAAATGAATTACCCAATTTATCCCATTCTCTGGAAATTACTTCAGAAATAGCATTAGGAACAGGAAAAACTTCTGGAATAACCACAGGAGATTTAAATACCTTATCTAAACGTTTAGAATTAGTATCAAGAGGACCAGAATCCTCTATTTCTAAAGCAATTAGTACTTCTTTAAGTAAAGAACGAATAAATTCCATTTTAAATAAGTATGAAGATTTATCAGCATCAATCTCTGAGACAGAATCCTCTGAACCAGAAGAGTCATCAGAATCAGAATGATGATGTTCATTTAAAAATTCATCTGTAGAGAGAGAAGTTTTAAAAGATTTTTTATGTTTACTAGAAGGAGAAATAACAGACATAGCCTTCTTGATGGATTCAGAAACAAAATCTCTTATGTTATCAGGAACATTTTGCACCTTAGATGTTGAGGGAACTGCAACAGGCAATGGTACATTACTAAAGGAAATATTATCTGCTTTAACAAGTTTGTCATGACAATTAATACAAACAACAGCCGGAGGAATAGCTACCAAAAGTTTACAGCAGATACACTTAGCTTTGGTAGTTCCAGCACTAGACAGCGATTTTCCTGAAGTATCTTCTGACTCAGATGCAACGTGAGACATCTTGCAATATGTAAGAGAAAAAACAACATATAAAGCAAAATTGATCAAATTCCTTAAATGACAGTTTCAGGAATGGGAAAAAATGCCAATAAACAAGCTTCTAGTAACCAGAAGCAAAGAAAAAATGAGACTGAAATAATGTGGAGACAAAAGCGACGCCCATATTTTTTGGCGCCAAATAATACGCCCACATCATTTGGCGCCTAAATGCTTTTTGGCGCCAAAAATGACGCCACATCCGGAACGCCGACATTTTTGGCGCAAAAGGACGTCAAAAAATTACGCAACTTCCGGCGACACGTATGACGCCGGAAACAGAAAAGATTTTTTGCGCCAAAAAAGTCTGCGCCAAGAATGACGCAATAAAATGAAGCATTTTCAGCCCCCGCGAGCCTAACAGCCCACAGGGAAAAAAAGTCAAATTTTTAAGGTAAGAAAAAATGATTGAATCAAATGCATTATCCCAAATATGAAACTGACTGTCTGAAAATAAGGAATGTTGAACATTCTGAGTCAAGGCAAATAAATGTTTGAATACATATATTTAGAACTTTATAAATAAAGTGCCCAACCATAGCTTAGAGTGTCACAGAAAATAAGATTTACTTACCCCAGGACACTCATCTACATGTTTGTAGAAAGCCAAACCAGTACTGAAACGAAAATCAGCAGAGGTAATGGTATATAAATAAGAGTATATCGTCGATCTGAAAAGGGAGGTAAGAGATGAATCTCTACGACCGATAACAGAGAACCTATGAAATAGACCCCGTAGAAGGAGATCACTGCATTCAAATAGGCAATACTCTCCTCACATCCCTCTGACATTCACTGCACACTGAGAGGAAAACCGGGCTCCAACTTGCTGCGGAGCGCATATCAACGTAGAATCTAGCACAAACTTACTTCACCACCTCCATAGGAGGCAAAGTTTGTAAAACTGAATTGTGGGTGTGGTGAGGGGTGTATTTATAGGCATTTTGAGGTTTGGGAAACTTTGCCCCTCCTGGTAGGAATGTATATCCCATACGTCACTAGCTCATGGACTCTTGCTAATTACATGAAAGAAACATGCATTTTTAAACAACTTCCTAATTTACTTCTATTGTCCACTTTTCTTCGATCTTTTGGTATCTTTTGTTGAAAAGCAGGGGCACAAGCTCAGGAGCACTATATGGCAGCAGTTTTGCAAGAATGATATCAATTTGCAAGAGCACTAGATAACAGCACTATTTCCTGACATGTAGCGCTCCAGATACCTATCTAGGTATGGCTTCAACAAAGAATTTGATGGGAGTAAAGCAAATTTGATAATAGTAAATTAGAAAAATTTTGTAAAATTGTATAATATAATATAATATAATATAATTTTTTTTGTTTGTTTCATATCCCTTTAAGTGTGTGCTGTGTTACTGCAAAGGCTAAGAAGCAGTAGACAACTGTAACTTAATATTGTATAATACAGCAAAGTGATGCATGTATCTAAATCCTCCTGTAGCTCAGTCTTAACTGTGCATATCAAACAGCGGTAAGGTCAATGTTACCATATTCATATTATGTCCTTACTGATATGTAGAACAATCAGCAACTTCAAAACCACAGTTTTACACTATAGCTAATCTAAAAGCTCACCCCCCCACACACATTTAATTCTAAAGCAGAATGATCTACCAGACTGCAGCTGTTTTTGTTTAGCTAACAAATAAATTGCACGTCTACAAAACAGACTCACTATGACCTATGTAAGATCTGGGGTAAAGGTTTTACTAAATTGTCAAGAGTAAAATATTGACATTACAGAAAATGACAGTGAAATGCTGCTTTTTGTTGTATTTTTATCATGCTTTCGGCTATGCAAGCTACTGCTACACGGCACCACAGAAAAGGGGGAGAGGAGAAGTTACAGGCAAGAAGATAGCTCCTCTGAGAAAACTACAACAGATCATTTAAAAAAAAGTAAACTTACCAAACGGTGAGAATCCCCATTCTGCCTATAAAAAAAGAGAAGCTTCCGCACCAATAAGGAAAGAGTACTCCCATTGGTTAAACTTCCATTAGACGTGGTTGCATTAACCCAGGAATCAAACTCACTTCTGTGTATGGAATACTTGAAAAAGAAAAAAGACAGTGGAACTATTAAATGGTATTAAACATGTTATGCCCAGTTATCAAAGGGAGAACAATAGCATCAAAACTTGGTTTAGCTTTAATCTAAACATGACTTGGGACTTGAGCATGAATACCTAATTCCCTTGGTTTTAAGTTTATCTTAAAGGGCCATGATACCCACATTTTTTCTTTCATAATTTAGAAAGAGAATGCATTTTTAAACATCTTTCTAATTTACTTCTATTATCTAATATGTTTTATTCTCTTGATATTAATTGCTGAAAAGCATATCTAGATATGCTCAGTAGCTGCTGATTGGTTGCTGCACATAGAAGCCTCATGTGATTGGCTCACCCATGTGCATTGCTTTTTCTTCAAATAAGGATATCTAAAAAATGAAGCAAAATAAATAATAGAAGTAAATTGTAATGTTGTTTAAATTTGTATGTTCTATCTGAATCATGAAAGAAAGATTTTGGGTTTAGTGGCCCTTTAAACCTTTAGTCTTCTCATTGAAAAATGTGATGATCAGAGTTTTTTCCCCAAGACATGTAGGTAAAGAAAAAGAGAAAAACCTTGATAAAGTTTGCCGTAGACAGATAAAATATGCCGACGGAATCTCCTTACAGACTTCCGTAGTACACAACCATAACTGCAATCTAGCTGGATTTAAGTGATGGTGAGTGATAATTATGTACAATGTTAATAGTTTCTGCCTGGTGTTCTGCTGTGCAGTGAGGATTTTGTGGGAGAAAGTCTAACAATGATTGAGGATGGAGGTCTTATATACTGTAGACCATTGCTTCTCAACCGCGGTCCTCAAGTACCCACAACAGGCCAGGTTATCATTATAGCTCAACCAGTGCACAGGTGAAATAATCAGCTGATGAGTGAGAGCAGGTTAGTAACCATGGTATTACTGACCAGCTGATTACTTGACTTGTGCACTGGTTCAGCTATAATGAAAACCTGGCCTGTTTGGGGTACTTGAGGACCGCGGTTGAGAAACACTGCTGTAGACGACCCTATACAACCTTACACTTGAATCTGTGTTTGCGCTGTTTGATTTCTTGTATTCTTCAACTATGAAGCAGAGAAAATTTCAGTTCAAAATGCTACTAATAAAAAAATAATAATAACTAAAAAAAACTAAAGTTTATGTAAAAAAACACATTAAACATATTTAACAATTTAATTGTATGGTTTGTTGGCTATCACAACTTATCTTGGAGATTTAATCATATCTTAAATACAGAAGTTTCAATAATATAATAAAACTCATACTTGCTTTTTTCTGTCCTTGTAGCCTCGTACAAAGGACTGAATGATTATTGCATTTTTCAGTCTCCTCCTTTCTTCCTGTAATTCACAAAAAAAGTGTGGTTTCAATAAGGAACAGGACAATCATGTAGAATGCCAAAGCAATCTTAAACCCGCAATGTATCTAAATAATTAAACCTAGGTTATTAGAGTTTTAAAATTATTTTTTACCATTTAAAATGACCTTAGCTTATAATCCCTACAGGGGATTTTTAAACAATTTAGGTTTGATTTATATATGGGCTAATTAACCAGTTTTGCTCCTAAATAAAAGCTTGTGCCATCTCAATTCCTAGTATCTTCATTCACCCTTAAGAAAGTGCAAGGTTAGAGAATGAGTCTTGGTTCTAACTCATATATATATATATATATATATATATATATATACACATACATACATACATACATATACACACATATATACACACATTATATATATATATATATATATATATATATATATACACGCACACACACACACACACACACACATATACATACATATATACACACATACTTCTGACCTAGGTGACACATTGAGAGGACATTATCAGGTGACATTTATGCTCGTTCAGCAGTCAGTTTTTATTTAATCACTTTATTTAAAAGTCATCTCCACTAATATTTGAGCACATTGCTTGTTTGGATTTATACCAAAATTATTGTAGCTAGAGAACAGGCATATAAATACCCTGACTGCAGCTTGCTCACCATTAGTGCTTAAATGTGTAGAGGTGACAGATTATGCTTTATACCTGCTTGTGACTGGCACACTACTAGGGCCTTATCAAGCCACGGACAAGAGATGAGCATTTAAAGCTTACATTGTGCTCGAAATTACTACTCATCTTGCAAAATAGCGACAATTGATTGATCTTAGCAATAAGAGCACTCTGGGGAGATTGCACTGTTTTATTATGTTTTTACTTCTTACCTCTCTTTTACGCCGTTCTTCCTGTGTGCGATGCAAAAGGGAAGCTTTTTCTTCCTGAAACAAATGTGAAAATTAGACCTTGCACATGATATACATGTAAGGTACAGTAATTCAACTCACAAGTGCTACCTGGGAAATCAGTACTTTAATATCTAAAGTGCCATTGGCCTCCCATATTTTACAGCCTAATCTTACAGCTAAAAACATAATTTACGTAAGAACTTACCTGATAAATTCTTTTCATATTGGCAAGAGTCCATGAGCTAGTGACGTATGGGATATACAATCCTACCAGGAGGGGAAAAGTTTCCCAAACCTCAAAATGCCTATGAATACACCACTCACCACACTCACAATTCAGTTTAACGAATAGTCAAGTAGTGGGGTGATAAAATAAGGAGTAAAAAAGCATACAAAAAGAGGAACTGGAAATAAAATTGTGCTTTTATACAAAATCATAACCACCAAAAAAGGGTGGGCCTCATGGACTCTTGCCAATATAAAAGAAATGAATTTATCAGGTAAGTTCTTACATAAATTATGTTTTATTTCATGTAATTGGCAAGAGTCCATGAGCTAGTGACGTATGGGATAGAAATACCGAAGATGTGGAAGACCACAAAAGTATCACTAGAAAGGGAGGGATAACATAAAAACAGCTATTTCCGCTAAAAAAATTAAATCAACAAAAAAAATAAGTCTCATAAATTTCACATAAATTTCAAGAAAAAAACAAATCATAATACAGAAGAATCAAACTGAGACAGATGCCTGAAGAACTTTTCGACCAAAAACTGCTTCAGAAGAAGCAAATACATCAAAAAGGTCAAATTTAGTAAATGTATGCAAAGAAGACCAAGTTTTTGCTTTGCAAATCCGATTAACCGAAGCTTCATTCTTAAAAGCCCAAGAAGTGGAGACTGATCTAGTAGAATGAGCTGTAATTCTCTGTCCTGTCTCCAAATAAGCCTTGTGAATCAAAAGTTTTAACCAAGATGCCAAAGAAATGGCAGAGATTTTCTGACCTTTCCTAGGACCAGAAAAAAACAACAAATAGACTAGAAGTCTTCCTGAAATCTTTAGTAGCTTCAACATAATATGTCAAAGCTCTTACAACATCCAAAGAATGTAAAGATCTTTCAAGAGTATTCTTAGGATTAGGACACAAGGAAGAAACAAAAATTTCCCTACTAATGTTGTTAGAATTAACAACCTTAGAAAGAAATTTAAACGAAGCCTGCAAAAAAAAAACTTATCCTGATGGAAAATCAGAAAAGGAGACTCACAAGAGAGAGCAAACAATTCAGAAACTCTTCTAGCTGAAGAGATAGCCAAAAGAAACAACACTTTCCAAGAAAGTAGTTTAATATCCAAAGAATGCATAGGCTCAAAAGGAGGAGCCTGCAAAGCCTTCAAAACTAAATTAAGACTCCAAGGAGGAGAGACTGATTTAACAACAGGCTTGATAAAAACCAAAGCCTGAACAAAACAGTGAATATCAGGAAGTTTAGCATTTTTTCTATGAAATAAAACAGAAAGAGCAGAGATGTGTCCCTTCAAAGTACTTGCAGACAAACCTTTATCCAAACCATAATGAAGAAACTGTAAAATTCTAGGAATCCTAAAAGAATGGCAAAATTAGAAAACGGAGATCCTGGAGATTCTGATAAAAACGTCTTTATTGAAAAATATTAAAATATCGATGGCACACAAACAACATAAGAGCAATCAGGTGTGGCACTGAATGGCTTACGCGTTTCGGCTTGTAGCCGTAGTCATAGCCTGTAGTGCTATGTGTCACACCCCTTATATACGTTTACCTAAAATATAATTGGTTAAAAGTATTTTATCACACCTGTTGCCTGAATAATATACATAATGGAAAAACATTAACTATACAACCTCCCTAGTAAGACAAAGTGCTGATGCTAATTGGACCCACTAGGGACCTATGCTTATACTAGTGAACTATAGAACAGTGAGACACTAAAGGGAACAAAAATATAGGCATATATAAAGTATGGAGCATGTATGGAAGATACACAAAATATACTGTGTGTTATATACTCTCAAATAGACACTGGAGAAAGAAATGAAAATGCCAGGGTATATCCAATTGGACAGTTTAAAGTTAGAGGCCCTGGTAACATGGAGAAGGGGACATTATTTTATTATCAAATGTCAGAGCACTGAAATATGAAAGAACTGACATGCTTTAGATGTCAAAAAATATATAAAATATATGTACATGGCACAAAACCATGTATACATAGATCAGGCAAAAAAGTATATACAGGGAGTGCAGAATTATTAGGCAAATGAGTATTTTGACCACATCATCCTCTTTATGCATGTTGTCTTACTCCAAGCTGTATAGGCTCGAAAGCCTACTACCAATTAAGCATATTAGGTGATGTGCATCTCTGTAATGAGAAGGGGTGTGGTCTAATGACATCAACACCCTATATCAGGTGTGCATAATTATAAGGCAACTTCCTTTCCTTTGGCAAAATGGGTCAAAAGAAGGACTTGACAGGCTCAGAAAAGTCAAAAATAGTGAGATATCTTGCAGAGGGATGCAGCACTCTTAAAATTGCAAAGCTTCTGAAGCGTGATCATCGAACAATCAAGCGTTTCATTCAAAATAGTCAACAGGGTCGCAAGAAGCGTGTGGAAAAACCAAGGCGCAAAATAACTGCCCATGAACTGAGAAAAGTCAAGCGTGCAGCTGCCAAGATGCCACTTGCCACCAGTTTGGCCATATTTCAGAGCTGCAACATCACTGGAGTGCCCAAAAGCACAAGGTGTGCAATACTCAGAGACATGGCCAAGGTAAGAAAGGCTGAAAGACGACCACCAATGAACAAAAGACACAAGCTGAAACGTCAAGACTGGGCCAAGAAATATCTCAAGACTGATTTTTCTAAGGTTTTATGGACTGATGAAATGAGAGTGAGTCTTGATGGGCCAGATGCATGGGCCCGTGGCTGGATTGGTAAAGGGCAGAGAGCTCCAGTCCGACTCAGACGCCAGCAAGGTGGAGGTGGAGTACTGGTTTGGGCTGGTATCATCAAAGATGAGCTTGTGGAGCCTTTTCGGGTTGAGGATGGAGTCAAGCTCAACTCCCAGTCCTACTGCCAGTTTCTGGAAGACACCTTCTTCAAGCAGTGGTACAGGAAGAAGTCTGCATCCTTCAAGAAAAACATGATTTTCATGCAGGACAATGCTCCATCACACGCGTCCAGGTACTCCACAGCGTGGCTGGCAAGAAAGGGTATAAAAGAAGAAAATCTAATGACATGGCCTCCTTGTTCACCTGATCTGAACCCCATTGAGAACCTGTGGTCCATCATCAAATGTGAGATTTACAAGGAGGGAAAACAGTACACCTCTCTGAACAGTGTCTGGGAGGCTGTGGTTGCTGCTGCACGCAATGTTGATGGTGAACAGATCAAAACACTGACAGAATCCATGGATGGCAGGCTTTTGAGTGTCCTTGCAAAGAAAGGTGGCTATATTGGTCACTGATTTGTTTTTGTTTTGTTTTTGAATGTCAGAAATGTATATTTGTGAATGTTGAGATGTTATATTGGTTTCACTGGTAAAAATAAATAATTGAAATGGGTATATATTTGTTTTTTGTTAAGTTGCCTAATAATTATGCACAGTAATAGTCACCTGCACACACAGATATCCCCCTAAAATAGCTATAACTAAAAACAAACTAAAAACTACTTCCAAAACTATTCAGCTTTGATATTAATGAGTTTTTTGGGTTCATTGAGAACATGGTTGTTGTTCAATAATAAAATTAATCCTCAAAAATACAACTTGCCTAATAACTCTGCACTCCCTGTATGAAAATGAAAATAAAAGTGATGGGATGTATGTAAGAGAGAGTATGACTAAAGTTTATGACTGAGGGGGGGACAAGAAAGGGAACAAGAAAGGGAGTATTCACCATAGGTTCATAATGTCGTATTTGGAGTTGAGGCCACCAGGAATGCGGGTGCCTAGTGTAAAAATCCAAAATGCCTCCCTCAACTCCAATATGCGATCAATAGAACCCCCTCTTTTGGGTTTGTGCACTTTCTCTATTGCATTCCATGAGAAAGTAGAGAGATTACCACCATGATATACTCCAAAATGCTGTACTACCGGGGTACTGGATTTGGCTGTTGTAAAGGAGGACAGGTGTTCCCTAATTCTGGTGTTAATGTCCCTGGAGGTGAGACCTATGTATTGGATTCTACATTGAGAGCAATTTAAAATGTAAATAACATATTTGCACGTGCAGTTCAGGAGTGATTTGATGGTATATGTTTGGCCTGTGACATAACTTGAAAAAGTATTGCCTGTCCTTACATAATCACACGGTTTACACTTGTTGTGACCGCATTTGTGCATGCCCTGATGTCTCATCCAGGCACAATTATCCTTGGTATTGGTAGGCAACACAGTAGGAGATAGTAGAGAGCCTAATGTGGGACCTTTTCTATATGAACATCTGACTCCATTCTTTACAGTATCAATGAGTTTGTCATCAGCCTGCAAAAATTTACAAAGTGCTTCCGTATAATGGAGCAGATGTCATTGTATTGACCACTATGTGTAGTAACAAAAGTGACTCCATTGAATTGTTTGTTTTTGGGACCCCCTTTATCTGTCAAAAGACTCTCTCTGGTCCTAGTAGTCACTAACTGTTTAGCCCTACAAATGGCATTTCTAGGGTATTTTCTCTGCTGCAATCTAGATTCTAGATCCGTGGCTAAAGTCCTGAAGTCATTGGCATCTGAGCAGTTACGTTTAAGTCGAATCATCTCCCCTTTAGCTATAGCCTCAGGGACATGCTTGGGGTGACAGCTGGTCCCAAAGAGGACTGAATTCCCTGAAATGGGTTTTCTGTAAGAAACTTTACCCCTAGGGAGCCCTATCAGGGTAAGGTCCAGGTAATTGATGGACCTATCATTAAATTCAAAGGTGAATCTAAGATTCATGTCATTGTTGTTAAGATATGAAAAGAATTCTTCAGCTTGGGCTTCGGTACCTGTCCAAATAAAGATCAAATCGTCTATGTATCTCTTGTATAGAGACACATAGATGCGAAAGGGGTTACCATCTCCAAAGATGTGGAAGAACTCCCAGAATCCTAGGAATAGATTGGCATACGAGGGGGCAAATTTAGCCCCCATCGCTGTTCCACATCTCTGGCGATAGTAAACCCCCTCAAACACAAAATAATTGTGTGTGAGGAGAAAACCCACTACTTTGACAATGAAAATGTTAAATTCTTCAGTATAACCTGCAAAATTCTCAAGAAAAAAGCACAAAGCTTGTAAACCCTTTTCGTGCGGTATACACGAGTAGAGTGAGACAGCATCCACAGACAACCATTTGGATTGTGATGTCCAAACTACCTCCTCCATTAGTTGCAACACTTGCTTTGTATCTCGTAAATACGAGGGCAAAGAGGTTACCAGTGGCTGTAGGAGGCTGTCTATCCACTCCGATAGGTTGCACAACAGGGAGTCCACCCCGCTTTCAATGGGGCGTCCCTTAACCTCTAGGAGGGACTTGTGGACCTTCGGGAAATGATGGAATGCGGAGATTTTGGGAAAATCCGGAACCAGATAAGCAAAAGTCGCTTGGTCAATGAACCCTTGTTCCACTCCCTCATCCAGAATGTCCACAAGTTCCCTCCTGAAAACTGATGTAGGGTCGCCTCTCAAAATTGAGTATTCTTCTCTATTGCTCAGTTGTCTCATAGCCTCTGCTACATAAGCTTCACGATCTAGGACAACAGTCATGCCGCCTTTGTCGGCTTTACGGCTTTACGTATTGTGATAGAGGTGTTATCTTTTAACTCCTTGACAGCTGTCCTTTCCCTGAAGCTCAGGTTATTTTTGGGCTTTTTGTTGTTTAGTTTTAGGGAAATGAGATCTTGCTCAACCCTATGATAGAAGGTTTCCACTATATTACCCCGTACCTGTATGGGATAAAATGTGGACTTGCTCCTCATGGTTGGACCCCTGTTATGCAAAGCCTGAGTGTCAGTGTTGGATTCTAACTGTAATTGTTGTAAAGAAACAACATCACAGGATTGGGAAAAAGAAAGTGAGTCAGTATTAGTAGAAGCCAGCGGCTGTGTAGTATCTGTGGATGCAACTGAATGAGCAAAGAATTTCTTGAGAGTTAAATTTCTTATGAATTTGTTTAAATCCAACAATGTTTTAAAAACGTCAAATTCGTTAGTGGGAGAGAAATTGAGACCCAAGCTAAGTACTCTCAACTGATCTGCAGTGAGAGATATAGATGAAAGATTGATCACATTATTATGTTGGGCATCTATTTGTATTTTGATGTTGCTTTCGCTTGCCTCAATTGATATCTCTGCTGTCCCTGTACGCTGTTGTGGTTCTGTGTCTTGGATATGGTACCTCCCCCTTTGTGTGTGATCTGGTCCTGGGGAAAAACCTGCTCCATAAGACCTTGATTACCTGATTGGGCAACAGTATAGTGTTGACTGATTATGGGTGCAGGTGTCACATGCATCGAATGGTTAGAATTGTATTTAGGAATTACTGCTTGTGATATATCCGTAGAAAGCACATTATGAGCAGAATTTATGTCAACCCTATTGGAGCTGTGTACTGCACTGTGCGTCTCTGCTGTTGACATAGAATTATTAACAGTGCTAGCACTACTACTATTCCCATGGGTATGTTCATTAGTGAACTCATCACTCCCATCAGTGCTGTACTCAGTATCACTCCCAGTAAATGTTACATTTTTGTTGTTATTAGTTTGCCTCTGTCTGTTCCTGTGACCCCCTCTCCTTCTCCCAAATCTAGGCCGAGTTTGTCTGAAAGAAGTTCTTTGTTTTTTGCTCCAAATATATACAGTGTTATTAAGATAATCATTTTTGTCTCTAAGAAATTTCGTGTGTTTTCTTTCCATAATGGTAGACCTACTAGTTGCTAAAATGCCTCTAAGAATATTATCAAATTTGGCAAAATCAGGGGTTGCACTACGTAAATTTAGTTCTGCCTGCAATTCTGCAATTTCTAATTTAACTTTGTCTAATTGCTTAATCTTGTACTGTAACATAAGCAGCATTAAATTTAAAGAACAATTAGACAACACTTGGTTCCATTCTTCTACAAAATCTTTTTCATTACAGTCCACATCGAAAGTAGGAAATTTGAAAATTCGTAATCCTCTTGGGACCATTTTTAAAGATCGGTATTTTTCTAATGTCCAAATGTCCCACTGAATTTTAGACTCTTTTATTAGTAGGTTTTCCATCATGTCAAAAAGGGTGCTAAGTGCCAAAACACTCTTATCTTCAGAAAAAAATCACATCACTGTTCACAGTCCCTTCTTGTCTCGCTGTGTAAGGCATCAAAGAATAAAACAACTGATTAGGGGGTTGTATGGATGTGTGTGCCATCTCATCCATTGTGCTGTGAGGAGCTTAAAAGGCTTGTTTATGTGTGTGCTATTAAACGTATACTGAGTGTTAGTACCGCCAGTAAGGTACCCAAAATTATCAAACACATACAAAAGAGAAACTCAGTTACGTTTTGCAATATGTAGTTAGTAACCAGCAGTGGGGACATTTGAACTGTGATTTGAGATTTTGGCTATATACCTGTGTTTGTTAAGTTACGCGCTACATCCAGCAGACAAGCACTTGTTGGACTTTGACAATTTATCCACAGTACTGTCGGGACATAAGTAGTTACTAACTACATATTGCAAAACGTAACTGAGTTTCTCTTTTGTATGTATCCTAAAAGAATGCCAAGAGAATTTATGAGAAAAACACCATGAAATATAGGTTTTCCAAACTAATAAACTAAGGTTTTCTGCTAATAAATCTTCCTTGAAACAGACTTACGAGCCTGTAGCATAGTATTAATCACTGAGACATAGAAACCTCTATGACTAAGCATTAAAAGGTCAATTTCCATACCTTCAAATTTAGCAATTTGAGATCCTGAAGGAAAAACGGCTCTTGAAACAGAAGGTCTGGCCATAAAGGAAGTGGCCAAGGTTGGCAACTGGACATCCGGACCAGATCCGCATACCAAAACCTGTGAGACTATGCTGGTGCTATCAGAAACACATGCAATTGTTCCATTATGATCTTGGAGATCACCCTTGGAAGAATAACTTGAGGCAGAAAAATGTAAGCAGGTTGGTAAAACCAAGGAACTGCTAACGTATCCACCATCTCCACCTGAGGATCCGTGGACCTGGAAAGGTACCTGGGAAGCTTCTTGTTTAGATGGGAAGCCATCAGATCTATTTCGGGAAGACCCCACATCTGTACAATCTGACAAAATACATCTGGATGGAGAGACCACTCCCCTAGATGTAAATACGGATGACTGAGATAATCCGCTTTCCAATTGTCTACACCTGGAATATGTATCGCAGAAATTAGACAGGATTTGGATTCCACCCAAGAAAGTATCCGAGATAATTCTTTCCTTACTAAAGGACTGCGAGTCCCACCCTGATGATTGACATATGTCAAAGTTGTGATATTGTCTGCTAAAGAGAGAATCAATTATTCGTTTTCAGACAGAGGCCAAGCCTGAAGAGCCCTGAAAATAGCACAGAGTTCTAAAAGATTGATTGGTAACCTCGCCTCTTGAGTATTCCAAATTCCTTGTGCTGTCAGAGACCCCCAGACAGCTCCCCAACCTGTGAGACTTGCATCTGTTGAAATCACAGTCCAGGAAGGATGAACAAAAAAGGCCCCTTGAAAAAATCCGATGATGCTCCAACCACCAGGACAGAGAGAGAGTTGAATGTGGGGATTTAAGTATATCATTTGTGATATCAGAGTATAATCCATGCACCATTGATTCAGCATGCAAAGCTGCAGAGGTTTCATATGAAAACGAGCAAAGGGGATCGCGTCCAATGCTGCAGTCATGAGACCTAAAACTTTCATGCACATAGCCACTGAAGGCAATGATCGAGACTGAAGGTTTCGACAGGCAGCAACCAATTTCATTGGTCTTTTGTCTGTTAAAGACTGAGTCATGGACACTGAATCTATCTGGAAACCTAAAAAGGTGACCTGAGGAATCGAGAAACTCCTTGGTAAATTGATCATCCAACCATGTTCTTGAAGAAACAACACAAGTTGATTCGTGTGAGATTCTGCTAAATGAAAAGATTGAGCCAGTGCCAAGATATCGTCCAAATAAGGAAACACTGCAATACCCTGCTCTCTGATTACAGATAGAAGGGCACCAAAACCCTTCAAAAAGGTTCTTGGAGCTGTCGCTAAGCCAAATGGTTACAGATAGGACACCGAGAACATTCGAAAATATTATTGGAGCTGTTTCTAGGCCAAATGGAAGAGCAACAAATTGGTAATGCTTGTCTAGAAAAGTGAATCTCAGAAACCGATAGTGGTCTTGATGAATCGAAATGTGAAGATACGCATCCTGTAAGTCTATTGAGGACATGTAATGACCTTGCTGAACAAAAGGCAGAATACTCCTTATAGTCACCATCTTGAAAGTTGGAACCCTTACAAATTGATTAAAAAACTTCAGATCCAGAACTGGTCTGAAAGAATTTTCCTTCTTCGGGACAATGAATAGATTTGAATAAAAACCCAGACCCTGTTCCAGAAGTGGAACTGGTACAATTACCCCTAAAAGCTCTAGATCTGAAACACACTTTAGAAAGGCCTGAGCTTTCACAGGATTTGTTGGAAAGTGAGAGAGAGAGAAAAAACTGATTCGGAAATCTATTTGATACCCCTGAGAGACGATATACTGAATCCAATGATTCCGAACGGAACCTGCCCAAACGTCTTGAAATAATTTCAATCTGCCCCCCACCAGCAGAACTGGATTGAGGGCCGCACCTTCATTCAGTCTTGAGGGCTTGGCTTCGGTTTCTCATAAGGCTTGGATTTATTCCAACTCAAAGATGGCTTCCAAATGGAGCCAGGGTCCTTAAGGGAAGGAGTGGTTTTCTTTTCTCTATTCTGACGAAAGAAACGAAACCGATTAGAAGCTTTAGATTTACCCTTAGACTTTTTATCTTGGGGTAAAAAAACTCCCTTCCCCCCAGTAATAGTGGAAATAGAATCCAACTGGGAACCAAACAAATTATTACCCTGGAATGATAGAGATAGTAACCTAGATTTAGATACCATGTCAGCATTCCATGATTTGAGCCATAAAGCTCTTCTAGCTAAAATAGCCAAAGACATAGATTTAACATCAATCTTAATGATATTAAAAATAGCATCACAGATAAAATGATTAGCATGTTGAAGCAAACTAGCAATGCTATGCAAATCAGAATCTTTTTCCCGATATGCTAAGCTATCCAACCAAAAAGCTGATTCAGCCGCAACATCAGCCATAGAAATTGAAGTTCTGAGAATATAGCCAGAATATAAATAAGCTTTCCTTAGATAAGATTCAATTTTCCTATCTAAAGGAAACTTAAAAGAGGTACTATCTTCCATAGGAATAGTAGTACGCTTAGCAAGAGTAGAAATAGCCCCATCAACCTTAGGGACTTTTTCCCAAAACTCTAACTTAGCTACTGGCAAAGGAAACAACTTTTTAAACCTTGAAGAAGGAACAAAAGAAGTACCAGGCTTAGACCATTCCTAAGCAATCACATCAGAAATAGCATCAGGAAAAGAAATAGACAGAATTTAAACGTTTACTGGATTTATTATCAAGAGGTCCAGACTCCTCAATATCCAAAGTTATCAACACTTTTAACAAAAAACGAATATACTCAATCTTAAAAAGATAAGTTGATTTATGGTTATATATTTTTATTTGAGGTTCATTTAAAGGTATACAACATTGCATAAATAAATTCTTATGACACATGAGATAAGATATCAGTGTTACAAGGGGTTCTGACAATGAAAATTAGGTGATGGAAAAACATAGAGCTAATAATATGTAAACCATGTGAACATTATATTACTGGAGTGTCTGTCACCTAGGGATCTTCTAAATAGTACAGTAGGGCCCTCTTGAACCCTCTAGCATACACAACATTCTGACCTAGGAGACCTCCTCTGAATCTCATATGATAAACCTCATTTTTATAGCACTTTATATCTGGCATATCAAATAAACTTAAACTTAAAATATTTTTCTTGTAACTTAATAGGCCGCTATTAGACCTGACTAAAATATCAACTCAGGGTGGGAGAGAAAACACGGTGATGGTTGCGGCATAGGCGAGAGAAGCCGCGTGTTTAGTTCTCCTTAACAAGGAGACACATTGTGGGTTAGGGGGGAGGAGGTAGATGTGTATGTATATAGTAGGTTATATGGTGTGAGAAGCGTGGAACTGAAAAAACGTTTTATGTTATAATTCAAGATAAGCACGTTGTAATGAAACAAGGCATCACAGTACTGTGAAGAATCATCTAAGGACCTGGTTTGCTAATATGTGAATAAAGAGGGCTACTTGCGCATTAGATTGATGCAGAACCTAACCCACCAGAATTTTTTTTATTTTTTTTTTAAATCTTGGCGAAGAAAATTATCAAAGGTTTCGTGGTTCAGTTTTGGCACTAACAGGATGTGGACTATAAGGAATGCAGGACCAGCCTGCATAAGTATACATGTAAAATGCATAGAGGAAAGGCTACATATGGCAGTGTATAGGTTCTAATGAGAGGCAAAAGTTTGGAGCTATCTGTAGGGGTTGGTGAGTATGTATAATGAAGAGTATTAGTATTTCCTATCTAACTATTCAGTCTTTTTTCCCCACATATGATGACTATGTCATCTATAGAGGTGCAGATGAGAAGGCTCAGGGGTCTCGGCCGCAGACACCTAAGCCTTAGGGGCAGTCAAAATGTCAGGGGACAGCATGACACATTTTATTTCAATCCTCAATGTCAATTAACTATAAAGGGTGTGTAAGGGAGTATAAATGTGTATATATATATATTAGTTCCATAGGCGGTCAGCTGGATCCCAACCAACAGCCTTCATATGAAACCAATGCACCTATAAACAAGGCATGGTGAATACTATTGTCTAACACCTTAGAAACAAGAGCTCATCTAAAACACCTTTAACCCATCAAGCTAGAATATTGTAAAATTATACAGGACTGTAACCTTCCTATATTTATACATGAATACATATGTCCCTCTAGTGCAAAATCAGTTTGGAAGAGAAGAAACACATTTAATCAGCAGCATGCTGCTGTCAGCTATTATGCAAAGGGATAAGGTAGTTATAGCTATGGTAGTGCAATATGATCATATTTAGTATAGCGCAACTCATTTGGCAATAGCATAACACACAGAGTATCCACCCAAATAATATCATGCAGAGCTAGAGTTACATCGTTTACACAGGTGTTCACAGTCAACCTTGCAATATTATAGAACATTTAACTAGATTGATATCTATCTATGATATAAACAGTTTTTGAACATGGTATAAAACCTAGATTAATAAACAGTCATATGAGCTATATTAAGCACCCAGAATAGGCAAAATGGGCAACACAAATACAAGAGACCACATTGCAGTAAGGGCATGGACAACCAACAATAAGAGGAAAATATAATGGAGGGGGGTCTCGGTATAACATTTAGCTCAGTAAAGCAGTCAACAGAGTTGCTATTATATATCGTTAGACAATCAATATCTTTTGCATAACCTATAAGCTCAATTCCTTCTGAACTGAAAGGGGTCCTCCGAAATACAAACATTGTAATGATTAACTCTCATTATCTGCACAAGAAATGGCCCATGGTAGCTGAGCATAGAACACTGAAAACTTAAAAGTAATATAACATCTACAGTAGCTGTCAGCAAGAAAGTGTTTAATCAGCAGAGCTGTGGAGTGATATGTCTCTCATTCCAAATATTATGCGAGTGGGAAAGCAAGTCTAAGAACTCAGCACTCAGACCAGGAGTCCAGACATAGGAGCGTGGTATAGGCATAGGAAAAAGCTGGATACCTCAAAACAGTACGAGTCCGTATACAGAGTCTCAGACTCACAAGTGTGACTCCCATCATAGGCACATGAGCAATGTCTAAACTATCCGATCCCCTTTCTGAGGCCATAAGGGATCGCCACCTCCGTGTTATCAAGTAGAGTCACAGGGACCTGATCCTCCTCGCCTAAGGGTTGCATACAGCTATGACGGATGTAGAATAGCTCCGTTATCGATTTATGACATGACCTCCTCAAGGGCATTGCGGCCATTTGGTATCTCATTGCAGTAGCATGGGCCGCGGTATCTGATATCCCAGGTGCAGCGTCTGCGATACTGAAGGGGCCCGAGCGCTCAGCAGCAGTCTCGGCATCAGCGGTGTTCATCCTTGTTGTGCACGCTGGCTCTATCATAGGAGCAGCTGTAAGGGAAAACTTGAAGTCAGTGTGTTCCATCTGCCTTGCTGTCGGCACAGCTGAGTATACAAACACCTCACGGCAGCTATCCAAAAAGTTGCGTATCTCTTCAATGATGTGCTCCGGTCCTTCCATAATTGAGCAATCACTCAGAGGGTATTACAATAAGCTTAGATCGATCCCACTTCGATCAACTCCAGCACAGATATTGCGCAGGCCGCAAGATGGCTGCTCCAGCTCTTAGTGTCCGTTATCGGCCATAGGCGTATATACCCGGGTCCTGAGATCCCTGTAACTCTTAATGGCTCTCTTTAAAATTGATCATGTAGGTCCCCTGGGCATTCTGATCTAGAATGATGTCCATATATTTGGGCTAAACGGTCATTTAATTGAATTTTAGTGCAGTATGTGCAGAGCTATGAGAATGTGCTGCCGTTCAGTTGCAGAGTTGGCTCCTCCCCCCAAGATAAGTTGATTTATCAGTGTCAATGTCTGAAGTAGGATCTTCCGAATCAGAGAGATCCTCATCAGAAGTGGATACATCAGTATGTTGTCAGTCATTGAGAAAGATCCAGTAGGATCGAAACGCGTAGATTGCTGATATTAACGGCGCAGGTTCTCAATTGGTGAGTTTATTACCTATTCAGTCACTATTGTATTAGCATTATTGCACTATGTTTTTTATTTTTCTTATATAGGATATTGAAGATCTTACGAGATATGGGATTATCACAATTGGATTAGAGGCACACATACAGGAACTACTACATAATACCGTATTAAGGAGAGCTTTATTTGTTACAATTTGAAGACTATTTGGATAACTATACTGAATATTGTAAAAACAGAATTTATGTTTACCTGATAAATTACTTTCTCCAACGGTGTGTCCGGTCCACGGCGTCATCCTTACTTGTGGGATATTCTCTTCCCCAACAGGAAATGGCAAAGAGCCCAGCAAAGCTGGTCACATGATCCCTCCTAGGCTCCGCCTTCCCCAGTCATTCGACCGACGTAAAGGAGGAATATTTGCATAGGAGAAATCATATGATACCGTGGTGACTGTAGTTAAAGAAAATAAATTATCAGACCTGATTAAAAAACCAGGGCGGGCCGTGGACCGGACACACCGTTGGAGAAAGTAATTTATCAGGTAAACATAAATTCTGTTTTCTCCAACATAGGTGTGTCCGGTCCACGGCGTCATCCTTACTTGTGGGAACCAATACCAAAGCTTTAGGACACGGATGAAGGGAGGGAGCAAATCAGGTCACCTAAATGGAAGGCACCACGGCTTGCAAAACCTTTCTCCCAAAAATAGCCTCAGAAGAAGCAAAAGTATCAAACTTGTAAAATTTGGTAAAAGTGTGCAGTGAAGACCAAGTCGCTGCCTTACATATCTGATCAACAGAAGCCTCGTTCTTGAAAGCCCATGTGGAAGCCACAGCCCTAGTGGAATGAGCTGTGATTCTTTCAGGAGGCTGCCGTCCGGCAGTCTCATAAGCCAATCTGATGATGCTTTTAATCCAAAAAGAGAGAGAGGTAGAAATTGCTTTTTGACCTCTCCTTTTACCAGAATAAACAACAAACAAGGAAGATGTTTGTCTAAAATCCTTTGTAGCATCTAAATAGAATTTTAGAGCGCGAACAACATCCAAATTGTGCAACAAACGTTCCTTCTTTGAAACTGGATTCGGACACAAAGAAGGCACGACTATCTCCTGGTTAATGTTTTTGTTAGAAACAACTTTCGGAAGAAAACCAGGTTTAGTACGTAAAACCACCTTATCTGCATGGAACACCAGATAAGGAGGAGAACACTGCAGAGCAGATAATTCTGAAACTCTTCTAGCAGAAGAAATTGCAACCAAAAACAAAACTTTCCAAGATAATAACTTAATATCAACGGAATGTAAGGGTTCAAACGGAACCCCCTGAAGAACTGAAAGAACTAAATTGAGACTCCAAGGAGGAGTCAAAGGTTTGTAAACAGGCTTGATTCTAACCAGAGCCTGAACAAAGGCTTGAACATCTGGCACAGCTGCCAGCTTTTTGTGAAGTAACACAGACAAGGCAGAAATCTGTCCCTTCAAGGAACTTGCAGATAATCCTTTCTCCAATCCTTCTTGAAGAAAGGATAGAATCTTAGGAATTTTTACCTTGTCCCAAGGGAATCCTTTAGATTCACACCAACAGATATATTTTTTCCATATTTTGTGGTAAATGTTTCTAGTTACAGGCTTTCTGGCCTGAACAAGAGTATCAATAACAGAATCTGAGAACCCTCGCTTTGATAAGATCAAGCGTTCAATCTCCAAGCAGTCAGTTGGAGTGAAACCAGATTCGGATGTTCGAACGGACCCTGAACAAGAAGGTCTCGTCTCAAAGGTAGCTTCCATGGTGGAGCCGATGACATATTCACCAGGTCTGCATACCAAGTCCTGCGTGGCCACGCAGGAGCTATCAAGATCACTGATGCCCTCTCCTGATTGATCCTGGCTACCAGCCTGGGGATGAGAGGAAACGGCGGGAATAAATAAGCTAGTTTGAAGGTCCAAGGTGCTACTAGTGCATCTACTAGAGTCGCCTTGGGATCCCTGGATCTGGACCCGTAGCAAGGAACCTTGAAGTTCTGACGAGAGGCCATCAGATCCATGTCTGGAATGCCCCACAGTTGAGTAATGTGGGCAAAGAATTCCGGATGGAGTTCCCACTCCCCCGGATGTAATGTCTGACGACTCAGAAAATCCGCTTCCCAATTTTCCACTCCTGGGATGTGGATTGCAGACAAGTGGCAGGAGTGAGTCTCCGCCCATTGAATGATTTTGGTCACTTCTTCCATCGCCAGGGAACTCCTTGTTCCCCCCTGATGGTTGATGTACGCAACAGTCGTCATGTTGTCTGATTGAAACCGTATGAACTTGGCCTTTGCTAGCTGAGGCCAAGCCTTGAGAGCATTGAGTATCGCTCTCAGTTCCAGAATATTTATCGGTAGAAGAGATTCTTCCCGAGACCAAAGACCCTGAGCTTTCAGGGGTCCCCAGACCGCGCCCCAGCCCATCAGACTGGCGTCGGTCGTGACAATGACCCACTCTGGTCTGCGGAAGCTCATCCCCTGTGACAGATTGTCCAGGGACAGCCACCAACGGAGTGAATCTCTGGTCCTCTGATTTACTTGTATCGTCGGAGACAAGTCTGTATAGTCCCCATTCCACTGACTGAGCATGCACAGTTGTAATGGTCTTAGATGAATGCGCGCAAAAGGAACTATGTCCATTGCCGCTACCATCAAACCTATTACTTCCATGCACTGCGCTATGGAAGGAAGAGGAACGGAATGAAGTATTTGACAAGAGTTTAGAAGTTTTGTTTTTCTGGCCTCTGTCAGAAAAATCCTCATTTCTAAGGAGTCTATTATTGTTCCCAAGAAGGGAACCCTCGTTGACGGAGATAGAGAACTCTTTTCTACGTTCACTTTCCATCCGTGAGATCTGAGAAAGGCCAGGACAATGTCCGTGTGAGCCTTTGCTAGAGGAAGGGACGACGCTTGAATCAGAATGTCGTCCAAGTAAGGTACTACTGCAATGCCCCTTGGTCTTAGCACCGCTAGAAGGGACCCTAGTACCTTTGTGAAAATCCTTGGAGCAGTGGCTAATCCGAACGGAAGTGCCACGAACTGGTAATGCTTGTCCAGGAATGCGAACCTTAGGAACCGATGATGTTCCCTGTGGATAGGAATATGTAGATACGCATCCTTTAAATCCACCGTGGTCATGAATTGACCTTCCTGGATGGAAGGAAGAATTGTTCGAATGGTTTCCATTTTGAACGATGGAACCTTGAGAAACTTGTTTAGGATCTTGAGATCTAAGATTGGTCTGAACGTTCCCTCTTTTTTGGGAACTACGAACAGATTGGAGTAGAACCCCATCCCTTGTTCTCCTAATGGAACAGGATGAATCACTCCCATTTTTAACAGGTCTTCTACACAATGTAAGAATGCCTGTTTTTTTATGTGGTCTGAAGACAATTGAGACCTGTGGAACCTCCCCCTTGGGGGAAGCCCTTTGAATTCCAGAAGATAACCTTGGGAGACTATTTCTAGCGCCCAAGGATCCAGAACATCTCTTGCCCAAGCCTGAGCGAAGAGAGAGAGTCTGCCCCCCACCAGATCCGGTCCCGGATCGGGGGCCAACATCTCATGCTGTCTTGGTAGCAGTGGCAGGTTTCTTGGCCTGCTTTCCCTTGTTCCAGCCTTGCATTGGTCTCCAGGCTGGCTTGGCTTGAGAAGTATTACCCTCTTGCTTAGAGGACGTAGCACTTGGGGCTGGTCCGTTTCTACGAAAGGGACGAAAATTAGGTTTATCTTTGGCCTTGAAAGACCTATCCTGAGGAAGGGCGTGGCCCTTGCCCCCAGTGATATCAGAGATAATCTCTTTCAAGTCAGGGCCAAACAGCGTTTTCCCCTTGAAAGGAATGTTAAGCAATTTGTTCTTGGAAGACGCATCCGCTGACCAAGATTTTAACCAAAGCGCTCTGCGCGCCACAATAGCAAACCCAGAATTTTTCGCCGCTAACCTAGCCAATTGCAAAGTGGCGTCTAGGGTGAAAGAATTAGCCAATTTGAGAGCACGGATTCTGTCCATAATCTCCTCATAAGAAGGAGAATTACTAGTGATCGCCTTTTCTAGCTCATCGAACCAGAAACACGCGGCTGTAGTGACAGGGACAATGCATGAAATTGGTTGTAGACGGTAACCTTGCTGAACAAACATCTTTTTAAGCAAACCTTCTAATTTTTTATCCATAGGATCTTTGAAAGTACAACTATCTTCTATGGGTATAGTGGTGCGTTTGTTTAGAGTAGAAACCGCCCCCTCGACCTTGGGGACTGTCTGCCATAAGTCCTTTCTGGGGTCGACCATAGGAAACAATTTTTTAAATATGGGAGGAGGGACGAAAGGTATACCGGGCCTTTCCCATTCTTTATTTACAATGTCCGCCACCCGCTTGGGTATAGGAAAAGCTTCGGGGGGCCCCGGGACCTCTAGGAACTTGTCCATTTTACATAGTTTCTCTGGGATGACCAAATTCTCACAATCATCCAGAGTGGATAACACCTCCTTAAGCAGAGCGCGGAGATGTTCCAACTTAAATTTAAATGTAATCACATCAGGTTCAGCTTGTTGAGAAATTTTCCCTGAATCTGAAATTTCTCCCTCAGACAAAACCTCCCTGGCCCCCTCAGACTGGTGTAGGGGCCCTTCAGAAACAATATCATCAGCGTCCTCATGCTCTTCAGTATTTTCTAAAACAGAGCAGTCGCGCTTTCGCTGATAAGTGGGCATTTTGGCTAAAATGTTTTTGATAGAATTATCCATTACAGCCGTTAATTGTTGCATAGTAAGGAGTATTGGCGCGCTAGATGTACTAGGGGCCTCTTGTGTGGGCAAGACTGGTGTAGACGAAGGAGGGGATGATGCAGTACCATGCTTACTCCCCTCACTTGAGGAATCATCTTGGGCATCATTTTCTCTAAATTTTGTGTCACATAAATCCCATCTATTTAAATGAGAAGGGACCTTGGCTTCCCCACATTCAGAGCACAGTCTATCTGGCAGTTCAGACATGTTAAACAGGCATAAACTTGATAACAAAGTACAAAAAACGTTTTAAAATAAAACCGTTACTGTCACTTTAAATTTTAAACTGAACACACTTTATTACTGCAATTGCGAAAAAGTATGAAGGAATTGTTCAAAATTCACCAAAATTTCACCACAGTGTCTTAAAGCCTTAAAAGTATTGCACACTAAATTTGGAAACTTTAACCCTTAAAATAACGGAACCGGAGCCGTTTTTATATTTAACCCCTTTACAGTCCCTGGTATCTGCTTTGCTGAGACCCAACCAAGCCCAAAGGGGAATACGATACCAAATGACGCCTTCAGAAAGTCTTTTCTATGTATCAGAGCTCCTCACACATGCATCTGCATGTCATGCTTCTCAAAAACAAGTGCGCAATACAGGCGCGAAAATGAGACTCTGCCTATGATTAGGGAAAGCCCCTAGAGAATAAGGTGTCCAATACAGTGCCTGCCGGTTATTTTACAAAATTCCCAAGATTAAAATAATTCCTCAAGGCTATGGAGTATAAAATATGTTTATATATAAATCGATTTAGCCCAGAAAATGTCTACAGTCTTAAAAAGCCCTTGTGAAGCCCTTATTTACTGTCTGTAATAAAATGGCTTACCGGATCCCATAGGGAAAATGACAGCTTCCAGCATTACATCGTCTTGTTAGAATGTGTCATACCTCAAGCAGCAAAAGTCTGCTCACTGTTCCCCCAACTGAAGTTAATTCCTCTCAACAGTCCTGTGTGGAACAGCCATCGATTTTAGTAACGGTTGCTAAAATCATTTTCCTCTTACAAACAGAAATCTTCATCTCTTTTCTGTTTCAGAGTAAATAGTACATACCAGCACTATTTTAAAATAACAAACTCTTGATTGAATAATAAAAACTACAGTTAAACACTAAAAAACTCTAAGCCATCTCCGTGGAGATGTTGCCTGTACAACGGCAAAAAGAATGACTGGGGAAGGCGGAGCCTAGGAGGGATCATGTGACCAGCTTTGCTGGGCTCTTTGCCATTTCCTGTTGGGGAAGAGAATATCCCACAAGTAAGGATGACGCCGTGGACCGGACACACCTATGTTGGAGAAACAAGTTTTTTTCACAAGAGCAATTTTTCACCTACACATTTTTATGAGAAATGTTTTTATGAGATTTGTACTAAATCACATTCATTTGTGAGACACGTTCATATATTTTTTAGGTGTACACCTGCTATTTGCACATTTTTAATTTTTAATTTTTTTTGTTGAGATTTTTATACATTTATCAATTTTTTTCACATTTTCATATTTTTGCTTTATATACCAATTCTGGACACTTAATCTCACTTGGAAATTTGGATTTTTCACTATATAAACTTTGGATTTTGGATTTTTCCCATATGGACACCACCTGGACTTTTTTAATTAACTGTGGGATTTGAATACATATTTTTGGATATATTTTTTTATATTTTCGTTATATCACCATACTTGTGTATTTGTCAATGTCACCTTTAAGTTGAAACCTTGTTGTAAAACACGTGAGTAATCAGACTGCAGTTGTCTATATCACATCCGTCTGGAAAGCTATCTGTATAGATACAGATAGTATATCTACTCGATATTTCCAACCGGGAACTTCTTGTAAATTTGTCCATTACTATATGGTTTATATGTCATTTTATTATACTTTTTAGACAGCTTTTAGAATTTCAAGGAATCCTTACATTAGAGTCTAATTTTAGGTTTAATAATATATTTTTAGGCTCTAGGGAACACATATGTGCCACTTACATAGTATTTGGTTTTATGTGTAATAAATGTAATGTTTTTATCTATAAATCTATTATTCTTGTTTAGTCTTATTCTTCTAATATTCCCCGTTGACTATACCTTCAGCTAAGAACCCATTTGAAGGGTTCTAAGCGCTCCTTATAGCCCATATTTTGTCTATTTATTTAAGATTTGGTTGAGAGATCTTGCACTTAGGAGCCTGTGTAGTAGCATCTGTGGCGCTGGAGAGGTCCTTTCATTACTGTGTATTTATAGGCATTTTGAGGTTTGGTAAACTTTGCCCCTCCTGATAGGATTGCATATAACATACGTCACTAGATCATGGACTCTTGCCAATTAAATGAAAGAAATATATTTTAGCGATTTTAGCTTATTAAAATGTATTTCTCCTGCACATTATATTGTTTACTAAAGACTAGATCATTATCATGCTGCTGCAATTTTCTAAAACAGTTGTATTATTAAACTATTGTGCATAATTGCTATTTTGTTTATGTTTTATTATAACACTGATATTCAACTTCCAAAACACATAGGGGTCGTATATAATTTTATGGCTATTGAATACACAAATCCTATAATATAAAAGGCCAAGTGTGTTTGTCCAAAGCTGTCATGCGCAGTAGAGACAGCACGAGGACAAACACACCTGGTATTACCTGACATGCTGTTTGTGGTGAAAGTAGGCGGGAGCGGGGCGGGGGCGTGGCCATGCACGGTCGGCGCGAGAGAGAGGGGAGAGAAATAGAATTGAGGGGGAGAGACAAAAAGTTATAGGAAAGAGCAGAAGAGAGGGGAAAGAGCAGAAGAGAGGGGGGAAAAGAGCAGAAGAGAGGGGGGGAAAGAGCAGAAGAGAGGGGGGGAAAGAGCAGAAGAGAGGGGGGGAAAGTGCAGAAGAGAGGGGGGGAAAGTGCAGAAGAGAGGGGGGGAAAAGAGTAGAAGAGAGGGGGGGAAAAGAGTAGAAGAGAGGGGGGGAAAGAGCAGAAGAGGGGGGGGGGGAAAGAGCAGAAGAGAGGGGGGAAAAGAGCAGAAGAGAGGGGGGGAAAGAGCAGAAGAGAGGGGGGGAAAGAGCAGAAGAGAGGGGGGAAAGAGCAGAAGAGAGGGGGGGAAAGAGCAGAAGAGAGGGAAGAGAGAGAAAAAGAGGGGGGAGAGAGAGAGTAATAGACAGGGGGAGAGAGAGCAAAAGAGAGGGATGGAGAGACAGCGCAAAAGAGAGGGATGGAGAGGGAGAGCAAAAAAAAAAAGGAGTGAGACAGAGCAAAAGAGAGGGGGGAGAGAGCGCAAAAGAGAGGGGGGGGGAGAGCGCAAAAGAGAGGGGGGAGAGAGCGCAAAACAGAGGGGGGAGAGAGCGCAAAACAGAGGGGGGAGAGAGCGCAAAACAGAGGGGGGAGAGAGCGCAAAACAGAGGGGGGAGAGAGCGCAAAACAGAGGGGGGAGAGAGCGCAAAACAGAGGGGGGAGAGAGCGCAAAACAGAGGGGGGAGAGAGCGCAAAACAGAGGGGGGAAAGAGCGCAAAACAGAGGGGGGAGAGAGCGCAAAACAGAGGGGGGAGAGAGCGCAAAACAGAGGGGGGAGAGAGCGCAAAACAGAGGGGGGAGAGAGCGCAAAACAGAGGGGGGGGAGAGAGCGCAAAAGAAAGGGGGGGGAGAGAGCGCAAAAGAAAGGGGGGAGAGAGCGCAAAAGAAAGGGGGGAGAGAGCGCAAAAGAAAGGGGGGAGAGAGCGCAAAAGAAAGGGGGGAGAGAGCGCAAAAGAAAGGGGGGAGAGAGCGCAAAAGAAAGGGGGGAGAGAGCGCAAAAAAGAGAGGGGGGAGAGAGAGCAAAAAAGAGAGGGGGGAGAGAGAGCAAAAAAGAGAGGGGGGAGAGAGAGCAAAAAAGAGGGGGGAGAGAGAGCAAAAAAAGAGGGGGGAGAGAGAGCAAAAGAGGGGGGAGAGAGAGCAAAAGAGGGGGGAGAGAGGGGGGAGAGAGAGCAAAAAAAAAAGGAGAGAGACAGAGCAAAAGAGAGGGGGGAGAGAGAGCAAAAGAGAGGGGGGGAGAGAGAGCAAAAGAGAGGGGGGAGAGAGAGAGCAAAAGAGAGGGGGGAGAGAGAGCAAAAGAGAGGAAATTGTTTTATGGAACTGATTAATGTACCTGTACTACATATAATTACACAAATCAGGACTGGTGGATTTTTTATTAAAGGGTCAGTCTACTCAAGATTTTTTATTGTTTAAAAAGATAGAGATACTCCCTTTATTACCCATTCCCCAGTTTTAAATAACCAATGCAGTTATATTACTTTTTACCCCTGTAATTACCTTATATTTAATTCTCTGTAGACTGCCCCCTTATATCAGTTCTTTTGACAGATTTGCATTTTAGCTAATCAGTGCTGACTCATAAGTAACTCAACAGGAGTGAACACAATGTTATCTATATGGAACACATGAACTAGCACTGCCCAGCTGGGAAAAACTGTAAAAATAAGATAAGAGGCAGACTTCAAAATTAACAGAGAAAAAAAGAAAAATCACAGAAAAGCAATAGATAAATACAAATTTTTTTGCTTACCTGATAAATTTATTTATTTCCGAGCATGGAGAGTCCATGACGTCATTCCAATTACTAGTGGGATATTCAACTCCTGCCCAGCAGGAGGAGGCAAAGAGCTCCCGCTGTTAAGTGTAACTTCCCTTACCCATAACCCCCCAGTCATTTAGCCGAAGGAAAATGGAAAAAGAAGAAACACAAGGGTGAAAAAGGTGCCTGAGGTTTACTCAGAAAAAACTGCCGAATTATAATTAAAGAGAGGGCGGGGTCGTGGACTCTCCATGTCCGGAAAGAAATTTATCAGGTAAGCATAACTTTTGTTTTCTTTCCTATGGCATGGAGAGTCCACAACGTCATTCCAATTACTAGTGGGAACAAATACCCAAGCTAGAGGACATGGAATGAATAGGGAGGGAGAACAAAGCAGGAGGACCTAAACAGAAGGCACCACCGCAAATCTGTTCCACAGAAGCTTCATTTCTGAAAGCCCAAGAAGAGGAGACAGCCCTAGTGGAATGAGCCGTAATTCTCTCAGGAGGCTGCTGTCCAGCAGTCTCATAAGCAAAACGAATCAGACTTCTCAACCAGAGAGAAAAAGTAGTAGAAGTGGCCTTCTGACCCTTACGTTTTCCAGAGAAAACAACAAACAGGACAGAAGATCGCAGAAAATCTTTAGTAGCTTGTAAGTAAAATTTTAGAGCATGCACAACATCTAAGTTATGCAAAAGACGTTCCTTATGAGGAGGATTAGGACAAAAAGAAGGAACAACAATTTCCTGGCTAATGTTTCGATCAGACACCACCTTAGGGAGAAAACCCAATTTAGTACTAAGGACCGCCTTATGTGCATGAAAGATAAGGTACGGGGAATCATACTGCAGAGCTGAAAGTTCAGAAACTCTGCGAGTGGAAGATTTAGCAAGGAGAAACAAAACCTTCCAAGATAACAATTTCTTTCATGTAATTGGCAAGAGTCCATGAGCTAGTGACGTATGAGATATAAAATTCTACCAGGAGGGGCAAAGTTTCCCAAACCTCATAATGCCTATAAATACACCCCTCACCACACCCACAATTTTACAAACTTTGCCTTCTATGGAGGTGGTGAAGTAAGTTTGTGCTTGATTTTTAGGATTTCTTCTGTGATAAGTGCTTCTAAGCATTCTGAAGCCCAATTCCTCTCAAAGTACAGTGTAGAGAGTATCGCCTGTTTGATTTTATGGTTTTCCTCCTCGGGAAATCTTTTCAAGGGTTCTCTTTTATCGGTCGTAGGGATTCATCTCCTACCTCCCTTTTCAGAACGACAATATACTCTAATATACCATTACCTCTGCTGATAGCTTTCAGTACTGGTTTGGCTATCTGCTATATGTGGATGGGTGTCTTTCGGTAAGTATGTATCATTTTAAGACACTCTCAGCTATGGTTTGGCGCTTTATGTATTAATATAAAGGTTTTTTTTTCAATTTGACTTGTTTTTTTCTTGGAAAACTTGCGGGCAAATTAGGCTCGCGAGGGCGCAAAATGCTGTTATTTACTGTGTCATTCTTGGTGCGAGAAATTTTTTGGGCACGAATGTGCGACTGTCATGACGCAAATTCGTAATTTCCTGTGTCTTAGTTGACACTAGGTTGTTTGGCGCGAAATTGTGTTTGTTATGATGCGAGTTGCATAATTTCCGGATGTTTGTTGGCGCCAAAAAAAATCTCAGCTTCCTTTTGCGTTGAGCGTCATACTTGCTGCCAAAAAAAAATAGTTTTATTTTACCTCACTTCCTATATGCTCCTTGCCTTCTTTATGCTCAGAGGGCTATGCTATTTGCTTTTTTGTCAATTTTAGAATTTGCATTTTTTCCGTTTCCTGAAACTGCTATATGTCAAAATAAGATATTTCTGTTTAATGTTATTTTTCTTTTTTTACATTTTACAAGATGTGTGAATCTGATCCTGTCTCAGAAGCTGCTGTAGGAACTATGCTGCCTGAACACAGTTCTACCAAAGCTAAGTGTATCTGTTGTAAGCTAGTGGAGATTATATCTCCAGCTGTAGTATGTAACAGTTGTCATGATACGCTTTTGAATGCAGAAAAGGTTTCTATTAGTGCTAGTACCGTATCTGTTGTTCCTTCAACATCTAAAGTACATGATATCCCTGTTGATATGAAAAATTATATTGCTAATGCGATACAGAAGGCTATGGCTGCTATACCGCCTTTTTAAGATTGAGTATATTCGTTCTTTGTTAAAAGAAGTTTTAATAACTTTGGATATTGAGGAGTCTGGTCCTCTTGATAATAAATCCAGTAAACGTTTAAATTCTGTTTATAAACCTCCTGTGACTACTCCTGAGGTTTTTCCTGTTCCTGATGCAATTTCTGATGTGATTGCTAAGGAATGGTCTAAGCCTGGTACTTCTTTTGTTCCTTCTTCAAGGTTTAAAAAGTTGTATCCTTTGCCAGTGGCTAATTTAGAGTTTTGGGGGAAAGTTCCAAAGGTTGATGGGGCTATTTCTACTCTTGCTAAATTTACTACTATTCCTATGGAAGATAGTACCTCTTTTAAGAATCCATTAGATAGGAAGATTGAATCTTATCTAAGGAAAGCTTATGTGCATTCTGGCTATATGCTCAGACCTGCCATTTCTATGGCTGATGTTGCGGCTGGATCAACTTTTTGGTTGGATAGCTTAACACAACGGGAAAAAGACTCTGATTTGCATAGTATTGTTCATTTGCTTCAACATGCTAATCATTTTTTCTGTAATTCTATTTTTAATATCATCAAGATTAATGTTAAATGTCTTTGGCTATTTTAGCTAGAAGAGCTTTATGGCACAAATCATGGAATGCTGACATGGTATCGAAATCTAGGTAACTCTTTCATTCCAGGGTAATAATTTGTTTGGTTCCCAGTTGGATTCAATTATTTCCACTAGTACTGGGGGAGAGGGAGTTTTTTGCCTCAAGATAAAAAGTCTAAAGGATAATCTAAAGATTCTAATCGGTTTCGTTCCTTTCGTCAGAATAGAGAACAGAAAACCATTCCTTCCCCTAAACAATCTGGCTCCAATTGGAAGCCATCCTCGAGTTGGAATAAATCCAAGCCTTACAAGAAACCAAAACCAGCCCCCAAGACTGCATGAAGGTGCGGCCCTCGATCCAGTTCTGCTGGTGGGGGGCAGATTGAAATTATTTCAAGACGTTTGGGCAGGTTCCATTCAGAATTATTGGATTCAGAATATTGTCTCCCAGGGGTACCGAATAGGTTTCAGAATAAGACCTCCTGTGAGAAGATTTTCTCTGTCTCACGTTCCAACACATCCTGTGAAAGCTCAGGCTTTTCTGAAGTGCGTTTCAGATCTAGAGCTTTCAGGAGCGATTGTACCAGTTCCAATTCTGGAACAGGGTCTGGGTTTTTATTCAAATCTATTCATTGTCCCGAAGAAGGAAAATTCTTTCAGGCCAGTTCTGGATCTGAAGATTGAGTCCCAACTTTCAAGATGGTGACTATAAGGACTATTCTGCCTTTTGTTCAGCAAGGTCATTACATGTCCTCAATAGACTTACAGGATGCGTATCTTTATATTCCGATTCATCCAGAGCACTATCTGTTTCTGAGATTCTTTTTTCTAGGCAAGCATTACCAATTTGTTGCTCTTTCATTTGGCCAAGCAACAGCTCCAAGAATCTTTTTGAAGGTTCTCGTGCCCTTCTATCTGTAATCAGAGAGCAGGGTATTGCGGTGTTTCCTTATTTCGACGATATCTTGGCACTGGTTCAATCTTTTCATTTAGCAAAATCTCACATGAATCAACTTGTGTTGTTTCTTCAAAGACATGGTTGGAAGATCAATTTACCAAAGAGTTCCTTGATTCCTCAGACAAGGGTCACCTTTTTAGGTTTCCAGATAGATTCAGTGTCCATGACTTTGTCTTTAATAGACAAGAGACGAATGAAATTGGTTTCTGCCTGTCGAAACCTTCAGTCTCGATCATTCCCTTCAGTGGCTATGTGCATGGAAGTTTTTGGTCTCATGACTGCAGCATCGGACGCGATCCCCTTTGCTCGTTTTCATATGAGACCTCTGCAGCTTTGCATGCTGAATCAATGGTGCAGGGATTATACTCGGATATCACAGTTGATATACTTAAATCCCAACATTCAACTTCTCTGTCCTGGTGGTTAGTCCATCATCGGATTATTCAATGGGCCTCTTTTGTTCATCCTGCCTGGACTGTGATTTCAACAGATGCAAGTCTCACAGGTTGGGTAGCTGTATAGGGATCTCTGACAGCACAAGGAGTTTGGAATCCTCAAGAGGCGAGGATACCAATCAATATTTTAGAACTCTGTGCTATTTTCAGGGCTCTTCAGGCTTGGCCGCTATTGAAAAGAGAGAATTTATTCGTTTTCACACAGACAATATCACAACTGTGGCATATGTCAGTCATCAAGGGGGGACTCGCAGTCCTTTAGAGATGAAAGAAGTATCTTGGATACTTTCTTGGGAGGAATCCAACTCCTGTCTAATTTTTGCAATACATATTCCAGGTGTAGACAATTGGGAAGCGGATTATCTCAGTCGTCAGTCTTTACATCCAGGGGAGTGGTCTCTCCATCCAGATGTATTTTGTCAGATTGTACAGATGTGGGGTCTCCCCAAAATAGATCTGATGGCTTTCCATCTAAACAAAAAGCTTCCCAGGTACCTTTCCAGGTCCAGGGATCCTCAGGCGGAGATGGTGGATACGTTAGCAGTTCCTTGGTTTTACCAACCTGCTTACATTTTTCCGCCTCTAGTTTTTCTTCCAAGGGTGATCTCCAAGATCATAATGGAACAATCACATGTGTTTCTGATAGCACCAGCATGGCCTCACAGGTTTTGGTATGCAGATCTTGTCCGGATGTCCAGTTGCCAACCTTGGCCATTTCCTTTAAGGCCAGACCTTCTGTCTCAAGGGCTGTTTTTCCATCAGGATCTCAAATCATTAAATTTGACGGTATGGAAATTGAACGCTTAGTCATAGAGGTTTCTCTGACTCAGTGATTAATACTATGCTACCGGCTCGTAAGTCTGTTTCAAGAAAGATTTATTATCGGGTTTGGAAAACTTATATTTCATGGTGTTCTTCTCATAAATTCTCTTGGCATTCTTTTAGAATTCCTAGAATTTTACAGTTTCTTCAGGATAGTTTGGATAAAGGTTTGTCTGCAAGTACTTTAAAAGGGACAAATCTCTGCTTTATTTCACAGAAAGATTGCTAAACTTCCTGATATTCACTGTTTTGTTCAGGCTTTGGTTTGTATCAAGCCTGTTAAATCAATCTCCTCCTTGGAGTCTTAATTTGATTTTGAAGGCTTTGCAGACTCCTCCTTTTGAGCCTATGCATTCTTTGGATATTAAACTACTTTCTTGGAAAGTGTTGTTTCTTTTGGCTATCTCTTCAGCTAGAAAAGTTTCTGAATTGTCTACTTTCTCTTGTAAGTCTCTTTTTCTGATTTTCCATCAGGATAAGGCTGTTTTGCGGACTTCGTTTAAATTTCTTCCTAAAGTTGTGAATTCTAACATTAGTAGGGAAATTGTTGTTCCTTCCGTGTGTCCAAATCCTAAGAATACTCTTGAAAGTTCTTTGCATTCTTTGGATGTTGTAAGAGCTTTGAAATATTATGTCAAAGCTACTAAAGATTTCAGGAAGAATTCTAGTCTATTTGTCATTTTTTCTGGTCATAGGAAAGGTCAGAAAGCCTCTGCAATTTCTTTGGTATCTTGGTTAAAGCTTTTGATTCACAAGGCTTATTTAGAGGCGGGACAGTCTCCGCCTCAGAGAATTACAGCTCATTATACTAGATTAGTCGCCACTTCTTGGGCTTTTAAGAATGAAGCTTCGGTTGATCAGATTTGCAAAGCAGCAACTTGGTCTTCTTTGCATAAATTTACTACATTTTACCATTTTGATGTATTAGCTTCTTCTGAAGCAGTCTTTGGTAGAAAAGTTCTTCAGGAAGCTGTTTCAGTTTGATTCTTCTGCTTATGATTTAAGTTTTTTTCTTGAAATTCATGTGGAATGTTTTTATTTTATCCCTCCCTTTCTAGTGACTCTTGTGTGTTCTCCCACATTTTGGGTATTTCTATCCCATATGTCACTAGCTCATGGACTCTTGCTAATTACATGAAAGAAAACATAATTTATGTAAGAACCTTACCTGATAAATTCATTTCTTTCATATTGGCAAGAGTCCATGAGGCCCACCCTTTTTATGGTGGTTATAAATTTTGTACAAAAAGCACAATTTTATTTCCAGTTCCTCTTTTTGTATGCTTTTTTACTCCTTATTTTATCACCCCACTACTTGGATATTCATTAAACTGAATTGTGGGTGTGGTGAGGGGTGTATTTTTAGGCATTTTGAGGTTTGGGAAACTTTGTCCCTCCTGGTAGGATTGTATATCCCATACGTCACTAGCTCATGGACTCTTGCCAATATGAAAGAAATGAATTTATCAGGTAAGTTCTTACATAAATTATGTTTTTATATCAACAACATGCATCGGCTCAAAAAGAACCTTCTGCAAAACTTTAAGAACTAGATTAAGACTCCAAGGAGGAGCAACAGATTTAAACACAGGCCTGATTCTGATTACGGCCTGTACAAAAGCTTGAACATCTGGTAAGTCTGCCAGACGTTTGTGCAAAAGGATAGATAATGCAGAAATCTGACCCTTCAGAGTACTGACTGACAAACCTTTCTCCAGGCCATCCTAAAGAAAAGATAAAATACAGGAAATCCTCACCCAGCTCCAGGAGAAACCCTTAGAATCGCACCAATAAAGCTTCAGAGAATCCAGGTTTGGATGGAGTAAAGGACCCTGAATTAGAAGGTCCTTATTTAGAGGTAACCTTCAAGGAGGTAAAGATGACACCCTTACTAGATCTGCAAACCATATCCTGCAAGGCAATGCAGGAACTATTAGGATTACCGATGCTCTCTCCTGTTTGATACGAGCAATGACTCGTGGAAGGAGAGCAAATGGAGGAATCATATATGCCAGAGAGAATATCCAAGGAAAAGCTAGAGCATCTATCAGAACGGCCTGAGGATCTCTTGACCTTGAACCGTACCTTGGAATCTTGGCGTTTTGGCGGGACACCATCAGATCCAACTCTGGAACCCCCCACCCGAGGGTTATCTAAGAGAACACTTCCAGATGAAGAGCCCACTCTCCGGGATGAAAGATCTGTCTGCTCATAAAATCTGCCTCCCAATTGTTCACTCCTGGAATGTGGATGACAGATAGGAGACAGTCGTGGGCTTCTGCCCATTGCAGAATGCGAGTCACCTCCTTCATTGCCAAGGAACTCAGAGTTCCTCCCTGGTGGTTGATTTAAACCACTGAGGTGATGTTGTCCGACTGGAATCGGATAAACCGGACTAAAGATAATTGAGGCCCCACTGACAGGGCATTGAAGATTGCTCTTAACTCCAAAATGTTTATGGGAAGAGAAGACTTCCCGAGACCACAGGTCCTGAACCTTCAGAGAACCCCAAACAGCTCCCCAGCCGTCCGTAGTCACAATCACCCAGGAAGGTCTCAGGAAGCAAGTGCCCCAAGACAGATGTTCCTGTGAAATCCACCACAAAAGAGAGTCTCTTGTTAGGGGGTCCAGATGTATCCTCTGCGATAAATCTGAATGGTCTCCGTTCCATTGATGGAGCATGAAAAGCAGCAGAGGTTGCAGATGGAACTGAGCAAAAACAGAATTTATGTTTACCTGATAAATTACTTTCTCCAACGGTGTGTCCGGTCCACGGCGTCATCCTTACTTGTGGGATATTCTCTTCCCCAACAGGAAATGGCAAAGAGCCCAGCAAAGCTGGTCACATGATCCCTCCTAGGCTCCGCCTTCCCCAGTCATTCGACCGACGTAAAGGAGGAATATTTGCATAGGAGAAATCATATGATACCGTGGTGACTGTAGTTAAAGAAAATAAATTATCAGACCTGATTAAAAAACCAGGGCGGGCCGTGGACCGGACACACCGTTGGAGAAAGTAATTAATCAGGTAAACATAAATTCTGTTTTCTCCAACATAGGTGTGTCCGGTCCACGGCGTCATCCTTACTTGTGGGAACCAATACCAAAGCTTTAGGACACGGATGAAGGGAGGGAGCAAATCAGGTCACCTAGATGGAAGGCACCACGGCTTGCAAAACCTTTCTCCCAAAAATAGCCTCAGAAGAAGCAAAAGTATCAAATTTGTAAAATTTAGTAAAAGTGTGCAGTGAAGACCAAGTCGCTGCCTTACATATCTGATCAACAGAAGCCTCGTTCTTGAAGGCCCATGTGGAAGCCACAGCCCTAGTGGAATGAGCTGTGATTCTTTCAGGAGGCTGCCGTCCGGCAGTCTCGTAAGCCAATCTGATGATGCTTTTAAGCCAAAAAGAGAGAGAGGTAGAAGTTGCTTTTTGACCTCTCCTTTTACCAGAATAAACAACAAACAAGGAAGATGTTTGTCTAAAATCCTTTGTAGCATCTAAATAGAATTTTAGAGCACGAACTACATCCAAATTGTGCAACAAACGTTCCTTCTTTGAAACTGGATTCGGACACAAAGAAGGCACGACTATCTCCTGGTTAATGTTTTTGTTAGAAACAACTTTCGGAAGAAAACCAGGTTTAGTACGCAAAACCACCTTATCTGCATGGAACACCAGATAAGGAGGAGAACACTGCAGAGCAGATAATTCTGAAACTCTTCTAGCAGAAGAAATTGCAACCAAAAACAAAACTTTCCAAGATAATAACTTAATATCAACGGAATGTAAGGGTTCAAACGGAACCCCCTGAAGAACTGAAAGAACTAAATTGAGACTCCAAGGAGGAGTCAAAGGTTTGTAAACAGGCTTGATTCTAACCAGAGCCTGAACAAAGGCTTGAACATCTGGCACAGCTGCCAGCTTTTTGTGAAGTAACACAGACAAGGCAGAAATCTGTCCCTTCAAGGAACTTGCAGATAATCCTTTCTCCAAACCTTCTTGAAGAAAGGATAGAATCTTAGGAATTTTTACCTTGTCCCAAGGGAATCCTTTAGATTCACACCAACAGATATATTTTTTCCACATTTTGTGGTAAATTTTTCTAGTTACAGGCTTTCTGGCCTGAACAAGAGTATCAATGACAGAATCTGAGAACCCTCGCTTTGATAAGATCAAGCGTTCAATCTCCAAGCAGTCAGTTGGAGTGAGACCAGATTCGGATGTTCGAACGGACCTTGAACAAGAAGGTCTCGTCTCAAAGGTAGCTTCCATGGTGGAGCCGATGACATATTCACCAGGTCTGCATACCAAGTCCTGCGTGGCCACGCAGGAGCTATCAAGATCACCGATGCCCTCTCCTGATTGATCCTGGCTACCAGCCTGGGGATGAGAGGAAACGGCGGGAATACATAAGCTAGTTTGAAGGTCCAAGGTGCTACTAGTGCATCTACTAGAGTCGCCTTGGGATCCCTGGATCTGGACCCGTAGCAAGGAACCTTGAAGTTCTGACGAGAGGCCATCAGATCCATGTCTGGAATGCCCCACAATTGAGTAATTTGGGCAAAGATTTCCGGATGGAGTTCCCACTCCCCCGGATGAAATGTCTGACGACTCAGAAAATCCGCTTCCCAATTTTCCACTCCTGGGATGTGGATTGCAGACAAGTGGCAGGAGTGAGTCTCCGCCCATTGAATGATTTTGGTCACTTCTTCCATCGCCAGGGAACTCCTTGTTCCCCCCTGATGGTTGATGTACGCAACAGTCGTCATGTTGTCTGATTGAAACCTTATGAACTTGGTCTTTGCTAGCTGAGGCCAAGCCTTGAGAGCATTGAATATCGCTCTCAGTTCCAGAATATTTATCGGGAGAAGAGATTCTTCCCGAGACCAAAGACCCTGAGCTTTCAGGGGTCCCCAGACCGCGCCCCAGCCCACCAGACTGGCGTCGGTCGTGACAATGACCCACTCTGGTCTGCGGAAGCTCATTCCCTGTGACAGGTTGTCCAGGGACAGCCACCAACGGAGTGAATCTCTGATCCTCTGATCTACTTGTATCGTCGGAGACAAGTCTGTATAGTCCCCATTCCACTGACTGAGCATGCACAGTTGTAATGGTCTTAGATGAATTCGCGCAAAAGGAACTATGTCCATTGCCGCTACCATCAAACCTATTACTTCCATGCACTGCGCTATGGAAGGAAGAGGAACAGAATGAAGTATTTGACAAGAGTTTAGAAGTTTTGATTTTCTGGCCTCTGTCAGAAAAATCCTCATCTCTAAGGAGTCTATTATTGTTCCCAAGAAGGGAACCCTTGTTGACGGAGATAGAGAACTTTTTTCTACGTTCACTTTCCACCCGTGAGATCTGAGAAAGGCCAGGACAATGTCCGTGTGAGCCTTTGCTTGTGGAAGGGACGACGCTTGAATCAGTATGTCGTCCAAGTAAGGTACTACTGCAATGCCCCTTGGTCTTAGCACCGCTAGAAGGGACCCTAGTACCTTTGTGAAAATTCTTGGAGCAGTGGCTAATCCGAACGGAAGTGCCACAAACTGGTAATGCTTGTCCAGAAATGCGAACCTTAGGAACCGATGATGTTCCTTGTGGATAGGAATATGTAGATACGCATCCTTTAAATCCACCGTGGTCATGAATTGACCTTCCTGGATGGAAGGAAGAATTGTTCGAATGGTTTCCATTTTGAACGATGGAACCTTGAGAAACTTGTTTAGGATCTTGAGATCTAAGATTGGTCTGAATGTTCCCTCTTTTTTGGGAACTACGAACAGATTGGAGTAGAACCCCATCCCTTGTTCTCCTAATGGAACAGGATGAATCACTCCCATTTTTAACAGGTCTTCTACACAATGTAAGAATGCCTGTTTTTTTATGTGGTCTGAAGACAATTGAGACCTGTGGAACCTCCCCCTTGGGGGAAGCCCCTTGAATTCCAGAAGATAACCTTGGGAGACTATTTCTAGCGCCCAAGGATCCAGAACATCTCTTGCCCAAGCCTGAGCGAAGAGAGAGAGTCTGCCCCCCACCAGATCCGGTCCCGGATCGGGGGCCAACATCTCATGCTGTCTTGGTAGCAGTGGCAGGTTTCTTGGCCTGCTTACCTTTGTTCCAGCCTTGCATTGGCCTCCAGGCTGGCTTGGCTTGAGAAGTATTACCCTCTTGCTTAGAGGACGTAGCACTTGGGGCTGGTCCGTTTCTGCGAAAGGGACGAAAATTAGGTTTATTTTTGGCCTTGAAAGACCTATCCTGAGGAAGGGCGTGGCCCTTGCCCCCAGTGATATCAGAAATAATCTCTTTCAAGTCAGGGCCAAACAGCGTTTTCCCCTTGAAAGGAATGTTAAGCAATTTGTTCTTGGAAGACGCATCCGCTGACCAAGATTTTAGCCAAAGCGCTCTGCGCGCCACAATAGCAAACCCAGAATTTTTCGCCGCTAATCTAGCCAATTGCAAAGTGGCGTCTAGGGTGAAAGAGTTAGCCAATTTGAGAGCATGAATTCTGTCCAAAATCTCCTCATAAGAAGAATCTTTATTGAGCGCCTTTTCTAGTTCATCGAACCAGAAACACGCTGCTGTAGTGACAGGAACAATGCATGAAATTGGTTGTAGAAGGTAACCTTGCTGAACAAACATCTTTTTAAGCAAACCCTCTAATTTTTTATCCATAGGATCTTTGAAAGCACAACTATCTTCTATGGGTATAGTGGTGCGTTTGTTTAGAGTAGAAACCGCCCCCTCGACCTTGGGGACTGTCTGCCATAAGTCCTTTCTGGGGTCGACCATAGGAAACAATTTCTTAAATATAGGGGGAGGGACGAAAGGTATGCCGGGCCTTTCCCATTCTTTATTTACAATGTCCGCCACCCGCTTGGGTATAGGAAAAGCTTCGGGGGGCCCCGGGACCTCTAGGAACTTGTCCATTTTACATAATTTCTCTGGAATGACCAAATTCTCACAATCATCCAGAGTAGATAACACCTCCTTAAGCAGGACGCAGAGATGTTCCAATTTAAATTTAAATGTAATCACATCAGGTTCAGCTTGTTGAGAAATTTTCCCTGAATCTGAAATTTCTCCCTCAGACAAAACCTCCCTGGCCCCCTCAGACTGGTGTAGGGGCGCTTCAGAACCAATATCATCAGCGTCCTCATGCTCTTCAGTATTTTCTAAAACAGAGCAGTCGCGCTTTCGCTGATAAGTGGGCATTTTGGCTAAAATGTTTTTGATAGAATTATCCATTACAGCCGTTAATTGTTGCATAGTAAGGAGTATTGGCGCACTAGATGTACTAGGGGCCTCCTGTGTGGGCAAGACTGGTGTAGACGAAGGAGGGGATGATGCAGTACCATGCTTACTCCCCTCACTTGAGGAATCATCTTGGGCATCATTTTCTCTAAATTTTGTGTCACATAAATCACATCTATTTAAATGAGAAGGAACCTTGGCTTCCCCACATACAGAACACAGTCTATCTGGTAGTTCAGACATGTTAAACAGGCATAAACTTGATAACAAAGTACAAAAAACGTTTTAAAATAAAACCGTTACTGTCACTTTAAATTTTAAACTGAACACACTTTATTACTGCAAATGTGAAAAAGTATGAAGGAATTGTTCAAAATTCACCAAAATTTCACCACAGTGTCTTAAAGCCTTAAAAGTATTGCACACCAAATTTGAAAGCTTTAACCCTTAAAATAACGGAACCGGAGCCGTTTTTATATTTAACCCCTTTACAGTCCCTGGTATCTGCTTTGCTGAGACCCAACCAAGCCCAAAGGGGAATACGATACCAAATGACGCCTTCAGAAAGTCTTTTCTATGTATCAGAGCTCCTCACACATGCATCTGCATGTCATGCTTCCCAAAAACAAGTGCGCAATAGAGGCGCGAAAATGAGGCTCTGCCTATGATTAGGGAAAGCCCCTAGAGAATAAGGTGTCCAATACAGTGCCTGCCGGTTATTTTACATAATTCCCAAGAATAAAATAATTCCTCAAAGCTATGAAGTATAAAATATGCTTATATATCAATCGTTTTAGCCCAGAAAATGTCTACAGTCTTAAAAGCCCTTGTGAAGCCCTTTTTTTCTTTATGTAATAAAAATGGCTTACCGGATCCCATAGGGAAAATGACAGCTTCCAGCATTACATCGTCTTGTTAGAAATGTGTCATACCTCAAGCAGCAAAAGTCTGCTCACTGTTTCCCCCAACTGAAGTTAATTCCTCTCAACAGTCCTGTGTGGAAACAGCCATCGATTTTAGTAACGGTTGCTAAAATCATTTTCCTCTTACAAACAGAAATCTTCATCTCTTTTCTGTTTCAGAGTAAATAGTACATACCAGCACTATTTTAAAATAACAAACTCTTGATTGAATAATAAAAACTACAGTTAAACACCAAAAAACTCTAAGCCATCTCCGTGGAGATGTTGCCTGTACAACGGCAAAGAGAATGACTGGGGAAGGCGGAGCCTAGGAGGGATCATGTGACCAGCTTTGCTGGGCTCTTTGCCATTTCCTGTTGGGGAAGAGAATATCCCACAAGTAAGGATGACGCCGTGGACCGGACACACCTATGTTGGAGAAAAGGAATATGTCCATGGAAGCAACCATCAGACCAACCCCCTTCATGCATTGAGCCACTGATGGACAAAAAGCAGACTGGAGGAAAAGGCAGGAAGCAAAAAGTTTGGATTTTCTGTCCTCCATCAGGAAAATCTTTATGGACAGGAAATCCGATTGTCCCTAGGAAATACACCTTTGTAGATGGAACTAAAGAACTCTTTTCCAGATTCACCTGCCACCCGTGGGAACGTAGAAAAGACAACAACATCTCTGTATGAGATTTTACTAGTTGAAAAAGAGGACACCTGAACCAAGATGTCGTCTAGATATGGTGCCACAGCAATTCCCTGGGATCTGATCACTGCCAAAAGGGCTCACAGAACCTTTGTGAATATTCTGGGAGCTGTGGCAAGACCAAACGCAAGGGCAACAAACTGGAAAGGCAAACCTTAGAAACTGATGATCCCTGTGAATGGGAACTTGTAAATACACGTCCTTCAGGTCTATGGTTGTCATGAATTGACCTTCCTGGACCAATGGAAGAATGGAACGAATAGTTTCCGATCTTGAAGGACGGAACCCTGAGGAATTTGTTTAAGCACTTTAGATCTATGATGGGATAGATAGCTCTGCTGTGGGTGTCCTCTTGCAACTTCCTGTTGGGAATGAGAATATCCCACAAGTAATGGATGATCCGTGGACTGGATACACCTTACAAGAGAAAGTTCCCTCCTTTTTGGGAACCACAAATAGATTTGAATAGAATCCTAGACCTTGTTCCTCTAGAGGGACTGGTACAATAACTCCCAGGGAGGATAGGTCCTTGACACAATTTAAGAAGGCCTCCCTCTTTACCTGGTTTGAGGATAATCTTACATACAAAAGAAGGAACTCAGTAGTGCTAAAACAAATGCGTGAAAAACCACTTGAGGTCAGCTAATAGTTAATAGTGCAGTGTATTCCAAACTGTATGACAGCTTAAGGAAACTTTTATAGGTAACTGCATAGGCGAATTGGTCAAAATAAGTCCCCCACTGTTGCCCAAGCCTGCTTACTATACCGGACACTTTGGGATCTACGATGCACGGGTACCTTATACCATCTCCGAGTGCTCGTTTCTTCACCGGCTCAGCTGCTTGGCGTCCTCGTGGGTCTGCGGATGTACAGCGTCTCTCCTCTTCGATGAGCGCTGGATCCTATTGGCTAGTCAAAGCGTCAATCAGCAGTAACCAATCCGTGGAAAGTACTGATGCTGAAGAATCACCAATAACTATTTGCTGCACGCACACACCTCCCCACAGCTTAACAGTCCAGGATACACTGGCAAAATGTAGAAATATAGAAAAGCGGTAGTCCTGGAGAGTATAGTTAAAACGTCTTTATTTCAAACTCAGATTAAAAACGAATGGCAATCACAAGTAAAAACATCACAGGTGTGGCACTATAGGCTATGACTACGGCTCCCAGCCGAAACGCGTAAGCCAAACAGTGCCACACCTGTGATGTTTTTACTTGTGATTGCCATTCGTTTTTAATCTGAGTTTGAAATAAAGACGTTTTAACTATACTCTCCAGGACTACCGCTTTTCTATATTTCTTGAGGATAATCTTGACAGAAGAAATCCTATTCTGTAACCCTGGGATACTTTGTCCACAGCCCATGGATCTTGGACACCGCGTATCCAAGACTGCGGAAAAAAGCCAGCCCCCCACCTAATCCAAACTCAGATCGGGGGCGGACCCTTCATGCTGATTTAGAGTCAGCGGAACGAGTTTTGTTTTCCCTTGTTCCAGGGCTGGCTGGATTTCCAAGTGGACCTTGATCGGTCTGGTTTGGAAGAGGAAGAGGAGGACTTCTGTCCCTTAAAAATGCGAAAGGAATGAAAATTAGAAGACTGTCAACCCCTAGGTCTATTCTTCTTGTTCTGAGGTAGGAAAGATCCCTCTCCACCCATAATCTCAAAAATGATTTCCGCCAGACCAGGTCCAAACAGAGTTTTACCCTTATAAAGGTAAAGCCAAAAGCTTGGCTTTTGAAGAAACATCAGCCGACCAAGATTTTAACTACAAAACTCTGCGGGCTAGCACAGTGAAGCTAGACATCTTAGATTTCAGTCTAATTATCTGCATGTTGGCATCACAGATAAAAGGTATTGGCCAGTTTGAGAGCTTTGATCCTATCTTGGATCTCCTCTATCGTAGTTTCCTCTGAAATAAGATCAGACAAGGCATCGCACCAAAAAGATGCTGCTCCCGCAACCGTGGAAATACTCGCTGCAGGTTGCAACTGTAATCCTTGATGGATAAACATCTTTTTTTAAGTAAGTATCTAGCTTCTTATCCATTGGATCCTTAAAAGAGCAACTATCCTCTATAAGAATGGTATTTCTCTTAGCAAGAGTAGAAATAGCTCTTTCTACTTTAGGCACAGTGCGCCACGAGTTACAAATAGAGTCAGCAAAAGGAAACATCTTTTTAAAAACAGGGGAAGGGGAAAAAGGAACCCCTGGCTTATCCCATTCCTGAGCTATAATTTCAGACATCTTCCTTGGGACAGGAAAAACCTTCTCAGAAGATGGAGAATCGTAAACTCTATCCAGTTTAGAAGATTTTGTGGGCTTGACAGCAACCGAAGGTTCAGAGTCATTCAAAGTAGCTAGAACCTCCTTCAGTAGTAACTGAAGGTGTTCAAGTTTAAATCTAAAATTAACCTCTTCAGATAGTGAAGATTTTTCTGCTAAAGTGTCAGAGTCTGAGATTTCACCTTCAGAAGCTACTGAAGTATTTTCTCATCAGACAATTGACAAAGATTGACTAATGCAGACTTAGAATCAGAAGCCTTATTATCAGGCAAATGTTTAGATTTACTCTTACGCTTACCCGAGGAAGGGAAAGCTGTCAACACAGCTGAAACTGCAGCAGTAAAATCCCCAGGTAAATAAACACCCCTAGGTGGTTGAGAGGACATAGAAGGCACAGTATAAGAAACAACTAAGGCTTGGGACGTTTGAGGAGAAAGCTGAGGCATGTCTCGCACAGCATTATCCTGAGAATCACTTGGCTCAGAAGGAAGTAACTTTTCCTTAAATTTTAAAGTTTTAGTTAAACATGAGGAGTAAAATTGCACAGGCAGGACAATTTGGGCCTCTAAACACAAACATTTATCCATAGAGATAGATTGATCCTGTTCTAAATCCATAGCTATAGTAGAACAGGTCCCACTAGCAATGTCAAAATTTTTTATTTTTTTTTAAATATATACCCAAAAAAAAATTATCATCAAGGGAAAATATGAAATTTAAACATCAAATTTAATAATAAATATAGATGGTCGATTGTATTGAAAACAACCTCAGATTGCCTAAGCTCCTACCGGCCAGAAGACAGCCCACTAGTAAGAGGAATAAACAGAACCCTCTTTGCAGAGACCCTCTCCTTTTAAACGATCCGGGTAGATGCTAGAAACAACCATCTAGCTGCAGCCGAGACGAGAAGCCTCTAGCTGTGTAGGAAAATTTTCACTATCTTCCTCAACGACTCCGCTCCGAAAACCGGAAGTGCAGGTGTCACATGAGCGGGACCCAAATGAACTGCGCCATTAGAAAAAAAAGTGCGCGAAGGAGCCTCACAGTGAAAAAACAGAAGCATAATATGATAGGTCATATAATAAAGGAAATCCTCTATCATTAACCACTTGCATCCCTTAGCCAAGTGAACTCCCTAAGTCTCTTACTGGATTATAAGTGCCAAGAATTGTCCCCATATGAATCCTTAACTGATAAGGATTATTATGTCCCAAATGGATCTGATAATGAGGATTAACGTCTTAAGTGCTGCTGTCCATCTGTACCTAAAAGGCAAATGCACTTACCTTAGATCCAAATGCAAGACAGATGCTGCTCCAAAGGTGTGGCAGGTACTTCACTCCATGTCCTGGACCTGTAGGAAAAGAAAGAACAGAGTAACCAACTCTGCAATAAGGGGTAGCAAAGTGTTAAGAGTAAAGCAAAGACAACCTTGCCGCCTTTAACTGCTAAAACCCACCACTACTCTTACTAAAGAGATTGACATGGACACAGCTAGACCCCAATCCTTGCTTGTAGGGAAAATTACCCATAAAAGGATTATATCTTCAGACACCAACTTCGCACATCCTCCATTGACAGAGGCAAAGAGAATGACTGGGGGTTATGGGTAAGGGAAGTTACACTTAACAGCTTTGCTGGGGTGCTTTTTGCCTCCCCCTGCTGGCCAGGAGTTGAATATTCCACTAGTAATTGGAATGACATTGTGGACTCTCCATGCCATAGGAAAGAAAACTATTATTCTAATCTTTTAAAAATATATGGCAATATGGCTTGATGAACTTTCATGCCCCCATTTGTGCTTAATTAAAGACAAATGATTAAGATGGGACTTTATAAGTATAAGACTGTTTATTGAGCCTTCTTTTAATGTATTTTTAAAAATTATTATTATAAAAGTTATTTTTTATTATGCAACACCTTAAGGGTACAACCTTTTTCTGTTTTCTAATGATTTTTACTATTGTGGTTCGGTTCACCGCTTCTGTGGTCTACAGCATCACACTTAAAGGGACATAATACTCATATGCTAAATTACTTGAAACTGATGCAGTATAACTGTAAAAAGCTGACAGGAAAATATCACCTGAGCATCTCTATGTAAAAAAGGAAGATATTTTACCTCACAATTTCCTCAGCTCAGCAGAGTAAGTTCTGTGTAAAAATTATACTTCAGCTGCAGGTAAAAAAAAATAAAAAATGAAGCAATGAACCGCAGCCAATCAGCATCAATAGTGCTGAGGTCATGAACTCTTTTACTGTGATCTCATGAGATTTCAAAGTAAACTTCCTCCTTGAAACTGAATAGGGAAATAACATGAGAGTGCACGAGGCTCAACCCCTTAGCTGTCCCGGGACAGACATACTGATTTGCTGCTTAGAAGTCCTTTACAATGGGATGTGGCTACTAAGGAACTTTTGAGGTAAAATATCTTTCTTTTTTACATAGAGATGTTCAGGTGATATTTTCTAGTCAGCTTTTTACAGCTATACTGCATCACTTTCAAGTGTTTCAACATTTGGGTATTATGGCCCTTTAATAGCTGAAAACAAAAGCTGATCATTTAAGCAGGATAAAAAGAAATACAAAATGTTTTTCAACAGGTGTGTGTCCTAGACTGCAAAACATAGTAAATTATGCTTAAAATACTTATAAAATATATATTTTGTATGAATATCCTTTGCAATGTTGAGATAACCAGATGTATACTTGGAATATATAAAAGTTGCTATACTGTCCGATTAACATTTATAAGAAGAAGACCACAAACCCTTATATTAGCTTTACGAACACGGTACCTAAACTGTCCTATATAATGGCCTTACCATTGTCACACATCATACTGGGAGATAAGCACTACCCATTAACAAGCATACCAAAACTGCTCAACAGAAATTAACTTTAGTGAATATTAAATGACAGCACTAACTCAAAAGATTATTTTCACAATCTACCCCAAGGTCCTGTGACAAACAGCAAATGTCTGCTTCTTGCCAACAATTCTCCTGCTAAAGATGAACACCATGGAACACGGTTGTTATTTATAGATCACTGGTCAGTCACAATGTAATGAAGCAGAAAAACACTTCAGCACACTGACTCAGGCTTGCACGTTACCCAAGGACCACTGCCCAATTCCTCAAAAATACATGAAAGGTAGCAGGCGGGTAACAGCAAATTCAATATAATTTATTGTATAAGACAAAAAGAGGTAACGTTTCGGGACCTTATCCCTTAATCATACCATCTGGTATGATTAAGGGATAAGGTCCCGAAACGTCACCTCTTTTTGTCTTATACAATAAATTATATTGAATTTGCTGTTACCCGCCTGCTACCTTTCAGTCACAATGTAACACAGGTTGGTGTAGATGTTAATTACAGTGACATTAAAGATAAAATTAAGATATATTACCTTTTTACTCGCTCCCCCGAGTGATACAGTCGGCCTTGTTTTGAAATCTCCCTCAAAGCTGAACATGGTTACAGTTTATCCCATCTAAAAGATCTGGTGATACAGAGGGAACACTGAAAAATAAAATAATAATCGGAGCTCAAAATTTTAGGTCATAATCTACTAGCCAGGCTAAAATGTTACTCGCCACTTCTGATCCTAACCACTACCTGCCCACACCCACTACTCCACCCCCTCTTTGCATATGTTTAGTCATTGTGAAACACATTATTGTGCAGTCATTTTTAATATTATTTTATACCATAGCAAATTAATAATGCTACTTACAATAATAGATTAAAAATATAAGTGCATAGCAGTTAGCATCATCAACTTGGTGGTTATGGGTAAGACAACAGCTGAAAAGAAATAGGAAGTTGTTGAAGTGAGAGAGTAGAGAAAGTGCTGACAATCATGGAAGGTCATAGCAGACCTGGAGATTTTCTTTTAATAATTATCATCTTTCACTTCTATCTCTAAAGTATCTTTCTCCCCTCCCTCCTCTCTTTATTCTCTCTTTTTACCCTCTCCCTTATCTCTCAATCCATATATTCTCTTTACACTCTTTCCCCTCTCTCATACATTTTTACTTTCTTTTTTCTTTCTCCACTCTCTCGTAAAGCTTTCTTCTTCGCCACTTTTACTTTTCCTCTCTAATCTCTCTCTCTATGCCCCATTTACCCTCTCAGAAGTAACAGTCTAAGCAATAATGGTGTTCCTACAGCCCTAGAGGAATAACATCCCTGCCCTTTCTAGGATATATAATCTCCCTTCTGATAATATTTTTAGCACATAGCCCGAAATGTGTGTCATGCAATAGGAGTGCAAACTTTGCAAATGTGCTACCTTTGCTATTTACAACATTCACTCAATAACTTTCACTCACTAACTTTCACTCGCCACCATTAAATTTCCACTCGCCAATGGCTAGTAAAGAGTGGAAATTCTGAGACCTGTAATAATAATATAATATGTAAGCAAAACTGGCTGGGAATGTAAAGCCCTAGTACTGTTGACCATAAGCAAGAGAGTAAAGAAAATTATAAACACAGATGCTAAAAAAGGCACCTTATTCATTGTTACATTGCTCCACATAAAGGAGGACCAGGTCTTTTAATGAAGTGTTTAAAGTTATTATGCATTAGATAAAACACCAACAGAAACAGCACTGACTTAAACTTGTTCTTGTAGTCCACTGTCTGACCTATTGAGAGTAGACTTGGTTTCATGTCCACAAATATCATGCAAAGTTACTTTTGTAGTTTGTCCTTAAAGGGAAATAAAAGGCATTTTTGTTCTTTCATGGTTCAGATATGCTAGCTCCCAATAGTGTATTGGTACTCTTTCTATAAAGGATACCAAAAAATGGAGCAAAAGTTATAATAAAAGTAAATTTGAAAGTTGTTTAAAATAATATGCTCTATCTGAAACATGAAAGGAAAATGTTGAGTTTCATGTCCCTTTAAATCAGGCTAGTTAGCTATATGGCTGAATTTTTTATTTATTTTTAACTAAAACTAGTTCTTGGATACAGTAGAAATGAAACAATACATGTTTCATTTCCCTCCCGTCCCATTCCTAAGAGCCTTTCCTTTCATTTTCTAGATGGAAAGCAAAAGCTTCATACAGTCAATAATTTCAAGGCAGAGAATAAAAGGAAGATTTTTATTCGATAAAAATGAGGGGCCTAAAGCCACAACTATTAACAAGGATCAGTCTGTTAACAGGAGTAGTGTAGGAATAGTTAGCAGAAGCACTGATCACTCAAAACTGTCTCCTGGTAACTGTAGCAATGTTCCATGGTGTTATTAAAGAAGCACAGACAACTGTGTGATCAGCATGATTAACTGAAATAACCATTTAAAACATACCAATAGTCTGACCGCACATTACCATAGAAATAACACAATAAAAGTGTAAATCGTGTGAAAAACACAACTTTAAGGGTCAGTAAACATAGAAAATAATGTTATATAATTCTGCACATAGTACAGAATTATATAACATTATATTAGTGCTAGATTTATAGAACCTAATATTGCCTGCAAAGTTTTATTAAAAAATACTGTTTTCCAGAACCGCTCTCTGTGCTCTTCTGAGCGGGTCTGGTTTTTTACACAGAGCGCGTCTGGCCAGCTGTCTAGTCACAGTCCGGCCCGACTGAGCCATTACACTCAGTGCAGCTTGCTCCCGCTGTCAGACAGCAATGGCGCAGTCAGGCCGGGCTGTGACTAGACAGCTGGCCAGATGTGCTCTGTGTAAAAAACATAAATTTATCAGGTAAGCATAAATTATTTCTCTTGTAGTGTATCCAGTCCACGGATCATCCATTACTTGTGGGATATTCTCCTTCCCAACAGGAAGTTGCAAGAGGATCACCCACAGCAGAGCTGCTATATAGCTCCTCCCCTAACTGTCATATCCAGTCATTCGACCGAAAACAAACAGAGAAAGGAGAAACCATAGGGTGCAGTGGTGACTGTAGTTTAATTAAAATTTAGACCTGCCTTAAAAGGACAGGGCGGGCCGTGGACTGGATACACTACAAGAGAAATACATTTATCAGGTAAGCATAAATTATGCTTTTTCTTGTTAAGTGTATCCAGTCCACGGATCATCCATTACTTGTGGGATACCAATACCAAAGCTAAAGTACACGGATGATGGGAGGGACAAGGCAGGATTAAGCGGAAGGAACCACTGCCTGAAGAACCTCTCCCCCAAACACAGCCTCCGAAGAAGCAAAAGTATCAAATTTGTAAAATTTTGAAAAAGTGTGAAGCAAAGACCAAGTCGCAGCCTTGCAAATCTGTTCAGCAGAGGCCTCATTTTTGAAGGCCCAGGTGGAAGCCACAGCTCTAGTAGAATGAGCTGTAATCCTTTCAGGGGGCTGCTGTCCAGCAGTCTCATAGGCTAGGCTTATTAGGCTCCGAAGCCAAAAGGAAAGAGAGGTTGCCGAAGCTTTTTGACCTCTCCTCTGTCCAGAGTAAACGACAAACAGGAAAGATGTTTGACGAAAATCCTTAGTAGCTTGTAAGTAAAACTTCAAGGCACGGACTACGTCCAGATTATGTAAAAGACGTTCCTTCTTTGAAGAAGGATTAGGGCACAATGATGGAACAACAATCTCTTGATTGATATTCTTGTTAGAAACCACCTTAGGTAAAAACCCAGGTTTGGTACGCAGAACTACCTTATCTGCATGAAAAATCAGATAGGGAGAATCACATTGTAAGGCAGATAGCTCAGAGACTCTCCGAGCCGAGGAAATAGCCATCAAAAACAGAACTTTCCAAGATAAAAGTATAATATCAATGGAATGAAGGGGTTCAAACGGAACTCCTTGAAGAACCTTAAGAACCAAATTTAAGCTCCACGGGGGAGCAACAGGTTTAAACACAGGCTTAAATCTAACCAAAGCCTGGCAAAATGCCTGGACGTCTGGAACCTCTGCCAGACGCTTGTGCAAAAGAATAGACAGAGCAGAAATCTGTCCCTTTAAGGAACTAGCTGATAATCCTTTGTCCAAGCCCTCTTGGAGAAAAGACAATATTCTAGGAATCCTAACCTTACTCCATGAGTAAGTCTTGGATTCACACCAATAAAGATATTTACTCCATATCTTGTGGTAGATTTTCCTGGTAACAGGCTTTCATGCCTGTATTAAAGTATCAATGACTGACTCGGAGAAGCCACGCGTTGATAGAATCAAGCGTTCAATCTCCATGCAGTCAGTCTCAGAGAAATTAGAATTGGATTATTGAAAGGACCTTGTATCAGAAGGTCCTGTCTTAGAGGCAGAGTCCATGGTGGAAAGGATGACATGTCCACTAGGTCTGCATACCAAGTCCTGCGTGGCCACGCAGGTGCTATCAGAATCACCGATGCTCTCTCCTGTTTGATTTTGGCAATCAGTCGAGGGAGCAGAGGAAACGGTGGAAACACATAAACCAGGTTGAAGAACCAAGGCGCTGCTAGCGCATCTATCAGCGTCGCTTCTGGGTCCCTGCACCTGGATCCGTAACAAGGAAGCTTGGCGTTCTGGCGAGACGCCATGAGATCCAACTCTGGTTTGCCCCAACGATGAATCAACTGAGCAAACACCTCCGGATGGAGTTCCCACTCCCCCGGATGGAAAGTCTGACTACTTAGAAAATCTGCCTCCCAGTTCTCCACGCCTGGGATATGGATTGCTGACAGGTGGCAAGAGTGGTACTCTTCCCAGCGAATTATTTTTGAGACTTCTAACATCGCTAGGGAACTCCTGGTTCCCCCTTGATGGTTGATGTAAGCCACAGTCGTGATGATGTCCGACTGAAATCTGATGAACCTCAGTGTTGCTGAGGCCAAGCCAGAAGAGCATTGAATATCGCTCTTAACTCCAGAATATTTATTGGAAGGAGTTTCTCATCCTGAGTCCACGATCCCTGTGCCTTCAGGGAATTCCAGACTGCACCCCAACCTAGAAGGCTGGCATCTGTTGTTACAATTGTCCAATCTGGCCTGCGAAAGGTCATACCCTTGGACAGGTGTACCCGAGACAACCACCAGAGAAGAGAATCTCTGGTCTCTTGATCCAGATTTAGCAGAGGGGACAAATCTGTGTAATCCCCATTCCACTGACTCAGCATGCATAATTGCAGCGGTCTGAGATGAAGGCGCGCAAATGGCACTATGTCCGTTGCCGCTACCATTAAGCCGATTACCTCCATACACTGAGCTACCGAAGGGCGTGGAATGGAGTTAAGAACACGGCAAGCATTTAGAAGTTTTGATAACCTGGACTCCGTCAGGTAAATTTTAATTTCTACAGAATCTATAAGAGTCCCTAAGAAGGAGACTCTTGTGAGTGGGGATAGAGAACTCTTTTCCTCGTTCACTTTCCACCCGTGCAACCTCAGAAATGCCAGAACTATCTCTGTATGAGACTTGGTTACTTGAAAGCTTGACGCCTGTATCAGGATGTCGTCTAGATACGGAGCCACCGCTATGCCTTGATGATCTTTGTGAATCGGTATGTGAAGGTAGGCATCCTTTAAGTCCACTGTGGTCATGTACTGACCTTCTTGGATCATGGGTAGGATGGTCCGAATAGTTTCCATTTTGAAAGATGGAACTCTGAGGAATTTGTTTAAGATCTTTAGATCCAAAATTGGTCTGAAGGTTCCCTCTTTTTTGGGAACCACAAACAGATTTGAATAAAAACCCTGTCCTTGTTCCATCCGCGGAACCGGATTGATCACTTCCATAACTAGGAGGTCTTGCACACAGCGTAGGAATGCCTCTTTCTTTATCTGATTTGAAGATAGCCTTGAAAGATGAAATCTCCCTTGTGGAGGGGAAGCTTTGAAGTCCAGAAGATATCCCTGAGATATGATCTCCAACGCCCAGGGATCCTGAACATCTCTTGCCCACGCCTGGGCGAAGAGAGAAAGTCTGCCCCCTACTAGATCCGTCGCCGGATAGGGGGTCGTTCCTTCATGCTGTCTTAGAGGCAGCAGCAGGCTTTCTGGCCTGCTTGCCTTTGTTCCAGGACTGGTTAGGTTTCCAGGCCTCCTTAGATTGAGCAAAAGTTCCCTCTTGTTTTGAAGCGGAGGAAGTTGATGCTGCACCTGCCTTGAAATTTCGAAAGGCACGAAAATTAGACTGTTTGGCCTTTGCTTTGGCCCTGTCCTGAGGAAGGGTGTGACCCTTACCTCCAGTAATGTCAGCAATAATTTCCTTCAAACCAGGCCCGAATAAGGTCTGCCCCTTGAAAGGAATGTTGAGTAATTTAGACTTCGAAGTCACGTCAGCTGACCAGGATTTAAGCCATAGCGCCCTACGCGCTTGGATGGCGAATCCGGAATTCTTAGCCGTTAGTTTACTCAAATGAACAATGGCATCAGAAACAAATGAGTTAGCTAGCTTAAGTGTTCTAAGCTTGTCAATAATTTCAGTCAATGGAGCTGTATGGATGGCCTCTTCCAGGGCCTCAAACCAGAATGCCGCCGCGGCCGTGACAGGCGCAATGCATGCAAGGGGCTGTAAAATAAAACCTTGTTGAATAAAAATTTTCTTAAGGTAACCCTACAATTTTTTATCCATTGGATCTGAAAAAGCACAACTGTCCTCAACCGGGATAGTAGTACGCTTTGCTAAAGTAGAAACTGCTCCCTCCACCTTAGGGACCGTCTGCCATAAGTCCCGTGTAGTGGCGTCTATTGGAAACATTTTTCTAAATATAGGAGGTGGGGAAAAAGGCACCCCCGGTCTATCCCACTCCTTGCTAATAATTTCTGTAAGCATTTTATGTATAGGAAAAACATCAGTACACACCGGTACCGCATAGTATTTATCCAGCCTACACAATTTCTCTGGGACTGCAACTGTGTTACAGTCATTCAGAGCAGCTAATACCTCCCCAAGCAACACACGGAGGTTCTCAAGCTTAAATTTAAAATTAGAAATCTCTGAATCAGGTTTCCCCGAATCAGAGATGTCACCCACAGACTGAAGCTCTCCGTCCTCATGATCTGCATATTGTGACGCAGTATCAGACATGGCCCTTACAGCATCTGCGCGCTCTGTATTTCTCCTAACCCCAGAGCAATCGCGCTTGCCTCTTAATTCAGGCAACCTGGATAATACCTCTGACAGGGTATTATTCATGATTGCAGCCATGTTCTGCAAGGTAATCGCTATGGGCGTCCCTGATGTAATTGGCGCCATATTAGCGTGCATCCCCTGAGCGGGAGGCGAAGGGTCTGACACGTGGGGAGAGTTAGTCGGCATAACTTCCCCCTCGTCAGAATCTTCTGGTGATATTTCTTTTATAGTTAAAGACTGATCTTTACTGTTTAAGGTGAAATCAATACATTCAGTACACATTCTCCTATGGGGCTCCACCATGGCTTTCAAACATAATGAACAAGTAGTTTCCTCTGTGTCAGACATGTTTAAACAGACTAGCAAGCTTGGAAAACACTTTAAACAAGTTTACAAGCAATATAAAAAACGTTACTGCACCTTTAAGAAACACAAATTTTGTCAAAATTTGAAATAACAGTGAAAAAAGGCAGTTACACTAACAACATTTTTACAGTGTATGTAACAAGTTAGCAGAGCATTGCACCCACTTGCAAATGGATGATTAACCCCTTAATACCCAAAACTGAATAATAAAAGACAAAAACGTTTTTTTTTTTTTGTTTGTTTTTTTTTCAAACAGTCACAACAACTGCCACAGCTCTACTGTGGCTTTTTACCTCCCTCAAAAACGACTTTGAAGCCTTTTGAGCCCTCCAGAGATGTCCTGGATCATGCAGAGAGAAGCTGAATGTCTCTGTCAGTATTTTTACCTGCACAGAAAAGCACTAAAAAGGCCCCTCCCACTCATATTACAACAGTGGAAAGCCTAAGGAAACTGTTACTAGGCAAAATTCAAGCCAGCCATGTGGAAAAAAACTAGGCCCCAATAAGTTTTATCACCAAATACATATAAAAACGATTAAATATGCCAGCAAATGTTTTATATTACATTTTTATAAGAGTATGTATCTCTATTAATAAGCCTGATACCAGTCGCTATCACTGCATTTAAGGCTTTACTTACATTAGTTCGGTATCAGCAGCATTTTCTAGCAAATTCCATCCCTAGAAAAATATTAACTGCACATACCTTATTGCAGGAAAACCTGCACGCCATTCCCTCTCTGAAGTTACCTCACTCCTCAGAATATGTGAGAACAGCCATGGATCTTAGTTACTTCTGCTAAGATCATAGAAAACGCAGGCAGATTCTTCTTCTAAATACTGCCTGAAATAAACAGTACACTCCGGCACCATTTAAAAATAAACTTTTGATTGAAGAATAAACTAAGTATAAAACACCACACTCCTCTTACGACCTCCATCTTGGTTGAGGCTTGCAAGAGAATGACTGGATATGACAGTTAGGGGAGGAGCTATATAGCAGCTCTGCTGTGGGTGATCCTCTTGAAACTTCCTGTTGGGAAGGAGAATATCCCACAAGTAATGGATGATCCGTGGACTGGATACACTTAACAAGAGAAAACAGACCCGCTCAGAAGAGCACAGAAAGCGGATCTGGAAAACAGTATTTTTTAATAAAACTTTGCAGGCAATATTAGGTTCTATAAATCTAGCACTAATATAAATGTTATATAATTCTGTACTATGTGCAGAATTATATAACATTATTTTCTATGTTTACTGTCCCTTTAAAGGAACAGTAAAGTCAAAATTAAACTCAACTTTCCATATTACAACTGTCATCAATTTAGCTTAGTTTTCTTGGTATCCTTTATTAGAAAGTAATACTAGGAGAGCTGAGGAGAGTGCACATGTCTTACACCATCTGGCAGCAGTGTTTGCAACATTATGGCATCAGTGTTTTTAAATATGTATAACATTGCTAGAAAAACTGCTATAGACACATGCATGTTCGTAAACTCCTACCAACACCTACCTAGGTTTAGTCTTCAAAGGATACCAAGAAAACAAAGCATATTTTATAATACAAGAAGAAAAGTTATTTAAAATTGCATGTTCTATCGAGAGAGAGAAGAGAGAGAATATATATATATATATATATATATATATATATATACACACACACACACATATATATATATATATATATATATATATATATATATATATATATATATATATATATATATATATATATATATATATATATATAAGGGACGTGCACTCATAGGAGGCAGTGCCTACCCTGCCATATGTGGCCAAAGCTTAATTAAATTTTAATTAAAACAACAACAAAAAAGTAAAAAATCATTTTTCCCCCCCCCTATGTAATGCTATGGAGAGGCAGGTACAGGAACGCTTCTCTCCATTGCAGTACATGAGTCAAAGGAAAAGTTGTGCTGCAGCGCCACCTGTGTTCTGTCAATATATTAGCAGCAAAAATTGGGACCAATAGGAGGCACCCCTCTTGATGCCTCCTAGCAAGTGAAGGATATATAGATTAATCAGAAGGAGGATGCAGTGAGCAGGGTCATGTGACACAACTGGAAGCTGAGGTAACCTAAGAACAGATGACACCAAGCAGAAGAGTAAAGTAGTATTCTACATCTCTTGTGATTCACAAATTGTGTTCAGATACAGCTCATTAACAGGGGGACAGTAAGTGAGCATAACCCAAGCAGAAGAGTAAAGTAGTATTCTACATCTCTTGTGATTCACAAATTGTGTTCAGATACAGCTCATTAACAGGGGGACAGTAAGTGAGCATAACCCAATACTGACAGGAAGTCAAAGGGTCAATTCAAATTTAAATCCATAATTTAAAACCCAGAGTTTGAAGCTAAGCGTGCAGTGTCCACATTATTTAAATTAAAGTTTTTGACAATGAATATTGCTAAGGCTCCCTTTTTCATGGTTATTTGATTTAATTAGGTACAAACTCCATATATGTTATGTCTGTTCAGTCAGAGGATGCAGTATCTATTTTTATTTGTCTCTGTGCCTCCATTTATTTAAAGACTGCTGTTAACTTGTAATTCACAAATCAATCTAAAGCTGTTGCATCGTGTTTTTAATATGTGCTGCTTTTATACAAGTTTATATTAATAAAAAGGAGATAATGAGTCATTTAAAAAAATATATGTAATTATTGCAGTTAAATGTTTTTAGAAATAATGCCACTGTAAAGTAACTGGTTAAACACATAGTCAAAGGGAGACATTTAAAATTAAACTTTCATGATTGAGGTAGAGCATGCTATTTTAATAGACTTTTCTAGTTATTTATATTTTGAGAATTAGCATCAACTGTTACTGGCCCCATGTCAGCAAATCAAATTTGTTTTTGAAAGGAACATGAAAGTCATAATTACATTTTCATCATTCAGATAGAAATTGCACACAAAAAATAAATAAATAAACTTTCTATTTTACTTTTATTATTATGTACTTCATTCTTTTTGTATCCTTTGGTGTCCTTTGTTGAAGAGCATACCTAAGTGGTATGTGCAAGTGCGTTTCTTGAACACCATATTGCAGCAGCTGTGTTGGCAGTATTGATAACTTGTCCTTTGTGTAAAACTTGTATGGTAAATTATTTCTATTTTTACAATACAGTAGTGAGTAGCAAAGAGATTGTGTATCATTCTAATTGCTTAGTAACTGGCACTGTGCCACAGAATTGTGTGAGTGTGTATGTGAGCAGAGAGTGTGTGCTTTATTCTCCAGGTAATCAATACATTTCCGATGAGCTGGTGCTTTAGTGCAGTGTTTCTCAACAATGGTCCTCAAGTACCCCCAACAGGCCAGGTTTTCATTATAGCTGAATCAGTGCATAGGTGAAGTAATCAGCTGATCAGTAACTCAGTGGTTACTAACTTACTCTCACCCATCACCTGATTATGTCACCTGTGCACTGGTTTAGCTATCATTTAAACCTGCCCTGTTGGGGGTACTTGCAGCCCTCTGTACATGTGTTTCTCCGGCGTATCATATCTAGTGCCTCACCAGCCTCTGACCTCACTGCACATCACTGATATCACTATATATATATACACACACACAAATTATGTCATGATTATGTACCGTCACATTCCAACATGAAGAATTTAACAGTTTAGTACTAATCTGCCTGTTACTGTCCTTTTAGGTCATGTGACCTTGTTTCATTTGGTAACTCTTCTTGCCTGATCTGCTCATTTCAATATCTCTGCTTTCATAACAGATGTGCTGTGTAAAGAGTTAACCTTTAATTTACTGTTTCAACATCAACAGATCAACAATTTTTCAAAGTGCACTAAAGTTCTCAACCCAAAACACACAAGGAACCCTTTCAATTTCCATAAAGAAACAACACACTATTAAAAAGGGACATGATTCCAAAAGAGCATTCAATTTGAAATAACTTTTCAATTTACTTCTGTTAACAAACTTGATTTATTCTCTTGGTATCCTTTGTTAAATGAGCAGCAATGCAATACTGGGAGCTAGCCAATGACAGATTAGTACTAAACTGTAAAGAAACATTTGTTCAGCCATCAATCAGCAGCTAGCTCCCAGTAGTGCATTGCTGCTGCACCTGTGGTTCCCCAAAACAATGGTGAATATTTATCACTGCCCATTGCAGTTTGTCTCTATGAGAGTAAGGCAGGGCTCGACAAACCCAGGAGCCTGGGAGCCACTGGCTCCTAGAATTTTACCCCTGGCTCCTAACTTTTTGGGTTATTCTCCATATATCTATATACAAATTCAACTGTCTGGCTCCTAAAAATATGCCTGGCTCCTAAATATTCTTACTGGCTCCTAATTTTTGAACATATTTGTCAAGCACTGGAGTAAGGTGTTTGAAGTAATTCTAAAACGTGTTCATTGGGTGTCCGGGTGAAAAATAACATTTCCACATGGTGTAGTATGTTAAAAGTCTGGTCAGTCACAGAAAAAGCAATAGAAAGTTTTCAAACTGTACATAAAAGTTAAAAAGGGACAGTCTACACTAAAATAGATATTGTTTAAAAAGATCAATAACGCCTTTACTACGGTACCCTTTCCCCAGCTTTGCACAACCAACATTGTTATATTAATATACGTTATAACATTTAAACCTCTAAATGTCTGCCTGTTTCAAAGCCACTACAGAGAGCCTCTTATCACATGCTTTTTATTAGCCTTTCACAACAGGAGACTGCTAGTTCATGTGGGCCATATAGATAACACGCTCGAGGAGTTATTTAAATTTTAGCACAATACAGCTAAAATGCAAGTCAATAGATAATAAATAAAAAGTCATGTGATCAGGGGGCTGTCAGAAGAAGCTTAGATACAAGGTAATCACAGAGGTAAAAAGTGTATTAATATAACAGTGTTGGTTATGCAAAACTGGGGAATGGGTAATAAAGGGATTATCTATCTTTTTAAACAATACAAATTCTATTGTAGACTGTCCCTTTAATATTGTACAAATCCTTTTATTTGAAGAAAATGAGATTTGTAGTTCTGGCTGAAAGGTTTTTTTATGAACTTTACAAAGCAAACAACCACCTCTATAGAGGGCTTGTTGAAATTAATGCAGTCAATGATTTTGCTGTATCAAATGTCTATTTTGCATATTAGTGAGGTAAATGCATGCTCCAGGGCACATGCACAGTATGGGGTATATAGAATCACACGCGTACTACAAAATCATATTCTCGGCCAACAATTCACTACAATTTTTGGATTTAACTGGTGATGACCATTACAAAGCAAGATGGGCAGGAGAGGAGAACTAGGTAGGCCTCTGGTACACAAACCCCAAAAATACACCCCTAAGGGAGGAGAACAAGGAAGTGCTTAGAGTCCTTTGGACAAGCAGCTAAGTACTTTACACCCAAATAAAAAAGGTACAATACTCGAGTGCTAGACGACAAAGCAGAGCCTATAGAGCAAACTTCCAGGGGCCCACAATACCCCCACTGCAATAACAAATATTGTTTCAATTAAATGAGTATTACTAATATATGTAATACAGATAAGTATAGAGCACTGTGTGCAATAGCCAGCCACTGAGAAATTATTGTTAGTATATATATTTACTATAAAATAGGAAAGGGACCTAGGAGCGCCAAAAGTAGGCGGAGGAACTAGAAGTGGGCTAATAAATATCAAAATCAAAATCGGGCCCTCAATTAGCAAGTGGTCCAATATCATTCAAATTAAGTGAAAAAATGGATACAAACCATTAACAATATAAGGTACAATTTAAACAATTAAAACATAGATAAAATCATGGATCCATGGTACAGTAACATCAATCACATATAAAATTAGCATATGATAAAAACAATACGTTAAAAAACAATACGTAAAAAACAATCTGATTAAATGATGCTGGTATGGGCAAGAAAAATGGGCAAGAAAAGATGTCAGTGGGAACCGGGTTCCCTATATAAGGTGCGGATGTGCCTCTAAAGAATTATTCCAAAAAATAGGTAAAAGTGTGCGTAGGGGGGTACCCCCTCAAAAAATGAACAGTACCAAAAATTGTGACTGTGATAATCCAAAACACAGAAAAAACAAAATATCAAATATCAAATATCAAAAGTGTGAAAAAAATTGTGTAGAAGGCTGTATATAAATGTGTCCGTGTAAAAAGATCGTGGAAAAAACGGTGATAAACAATGTCAGTAAAATAAAGATCCAAATAGTATGTGTGTTGTTAGGCAAAATTTCCTTCAGTTTCCTCAAAGGAAGGTTCCAAACAATATGATGATAGTGGGTGAGGGAGTGTCCGGTAAAACCTGGTTGTAGTCCCTATATCCAATCTGTAAAAGAAACATACAATAGTGCAATAAAGCTAATGGATATGTGTATATAATAGGAAAAAAGCTCACCAAATTGCAAAAGGCCCAGTTTTGGGCCGAAACGCGTTGGCAATTTGGTGAGCTTTTTTCCTATTATATACACATATCCATTAGCTTTATTGCACTATTGTATGTTTCTTTTACAGATTGGATATAGGGACTACAACCAGGTTTTACCGGACACTCCCTCACCCACTATCATCATATTGTTTGGAACCTTCCTTTGAGGAAACTGAAGGAAATTTTGCCTAACAACACACATACTATTTGGATCTTTATTTTACTGACATTGTTTATCACCGTTTTTTCCACGATCTTTTTACACGGACACATTTATATACAGCCTTCTACACAATTTTTTTCACACTTTTGATATTTGATATTTTGTTTTTTCTGTGTTTTGGATTATCACAGTCACAATTTTTGGCACTGTTCATTTTTTGAGGGGGTACCCCCCCTACGCACACTTTTACCTATTTTTTGGAATAATTCTTTAGAGGCACATCCGCACCTTATATAGGGAACCCGGTTCCCACTGACATCTTTTCTTGCCCATTTTTCTTGCCCATACCAGCATCATTTAATCAGATTGTTTTTAACGTATTGTTTTTTAACGTATTGTTTTTATCATATGCTAATTTTATATGTCATTGATGTTACTGTACCATGGATCCATGATTTTATCTATGTTTTAATTGTTTAAATTGTACCTTAATTGATTAAATTGTACCTTATATTGTTAATGGTTTGTATCCATTTTTTTACTTAATTTGAATGATATTGGACCACTTGCTAATTGAGGGCCCGATTTTGATTTTGATATTTATTAGCCCACTTCTAGTTCCTCCGCCTACTTTTGGCGCTCCTAGGTCCCTTTCCTATTTTATAGTACTCATTTAAGGGTAGCTAGGTACCCTTCCAGTACCTAGGAGCTAGTAGGAATTTTGTGTTAGCGCTGTGAGATACCTTAGCATTCAGTATATATATTTACACCCAAATGAAAAAGGTATGCTACTATGGTGCTAGAAAACACAGCAGAGCCTATAGAGCAGACTGCCAGGAGCCTACAGTGCCTCCAATGCAATAAAAAAATATTTCAATTATATGAGCAAATATAATGTTATATATATATATATATATATATATATATATATATATATATATATATATATATATATATATATATATATATATTTACACATATACATACACACACTACAACTAAAACTAAGCCTAGTCTGTAGAGCAAAGTTAAAGGCGGGGCTCAGACAGGAGCCCTACCAGTATAGTAACCCCCCCCCCCTCACTACAACATATAAATGAAATGCTACACAACTCTTTAACACTAAACAATTATAGAAAATAAATCCCTGCCAGAGTAAAAAAAAAAAAGTGCACAAAACTCTGTCATCATCAGTCTCCTCATTAATGGTGGAAATAAAATTATAAAATTCTTCATAGATGGTATTTCTCCCCTCAGAAACTGTAGCTATTATTTCTCCCAAAAAGTATCAGATGTTGGAGACGCGGGTACGTGAACAGTGGGATCGGTCGCACGTGGTAGTGGTGCCTCCAAATATACAAATTTTGGACGGCCATAATAGCACAAAAGGAATCTGTTCTTGCACAGCAGTTTCCTTTAGACCCTTTGATCTGGTTTCTTCTCCCCAAGTTTCAATCCTCCCCAGCTAAAAAAAAACTTTTTAAATGAATAGCCAACAGTGCCAGGTTTTTAATAGCCAAAAACTGGGAACAACTCTATTCATGTGGAGGGCGAGAGTTGCTGAGTCTTTAGAATTGGAAGAATATCACATAAATATCAAATATTGGACACATTTTTTCTAGATACAGAATTTATAGGCTTCCTACATTGAAAACCTCAATACTTCATAATATTTCCCTATGTCATCTTTCCCATTATCCTTATTCCCTTGGCAAACCTATTTCTAGATAGCTAAGCTTAAAGGGACATTCAAGTCAAAATTAAACTTTCATGATTCCGATAGAGCAGCAATTTTAACCCCTTAACGACTGAGGACGTGCAGGGTACGTCCTCAGAAAAAAGGCAGTTAATGCCTGAGAACGTACCCTGCACGTCCTCAGTGTGGAAAGCAGCTGGAAGCGATCCTGCTCGCTTCCAGCTGCTTTCCGGTTATTGCAGTGATGCCTCGATATGGAGGCATCCTGCAATAACGTTTTTAAGTCATCCGGTGCAGAGAGAGCCACTCTGTGGCCCTCTCTGCACCGGAGATCGGTGGCTACCTGCGTTGGTGGGTGGGAGCCGGACCGGGAGGCGGGTGGCGGCCATCGATGGCCATGTGGATGTGAAGGGGGGCGGGATCGTGGGCGGGGGTGGCTGGGGGCGCGCACGGGCGCGCGCGCGTGCACGGGAGGGTGGGGGCGGGCGCGTGCACGGGGAGGGAGCGGGTGGGAACCGCTACACTACAGAAAATGGGAAATAAAAAATATATCAAAAATAAAATTTTAAACAATAAGCAAGGTGGTGGGGGTTAGTCTGTGGGGGGAAGCTACACTACAGAAAAAAAACAAAAAAAACAAAAAAAAAGCATTTTTTATTGTAAACTGGGTACTGGCAGACAGCTGCCAGTACCCAAGATGGCCCCCAATAAGGCAGAGGGGAGGGTTAGAGAGCGGTTTTGGGGGGGATCAGGGAGGTTGGGGGCTAAGGGGGGATCCTACACAGTAGCATATGTAAATATGCTAAAAAAATTCATTTTTTTTTAAAAACCCTTTTATTTTAGTACTGGCAGACTTTCTGCCAGTACTTAAGATGGCGGGGACAATTGTGGGGTGGGGGAGGGAAGGGAGCTGTTTGGGAGGGATCAGGGGGTGGGATGTGTCAGATGGGAGGCTGATCTCTACACTAAAGCTAAAATTAACCCTGCAAGCTCACTACAAACTCCCTAATTAACCCTTTCACTGCTAGCCATAATACACGTGTGAGGCGCAACAGGATTTAGTGGCCTTCTAATTACCAGAAAGCAACGCCAAAGTCATATATGTCTGCTATTTCTGAACAAAGGGGATCCCAGACAAGCATTTACAACCATTTGTGCCATAATTGCACAAGCTGTTTGTAAATGATTTCAGTGAGAAACCTAAAATTGTGAAAAATTTTACGTTTTTTTTAATTTGATCGCATTTGGCGGTGAAATGGTGGCATGAAATATACCAAAATGTGCCTAGATCAATACTTGGGGTTGTCTACTACACTACACTAAAGCTAAAATTAACCCTACAAGCTCCCTAAAAGCTCCCTAATTAACCCCTTAACTGCTGGGCATGATACACTTGTGGTGCGCAGTGGCATTTAGCGGCCTTCTAATTACCAAAAAGCAACGCCAAAGCCATATATGTGTGCTATTTCTGAACAAAGGGGATCCCAGAGAAGAATTTACAACCATTTATGCCATAATTGCACAAGCTGTTTGTAAATGATTTCAGTGAGAAACCTAAAGTTTGTGAAAAAATTTGTGAAAAAGTGAACAATTTTTTGTATTTGATCGCATTTGGCGGTGAAATGGTGGTATGAAATATACCAAAATTGGCCTAGATCAATACTTTGGGATGTCTACAAAAAAAAAAATATATACATGTCAAGGGATATTCAGGGATTCCTGAAAGATATCAGTGTTCTAATGTAACTAGCGCTAATTTTGGAAAAAAATGGTTTGGAAATAGCAAAGTGCTACTTATATTTATGGCCCTATAAGCAAAGAACATGTAAACATTGGGTATTTCTAAACTCAGGACAAAATTTAGAAACTATTTAGCATGGGTGTTTTTTGGTGGTTTTAGATATGTAACAGATTTTGGGGGTCAAAGTTAGAAAAAGTGTGTTTTTTTCCATTTTTCCTCATATTTTATCATTTTTTTTATACTAAATTATAAGATATGATGAAAATAATGGTATCTTTAGAAAGTCCATTTAATGGCGAGAAAAACGGTATATAATATGTGTGGGTACAGTAAATGAGTAAGAAGAAAATTACAGCTAAACACAAACACCGCAAAAATGTAAAAATAGCCTTGGTCCCAAACGGACAGAAAATGGAAAAGTGCTCTGGTCACTAAGGGGTTAAACAAATTTCCCCATTATAAAAATGTGCACACTTTTTATAGTTACACTTTTTGAGTTTTAAGCATGTGCAAGAATTCACAGAATATATATTTTTGATTGGCTGATGCCTGTCACATGATACGGGGGGAGTGGAAATAGACATAACATTGAAGTTTGTCAGAAAAAAAATCTACTACGTATTTAAAGTTCAGACTAAGAGGTCGATTTATCAAGCTATGGTAGAAAGGGGGGTGCATACGTGCCCCTGTCTGGCAGAGCTCACCTCTGGTGGGCTGAATTCCGTATTGAATGCAATTTTGCGCTCTTGTGCAACGCCGCCCTTCTGCCTGCACACAGCTAATCATGCGCGAGCAGGAGCTGTCAATCTCCCCGGTAGGGGGGCAAAAGCTGGCGAAGCCTTTGATAAATCGACCCCTAAGTGCTATGCATTGTCTTTTTATCATGCATTTGTTGATTAAGCAAATCTATTGTATTACGTGGTCCTAAATGATACTAAAACTCTGATTTACAACATTTAGCAGAAGAAAGTACGACTGACATTGCTCTTTCATATATAATAAATACATGTTTCTTTTTACTTATTTCTCTTCTTTATAATTTGGGACTGAATAGTTATATTGTATCATTTAATTTGTTTACTGTTAAGATAACCAGGTTACCCAAACTCTAGCTAAATCTGAGATGATTCATATATTAAGTTCTGTTTGTTCACTACCAATGCTGTAATGCTTCAATTAAACTAGTTTTAAAAAAAAGCACAAAATATTTCCCAGAGTAAAAAAATAATAATTTTAAAGGTAGGGGGTCATGGCAGCAATACCCCCACTGCAAATTTGCAATATATAATGAAATGCTAAAAATCTGTAACACTAAACAATTATACAATCTGATTCAGCACACAAAGGTTCCCCCCCACCAACAGCACACACAATGAGAAATAGCTGACAGAGGCACACACAACTGCACTGTCCAAAAGAAAATGGCAGAGCTTTTCTTGGTCTCCGACCTCCCTATGGTAGGTTAAAAGTGGATTGGAAAAGCCTGCATGGAATTTAATGCCTAAGGTTTACAATGTAGATGGGTTATGAACTGCTGTCCCTTGCATCAATCATTTAGTAATACTCTTTCAGGACTGAACAGGGGAAGTCCCACTTTCCTCTGTTCCCTGCCACTTTTTTGGTGTTGAAAGTAACAAACAAAACAAATGCAACTAGCAAACATGCACAATTTCAGCACTAGTCTAGCCTGGAATCTGACAAATGACCGAATGGGCCAAAATTCTGAGGTATTCTTCAAAAGCAGAATGCACATAGTTTTCACTCAGGAGCTCATCTGTATTAAAGGGACATTCCAGTCAAAATGTAAATGCTCGTAGATGAATAACATCTTTTAATAAAAACATATTTACAACATACATATACTGGCAAAAATGCTTCTAGTAAAAGTTATCACTGTTTTAGTGTTAACATTTTATTCTGCACGTGCATGTGAAGCATAGCTCGATATTCTCAGTGCAACAGCATTTTAAATCCTGCAGCTGCTCAGAGCACCAGTGGGGCTTGTATCATGTCAGCGATTAACAAATTGAGTCATTACCAGATGGCACAAGCATCTTAGACTATCTGAGCAAGTGCTGTGTTTAAAATGCTGGTGCACGGTGCATACTTAAATACACTTTTGAAACAGCTGTAGCTTTTGTTAGAAGCATTTTTCTAATACATGTATATTGCAAAATTGCTTCTATTAAAAACTAGAATGCATCCATGTGAATTAAAATTTTGGCTGGAACGTCCATTTAATTTTAATAGGTCATGCAGACTGCAAAGTGTAGAATGAAAATGGGGCAATATAAGGTAACATTTAATTAAAATACTTTACAAATCATTTATAGAGAGAGAGAAAAAACACTTTTTAAAACTATGATTTACACTTTATTAGTATGTTGGTTACAAGATGTTTATCTTTACTAGCATTTTTAGGAATTCATACAGCCATAGGTTTTTAGGGATAGTTATAATCAGTGTTCTCCCCAGAACCTTTTTAGCAGGTATAGCACCTTGTTAAAATTTCCACCAAAATGAAGATAAAATTAGCCAATATTACAAATTAGCAGTTTTTATTGAACAAATTCAAATTATGCACTGAATTTGTGCTTTGGATAGCAGAAAATGATATTAGAAAATATTTCACTGCCTCCACCAGGAAACTTCAAAATGCCACCCAGCTGGCAACATCTTCTGTGAAGAACACTGATAATGTTACCAACATGTTGCAGTACAGGCAAGTGCAGAAGCCAGAAGTGAACTCCTTGTGGAACCAATCCAGACAGAAAGCAATAAACCCACATCAGATGAAGTCACTTGACATGAAGCAAATATAAAAAGATGACTAAACGTGGTAAATGTCAGGTCAGAAACAAACATCTGGCATCACACCATGCATTCTTTCCAATTTACTTCCATTATCAATTATGCTTCATTCTCTTGGTATCCTTTATTGACGGAGCAGCAATGTACTACTGGGAGCTAGCTGAACACATTGGCAAGCCAATGATAAGAGGTATATTTGTGCAACCACCAATCAGGAGCTAACTCCCACCTCCTGAGCTTACCTAAGTATGCTTTTGAACAAACTAAGAAGTAAGCAAATTAGATAATTGAAATACATTTGAAAGTTGTTTAAAATTGTATCTGAATCATGAAAGAAATTATTTTGGGTTTCATGTCCCTTTAAACTCAAAAATGAAACTTTTCAAAAAGTTTATTTAACCCTAGTAAAAACATACACAATGTATACTAATGATTTATTTTGCCAGGTCTTCTTCTAATTTACCTCCTTTTCTCCATCCAAAAAATGTGGCATAAATATAAACTACAATTCTGTACAATGAATATTTACAACTGCTCATTTATATCTGGCTAAACAGCCAAAGTAGATGACGTAAGCTGAGGTTTTCAAGTGGAGTACCCTGTGAGTCCTTAAAAGGGACAGCAAACTGTAAAATGTTCTCCCTTTAATGTTTTCTCAATGATCCATTTTAACTGCTGGGATATATTAAATTGTTTACAAATAGCTTATTTACCTTTATTATTTTATTTGAAAAAGATGCCTTTGCCTGCTAAAACGGACACCTATACTGAAAATCTCTATACTGCAGAGATGGGTAGCGAAAAGCTATGTAAACAAGGTCCAGCAGAAGACATTACACTCCCAGTTAAGGGTGGGGTAGTGACTAAAATTTTAAAGGGACATAAAACCTAACATTTTCTTTCATGATTCAGGATTGTGCACATGTCCGGAGCACTATATGGCAGCAGTTTTGCAAGAATGTTATCCATCTGCAAGAGCTCTACATGGCAGCACCTACAGTGCACTCTTATGCTAAATTGTTTACATTATTTATTTATTTTTGCATGCTTTGTCTGTATCACAAAAGAAAATGTTTGGGTTTCCTATTCCTTTAATTTCCAATTACCATCTCAGACAGAGATAAGATAAGATGTATTGTTTTTACACACACAAAAAGATATGTTCTCCCTGCAAATGTACCTCATTTTAATGGGTTGTGGTTTAAATGTGCAAAAGGGGGCTTTTTTAAATATAAAAATAAAGCTATAGTAGCAATTCCCCATACATTGTATACTCTGCAACTGGTATAACAAGTCACCGAAAACATTAATGTGAAGCCAAATTTACAGTACACTGTCCCTTTAATGACCATGACATACTCTGTACGTCGCAAGTCTTTAAGGCTTTTTCTGCATAAAATAGCACAAGTCTCACCACCAGCAGAGAGACCGCGCTATTACACCCTCCCTGCCTCAGCAGGCTTCCTAAAATAGTGCAAAAAAATCCCCACAGAAAGACCAGCAACGTACGTCGCTGGTCGTTAAGGAGTTAAACCGTAAAAACCCTTCAATTCTGCTAACAATTATAAACATTTATAAAATGCGATTTATTTTTTTTATGCTGAATTTGTTTCTATTTTCTTTCAGTGGAGGGCTTACTGATGCTAAACACTATGCATATGTAAGAAGAAAAGACATTGTTGTCCCTTTAACTAGCAGAGCTTTGATAGAGACAGATTTGGGAATAATAAAGTCTTTCAGTTCACACTGACCCCACATTCAGGACGGCACATTATCATATTTTATAAAACATTATGCAGTGTAATACCTAAGTATTAAAGACCCAAGACATTACAAAAAGTTAATTTAGGACAGTGATAGGCCTCCAGCTTTGAGGTCCATATCTGTGGCTAGAGTCCTCAAAGGGAACAAAAGTCCATTTTTAGCCATTTACAGAACCTTTAAAACAAGCTTTAGGGGGTGGAGGCGAAATGTAGGATATGATAAGGAGAAAATGTATTTTGTTGAAAAATGAGTGGATAATGTCTGACATGGGGACACTAATTTACCTATATGAAAGCAAAGCACATACGTTCCTGGTGATGCTGTATTTTATTTTCAATCTCACTACAATGGAGGAATGGTATAGAAGTACATCCTCTGGCACAGTCTGCTCTGAGGGAATCTACTTATGTTATGGAGATGTGCTGCCCCTTATAACATTTCTATGTATTTTAAAGACAGCAATTAGCTAGAGTAGGGTGTAAGACAATGCTGAAAAACAGCAAAATGGGGCGGACTTAAATGGATAAAAATGGGTCGGACTTGAATGGATAAAAATGGGTCGGACTTGAATGGATAAAAATGGGTCGGACTTGAATGGATAAAAATGGGTCAGACTTAAATGGATATGAAACCCAAAGAATTAATTTTGATATTTAGACAGTTTACTTCTATTAACAAATTTGCTTAGTTCCAATGGTATTCTTTGTTGAAGAGATACCTAGGTATGTGTTTAAAACACCTCATGGCAGTAAATAGTTCTGCAATCTAGTGCCCATGCAAATGGATAACACATTTGCAAAACTGCTGCCATATAGTGCTCCAGAGACACATGCACGCTCTTGAGCTTTTTTCAACAAGATACCAGCAAAAAAAATTTGATAATAGAGAACTAAATTTTAAATCTTTATCATAAAAGAAAAAAAAAAAGTTTTTCAGAGACGTCGCTAGCACTCTCCCACCTTGAGGGAAATCTGGAGGCTTCCACCCGCTCCTACCCCGGCGATCGGGCCTGTATAGTGACAGGCATTGCCGGGGCTTCATGTTTTGCGTGGTGACATCACGCACAATGACGTGATGACGTCACTGTGCAACTTTATTTAAAAATGGAGAAATGTAAAGTATAGGGAAAGGGGGCATGTTGCTTAGAAGCCTGTATCTTAGGCATCTAAGCAGATACTGACGTTGGAAAGGTAATCAGTAAAAAAAAAAAAAAAAAAAAAAAAAAAAAAAAGGTTAAAAAATATTTTATGTAAAAACATAAAAAAAATTCAGCTTAGCACCCAGGTGGGAAAGTGCTTAGCACTCAAAGGGTTAAAGGGACACTAAACCCCAATTTTTTCTTTCATGATTCAGATATTGGAATTGAAATTCAGAATGGAAATTTTAAGCAACTTTCTATTATCAATTTTTCTTTGTTCTATGGCTATCTTTATTTTAAAAGCAGGAATGTGATGCATAGGAGTCAGCCCATTTTTGGTTGAGAACCTGGGTTCTGCTTGCTTATTGGTGGGTAAATGTAAGCCTCCAATAAGCAAGCGCTATCCATGGTGCTGAACCTAAAATGGGCTGGCTGCTAAGATTTACATTTCTGCTATTAAAATTAAGATAGCAAAAGAACGAAGAAAAATTGATACTAGGTGTAAATTAGAAAGTTGCTTAAAATTTCATGCTGAAATTGGGTTCAGTGTCCCTTTAAGATCCAAATACTGGAGGTGCCACGGAGAGGCATTTTCATATCCTTGAGCCAATAGCCAATTCTATGTTTATATTATTTGCCAAGCTTTGGCAATGAATGAGTGTAATAAATGTTTTATGTTTTTGTGTCCATTAACCCATATTTATAAGGACACTTCCCACATATCTTTAACATATCTTAGAATAGTTGAACTCACTACAGGAGTCCAGATACCTAGGCATGGCACAATAACTTCAAAAATAGATCCAGGATGTGAAAATGTAAAAAAAGACTAATAATAACTATCACAATGTGATTAACAAATATACTGAAATCACTTTTCTGTTAGGCCAAAAACCCATAACATACCCATTAGCATAACCTAGCAGATTCTACTCTGAAATGTATAGGTCTACTCTAAAGCAATAAGCATAATCACACCCAATGTATTTAGGTTACTCTTCATACAGTGACATAATTGCTAGCTGGAATAATACAAATCTAGCTATAGCATTAACATTATTCCCATTTAGGTCAGGGCTCGACGAACCCAGATGCCAGGGAGCCTTAAAATTAGGCCCTGAAGCCCTGGTTTGAGTCCAAGACATTATTATTATCATATATTTGTATAGCGCCGCCAAATTCTGTAGCGCTGGGTAAACCTAAAATTTAGCTTGGTGCAGATGGATTCTTTCTAGTCGTAACAGCTGGAAAAAGATGATAATATAAATGTATAAATAAAAGGGACATTACACACTTTGAGCTGATAATATAAAATGATAAACTGAATATATATATATATATATATATATATATATATATATATATATATATATACCGTATTTTCCGGCGTATAAGACGACTGGGCGTATAAGACGACCCCCTACTTTTCCTGTTAAAAATATAGGGTTTGTGCTATACTCGCCGTATAAGACTACCCCCTTACCCCCTCAATGAATGCAGCAAGCACACCAAATAAAATCATTAGTTTGGAGCAAGTATGGGGTATGGGATATACGGTAGGTTTTCACCTCAAAATTCACCCAGTGTGCAGATAACTTTTTTGTTGCATGTGTTTGTGTGTGTGGGGGGGTGTTTGTGGCGGTTAGCAGGGATAATTTGGGGGGTCAATGGGCAGGTTGTGGGCTCCAAACAACTGTTAGGACCAGACCCAATTTAAGGCACCCTTTTTGCTCGAGGTTTGTAAGCCCTGCGCTAAACACTTCTGCTTCCACAACTGCGCGCTCCTTTTAACTGCAGCGCACTCATGCAAGAGTAAGAGCCCCTTTTAACTGCAGCACATGTTCACGGCCCAATAGCAGAGTTATCGTTTTCAAGTAGTTCGAGCTGCAGGCTGCTGATTGTCACACAAGCATGGAGTACAAGTAGTATCCCAGTAGTTCACATGCTGAGCGGCATAGAAGTCAGTCAGCATGTGAACTACTGGGATACTACTTGTACTCCATGCTTGTGCGACAATCAGCAGCCTGCAGCTCGAACTACTGGAAAATGATAACTCCGCTATTAAGCTATGAACATGTGATTTAGCTTTGGCTGTCTCGCTGCCCTCCTGCCACTGCCAATGAGTCTTAACACAGTAATAACCCCACGCCACGGTTATTCATTCCTTACCTACTAGCTCCCAACCAAACAGTGTGGCGTTGCTTTCCAAAACTTATGTAACAAACGAGCTCTCACTGCCCGCCATTACATACAACACATCTCCTTGGCAACCTCTGCACCCGCCCAGTGCCCGCCTCTGTTTCAGTGGAGCTCAGTTTAGGATAACATTGTCTGTACTCTGTAATAATAAGGCTTATAAGACGACACCCGGCGTATAAGACGACCCTTGACTTTTGAGAAGATTTTCATGAGTTAAAAAGTCGTCTTATACGCCGGAACATACGGTATATATAAACTTTGCCACATACTTTATTTATTTTGCCCCCTTTTCCAGTCATTCTATTCTGAAACCGTGAGCTTTTCAGTTCCTGTTAGAAATAAAAGTGCAGAACACTGTTCTATTCCTCACAGCCATTGGCTGCACATTCTAGTGACCTATTTGTGACAGACCTCTCTGTCAGTACTTGAAGGGTTAACTCTGTTCAGCTTTAAGAAGCTATTTTCTAAAGACAATTATAGCTGATGCCAGCAAACCTAAGTTTAAGTGATAAACATTCCTATTGTTCAATCACATCTAGAGAGCAGACGCCCCAGTGATAAGAAAGGATCAAGTGTGTCTTATGTTTAACTTGTTATCTGCTGAAGTAATGTAATAATATTGTGGCCTGTCAAAGGGCGTTGTCTCTCTATCTAATGTACAATATTCTTTCAACCCCCCAGCTGGGGTCAGACCTGCATAAATACTAGGCATATAGCCTTTAATAAAATGTCATTCTGTTTTAAACATGAAAACTGGCTGGGTTGTGAGTTGCTGATCCCATATTCAGGACATTGTTCATCTGGTGTTAACCCTTGGTATCCTGTTGGTACCGTAACAATTGGTGGCAAGCGACGGAATGAACCTTATCGCCCAGAAGAGCAACTACACAAGCCAGTAACCTCAGGAAGAGGGGGATTACTACAATACTGACTAAGATGGAGGGAGACAGAGCTCGCAGCGCTACGCCTCCAGCAGCCATGGAGGAGACCCTATACCAGAGGGAAATGAGGACCAGGCTGGAATTTTTACCCCAACCTGTACCAAGGGACATGCTATCCGTGGTAATGGTAGATGTGCAGGAGCACGTGATGGCACACAGTCCGCGGAATGCATTCTCCCGAGCAGAATCCATTTCGGAAGCACTCAGCAACCCAGTAAGACCCAAAATCCCATACCATGCCTTTAAAATGTTTTGTGAGGAGAAGGATGAGATCGATGGGTATTTACAGGATTTTGAGAGACTGTGCGAGTTACATGATTTGGAGCAGTCCGTATGAGTGCCGGTGCTAGCAAGGATTACGCTAAAGTGAAGAGAGCGATCTTGGAAAGATATGCCATTACCCCAGAGGCATACCGGCGCAAGTTTAGAGGCCTGCGCAAGCCAGAAAGGGATTCCCATGCAGAGTGGGCCCACAAGCTGGATCAAGCATCTCAGGGGTGGATACAGGCCAGCCAAGCTACCACAATGGAAGAATTGCGACAACTGATGCTGTTTGAGCAATTCTTTAACGGCTTGTCCCCAAAAGCCCAAGAATGGGTGAGAGATCGAAAACCCTCCACCCTGCATGAAGCTGCTCGCCTGGCAGATGAGTATACGGATGCCCGCAAACTGGACACTGCTACCACTAAGCCCCCTGCTAGAGTGGAGTACAGACCCCCAGTCACCCCAGCAGCTGCCAGTTACCAACCCCCGGGGCACCGCTATACCACACGGCCTCCGGCCACGAACTACCCTCAGAGAGCCCGGTTCAATTCGCGGGGCTACTCACAACCTATTTGGTGCTTTGGATGTAAGCAACTACGGCACAAAAGACCAGAGTGTCCCCTAAACGCAGCGAACCAAGCACAGTCCTGGAGAAGACCCGCCAGCGGAATCCCACGTAATCCTCAGCCTGCGGCCCGCTATGTAGAGGTGCAAGAATGCTGGGGCAGCCTACATGAAGCAGACCCCGTGCAAGCTGCCCACCGGAATAACCGGCAACTGGTTAAAGTGAATGGGAAGGAGGTCAGTGGTCTACGGGATACTGGTGCTACCATGACCTTGCTTCAAAAGAACTTGGTGTCTGAGAAACAGCACACTGGAGACACTGTGGCTGTGAGGGTAGCAGGGGGCACTGTGTTCCGCCTACCTGTTGCCAGGGTACATTTGGATTGGGGAGTGGGCGCTAGACCTGTGAATGTGGGGGTCAAGAAGGACTTACCTGCTGATGTTCTCCTTGGAAATGACTTGGCCCCCCTTGTTTCTGCCTATGCTCCCATGGGTCCCGCTGATGTTAACCCTGTGACTACCCGTGCCCAGATCCGTGCAGCAGAGACTGACCCACCTGCTGCTAAGCCCCAGGACGTTGAGCTCAGTAAATCTCTATCCGCTATTGATACGTGGAAATCCCGTTACAATGCGCTGATGAAGGAGAAGAGTCACGTAGAGGATGAAATGGTCACGTTAAATAATCATGTAACAGTGCTAGCGGGAGAGAAGAGGACTGCAGAGGAAAACACACGTTTAGAACAGGAATCTCTGCTAGACAAGCTGCACCGACAGACTGCAGAAAACACCAGCTTGAGAGTGGAACATGAAACATTAAAGACAAACTTAGCAACGCTGGAGGAGAAGCTGACGCTGGCTCATAGTGAGGTGCAGCAACTCAAGGGCACCCTATGTCAGTATGAAAGGATTGTGGATACCTATAAAGAGCAGGTACAAAAAACTTGTAAAGAAGCTGATGAGATTTTGAAGGACTGTTTAGCCCTAGTCTGGGCACTGAAGAAGTTGAACCCTTATTTTTACGGGCAGGAATTCTCTCTCATAACGGGAATACAGATGGATTGTCCCGGCAAACTGACATGCCTACCACCTCCTAGTCCGGTCATCCCCAGGTTGACCCGCCAAAGGGTCAAGCCGGGTCTGCCGGAGTGTTCCACAAGGGGGGAGCTATGTGACAGACCTCTCTGTCAGTACTTGAAGGGTTAACTCTGTTCAGCTTTAAGAAGCTATTTTCTAAAGACAGGTTTGCTGGCATCAGCTATAATTAAGTTTAAGTGATAAACATTCCCATTGTTCAATCACATCTAGAGAGCAGATGCCCCAGTGATAAGAAAGGATCAAGTGTGTCTTGTGTTTAACTTGTTATCTGCTGAAGTAATGTAATACTATTGTGGCCTGTCAAAGGGCGTTGTCTCTCTATCTAATGTACAATATTCTTTCAACCCCCCAGCTGGGGTCAGACCTGCGTAAATACTAGGCATATAGCCTTTAATAAATGTCATTCTGTTTTAAACCTGAAAACTGGCTGGGTTGTGAGTTGCTGATCCCATATTCAGGACATTGTTCATCTGGTGTTAAACCTTGGTATCCTGTTGGTACCGTAACACTATTTATAACTGTCCCTAATTGGCCTCAGCAGAGAATGTAACCTAAGTTACAACATGGCAGCTCCCATTGTTTTATAGACACTAAAACATTACACTTATTTTGTCATATTTAAACAGCTAATGAAACTTTAAAAAACACATCTACGTGTTATTCTCAGACTAATCTTTTCTTTTAACGCATCATTCTATCTAGAAGTGATTTATTTAGTGATTAATGTCCCTTTAATCTATCAAACACTCTCCTGTGTGGGTATAATAATAAAGAATTGTTAATGTATTATCATGAAGTATGTAAGAGAATAATAAAAGCCACCATGTTTCTGCAAAGTGTATCAATAAGATTTTGTAGTGTGTCTTTGGGCACATTCAGCCAAAAGAGCATTTGCTAGGTTAGGCACTTGTGTTGGACAAGAAGATCTGGCTCCTAATCTGTGTTCCAATTCTTTCAAAATATGTTTAAAGGGTTTGAGGTCAGAGCTCCATGCAGGTTACTCAAGTTCCTCTACACAAAACTCAAACAATGTCTTCATGGACCTTATTTTGTGCACAGGGGCACAGTCATGTTGGAACAAAAAAAAAAGAGAGAATCTTAACCAAACTATTTTTCACTAAAGCTGGAAGCATCCAATTGTCAAAAATGTATTTGTATCATTTAGAATTAAGATGACCCTTCACTGGAACTAAGGGCCCTAGTCCACAACCTGAAAAACAGCACCAAATTATCCGTCCTCCACCAAAGTTTACAGTAGGCACTAAGCACTCCAGCATTTAGTAAAGCATGATTCCTCACTCAAGAGAACATATTTCCACTACTCCAGAGTCCAGTGGTGGCGTACTTTACACTATTCCAGCTGACACTTGTTATTGCACATGCTGATGTGAGCCTTGTAAAAAGCTGCTTGGCCATGGAAACCCATTTCACAGAGATCCCGATACACAGTTCTTCCGCTGTTGTTGATTCCAGAGTCAGTTTGGAACTCTATATGGAGTGATGCAACAGATGATAGTTGACTCGATGGTCCACTATGTGACTGGGTTGTTGTTACTCCTAGACATTTTCACTTACCAAAAATAGCACTTTTACAGTTGACTGGTACAGATCTAGCACAGCAGAAATTTCACAAACTGACTTGTGGAAAGCTGCCATCCTATGACAGTGCCAAGTTTAAAGTCACTGAGCTCTTCAGTACGATCCACTGTATCACCAATGTTTGTCTATAGAAATGTCATGGTTATGTGCTGGGTTGTATGCACCTTATAGCAATAGGTGTGGCTAAATCAGCTGAACTTAAAATAGAATAGATGTTCTTTTACTTTTGGACATACAGTTTATTTTCAAATAAATGGTCTTGTGAACAGTTACATCATCAACAACAAGGTTAGAATCCTACTAGTGACCCCAACAATATTGTATTATTCAAACTTTTTTAACCCCTTTGTGGCAGAATAGTAGTGTTCATATCAGAACGAAGTTCAAATGTAAACACGATTAGTAAAAAATTAAATCACGCAATCGTTGATACCATTGTGTGTTTTCAAGGCCAGGATTGAATCAAAGGGAAAGCTGCAGGAAGTCTTATATGGTAGGACATTCCATGCCATCCTAACAGCGTTAAGACCATCGCTGTTAGGACGGCACAAAACGTCCTAACAGTTTAAAGGGGTTAATAGAGAGACTTTCACCAACAATGGGCTAGGCCGTAGGCCACATTACATTATGCCACTGGTTTTCAAACCTGTTCTAAGGCCTCCCTAACAGGCCATCTGAACTAGAGCACAGGTGAAATAATAAGCTGATTAATAACCATGGTTATTTAACAAGCTCTCACCCAAGGTAATCCTGGAAATCTGACCTGTTAGGGAGGCGTGAGGACAGGTATTAAAATCAGTGCATTACGCTCATACTAAAAATAAGTCAGAATTAGGTTATAATTACCTTTTTAGCTAACATAATAAATAGCACACTAAATGATTAACAAATTAAATTGTAAATACTGCTTAGATTTACTACATATGGTACCAATGTACATGCATAAAAAAGGGACATTAAAGGGATACTAAACCCAAATTTTTCCTCCAATGATTCAGATGGAGCATGCAATTTTAAGCAACTTTCTAGTTTATTCCTACTACCAATTTGTATTCGTTCTCTTGTAATCTTTATTTAAAAAGTAGGAATTTAAAGCTTAGAAGCCAGGCCATTTTAAGTTCAGCACCATGGATAGCGCTTGCCTATTGGTGGATACGGTTAGCAAACTAATAAGACAGCATAACCCAGGTTCTCAGCCAAACATGGGTTGGCTCTTAAGCTTTACATTCCTGCTTTTTAAATAAAGGTAGCAAGAAAAATTTATAATAGAAGTAAATTAGGAAGTTGCTTAAAATTGCATGTTCTATCTAATCATTTAAAGGGACACTGAACCCAAATGTTTTCTTTCATGATTCAGATAGAGCATGCAATTTTAAGCAACTTTCTAATTTACTTATATTATCAATTTTAATTCGTTCTCTTGCAATCTTTATTTGAAAAAGATGGCATCTCAGCTAAGGAGCCCGCAAATGTTTGCTTCAGTACCATGGACAGCACTTGTTTATTGGTGCTGACCAATCAGCAAGGACAACCCAGGTTGTTCACCAAAAATGGGCCGGCATCTAAACTTACATTATTGCTTTTCAAATAAACATTAGAAAGTCGCTTAAAAATGCATGCTCTATGTGAATCTCGAAAGAAATTTTTTGAGTACAGTGTCCCTTTAAGAAAAAAATTGGGTTTAGTGTCCCTTTAAACTGCTGGGTACAACTACATTAGCATGCTAATGTTTTTACTACTGTACCTCCAACTATCTTCAATGTCGTTCTCTTATTTTAAATGAAAAGGGCACCCCAAAAATTTTCTTTTGTGATTTTGATAGAACATACAATTTTAAACAAAATTGCAGTTAACTTTTATTTTCAAATTTGGTTCATTCTCTTATTATCCTTTGCTGAAGGAACAGCATTGCACTACTGGCAGCTAACTGAACACAACTAGTTAGCCAATTACAAGAGACAAATGTGTGCAGGCACCAATCAGCAGCTAGCTCCCACTAGTGTAGGATATGTGCATATTCTTTTTCAACAAAGGATACCAAGAGAACGAAGCACATTTGAAAATAAAAGTGAATTTAAAAGTGCATTAAAATGACGTGGTCTATCTGAATCACGCAAGTTTAATTTTGACTTTCCTATCCCTTTAACCCATTACAGAAGCCAACAGGCTGCATTTGTATTCTGGGTGCCGCCATATTCTAGCGCACATATTGCTGCATCCTGTCACTTTCACAAGTCAGTGATGTTACTGGCTTATTGACAGTTGTACTTTGCACTCTGACTAACGTGCACAATAGAGAGTGAAAGCTTTATATATTTGCAGGCGTTTGTTTTTTTTACACTCCTTAAAAATTACATAAATATGAAAAAGTCCCTGAGAAATAATACAGATCACTGAAGCCACTGCACAAAATGTACAGCTCCCACTCTGTATAGTTACTCCAAACTTGAAGTGCACAATAAGGCTTGTCAAGAAGACAACAATATCACTGATCTGTGAATGTGCAATGCTTTTGTCACGGGGTACGAGAATAAGTAAACGCCAAGATGGCAGCACCCTGGGTGATGCAGAGCATCTGTGATCAATAGTTAACAAAGGGTTAAAATAAGAAACTGATTTGAAAAGAGCTGCAGGTACAAAAGGATAAACAATAGCATTGTAAGTACTAACTAATGTTACTGTAGTTGCCCCCAGCCGTTTAATATCCCTTTAATTACATAATGATAAGTGCACAACTTCTCTTTAAATTACTGATGTTTGTTTTCTGTCCAGCGGTGCTAAATGCCCTTACACTATGAGACAGCGTGACATAATGTTTTGTGGTCTATTCTCCAGATAACACTATAGATATACATTTTCATGCTACAAAATGAAAGTTACTTATCAGTTCATGTATGTATTATGGAGAAAATAATCCTATCTGACTTTAAAGGGTTGGGAAACCCTAACATTTTATTTCATGATTTGGATAGAACGTACAATTTTAAACAACTTTCCAATTTAGTTCTATTATCAAATTTGTTCCATTCTCTTATTATCCTTTGCTGAAGGAACAGAATTGCACTACTGGCAGCTAGACGAACACATCTAGTCAGCCAATCACAGGAGAAAAATGTGTGCAGGCACCAATCAGCAGCTAGCTCCCACTAGTGTAGGATATGTGCATATTGTTTTTCAACAAGGGATACCAAGAGAACAAAGCACATTTGAAAATAGAACAGATTTTAAAAGTGTTTTAAAATAGCATGCTTTATCTTAATCATGCAAATTTAATTTTGACTTTCCTATCTCTTTAATTAAAGGGCAATCTTCTGTCCAAAATGTAAACAAGGGTAAATTCAATTAAGGGAAATATTAATAATTGATGACCTTTTTTTTTTAAATCTCCAAACATGCGAATGAAAATATATAAAAAAAAATGTTAATAATGGCAGGTGCGCACCATCATTGGTTAGATCAAAATATTGTCATATCCTGCCACTAAAACCAGTGGCAACATAAGCAACTGGGTTAACAGTCAACTAGTGACACATCAGCATTTCGGTTGAAGAGACTATTTGCTTTGTGGTCTTGGTATTCTTTAAAGGGACACTGTACCCAAATTTTTTCTTTTGTGATTCAGATTGAGCATGAAATTTTAAGCAACTTTCTAATTTACTCCTATTATCAATTTTTCTTCGTTCTCTTGCTATCATTATTTGAAAAAGAAGGCATCTAAGCTTTTTTTTGGTTTCAGTACTCTGGACAGCATTTTTTTATTGGTGGATGAATGTATCCATCAATCAGCAAGGACAACCCAGGAAGTTCACCAAAAATGGGCCGGCATCTAAACTTACATTCTTGCATTTCAAATAAAGATAGCAAGAGAATGAAGAAAATTTGAAAATAGGAGTAAATTAGAAAGTTGCTTAAATTTTCATGCTCAATCTGAATCACGAAAGAAAATTTGTGGGTACAGTGTCCCTTTAATGTAGAGCAATTGTCTCAAAGTCCTGGTCCCAGAGCCATATGCGGCCCTCTAAATAGTTTAATTTGGCACTCCCTTGTTTAATAGATAAACTATTAATTTGGGCTGTCAGTTTTTCTTTAGGGTTCTAAGAGGTGTAACTAGTTAATGTTCTATGTAGGCACCCACAAGATAAATATAATGACAAGTGTCCAGTGTAGACTACCATCATGCACTGCTTGGATAAAAGTCACCTTTTACGTTGTTATACAGTTCCAGAATGATCACTTCACTTGGCACTCGTAAGATAAATATAGACAACTGTGTATGTCTACTGTGTGCTACAACTCCAATCATGCATTGCAACTTGGGTAAATGTCACATGCACACTTTGCAAGTGTGCCCCCAAATACATTGAGTTTGCTACTCCTAATGTAAACTAGGTAGACTCATGAGAGATTGCGTGTGTACACTTCTTTATGACTCTATGGCAGCAGTGTTTGCAACAATGTATAATATTTAATACTCAAATAATGAAAACTAGAAATTGAACTAGAAATCTAGAGCTAAAGATGTCAACTGCAGTTAGGATATTATTCAGAGTGTCATCAACATTAGGTACAATAAACAGTATATTATCCAACCACTACCATCAGTATGCTTCATAGAGACATTAACAACTGATTTAATATGCTCAATGACATCAGCAAATTCGTCATTGTGACTAGTGACAACTGAGGCACCTGGTATAGTATCAAACTAGTGACATCATCTGCAGTTGTTAACAAGAACAGAAACATTAATAGCAGAATTAACAATATACTAGAGTAGTCTATCATCTAACTAAAAAGACCTCAGCAGTCTTATTATATAAAGACACCATGACACTGTAAGCTTCACATCTAATCAGCAAGCCATAAGCGTCATTAACCAGGTGACGTTATTGCAATAGCCCATGTGATGCTGATGATAGCAGACACAATAGCAGTGACATCACACACAGTGACCAGTGTGACAGTCCCATCACTAAGGACTTCCCTGATGAGGTGACCCTGGATTTCCCAGTGACAGTGACTCAGCAGTGACAGGTTTACATACATTGTGTAAGCACCATATACCCCCAGGACTAGGACATGTCAAACTGCACTGCGGAGACAGCACACAACATACACCGGAAATGCCCGCCCTCAGGTCGCCCCCACACTCTCTGCACCGGGTGACACATAACCCGGGAGGCTGGTTACCTGAACGCGCCGGCTGCCCACTCAGCTCAGCAACAACAAGCGCCGGACATTTGCCCTAACAACGGAAGTCCCGCCCATAGTAAGCCGTCGCCATCAGGTTACGAGTTTGTACAGAGACTCTTCCTATTGGAGGACGGATCTGTCACTCACTGCTGCGGCCCCTGGTTAGTGATGTCATATAATAGGCACCGACCTATTTATTTATTTATCTATTGCTCAATGCTCAGTCGGTTCCTCTCGGCCTCGGAGCTAGGATCTTCTCGCTATTCAGGTTTCTGAGGTCACAAACCGTAATGTTCTTGGTCTCCTTGTTCTGGACAATGAACAGTCGCTTTTGTAGCCCCGTGCCCTCGCTTTACCGGCTTCTAGCATCGTCATGCTCAGCTAGGTATCCACCTGAAAGCGCCTCTTACTATGGGGAAATTCTGATCTGTTGTACTCAATAAAACCACTGTTACCGCCATGAGAAGCACGTATCGTTTATGTGTGAGGACTGGAGAAGAATGTGTAGAGTTAAGGCATAGTAAGAAAAGGAGAGTAGAGGCAGTACTCTAATAATCCTGATTATTTAAATATATACGCCACTGGATACACCTGGATTTCAGTAGTATTGGCAATGCTAGATAGGTTTAGAAGGTATAGTTTAGACTAAAAGAAGGTGGTTACAAATGGTTTAAAGGGACACTGTAAGGGAACGGTGTAAAAGCCGGAACAGAACGGAACATGCCTTTTATGTAGGAAATTGATTTAAAATATAATGGGATGTGTTAGAGACTCTTGAGAACAATTTTAGGAACAAGAATATTTGTGATATAATAATTAATTAACCCTTTAACTACCAAAATAGTGTCCGGAACCAAACATAACAGCCCGGAACAGAACCTTCCCAGAAAACCAGATACACCAAATTCACAAGTCACATGTGACTAAATGTAATAAGTGTAATCAGCCACAAACCATCCACAGAAACCACATTATACTATCTGTTCCGGCCTTTAATACACTTTTTTATAAAAAGTGACGGAACGGCACCTTCCCAGCAAAATATACAGACCAAATTCACTAGCCACACATAACTAGATGTGATAAGTGTAATCAACCACAAACCATCCACAGAAACCACGTTCCAATACCCGTTCCGGCCTGCAAAATGCTTTTTCATGAAAAGTGACGGAACGGCACCTTACCAGCAAACCAGATGCATCAAATTCACCAGTCACACATGACTAAATGTTATAAGTGTAATCAGCCACAAACCATCCACAGAAACCACATTATGATATCTGTTCCGGCCTTTAATACACTTTTTTATAAAAAGTGATGGAACGGCACCTTCCCAGCAAAATATACAGACCAAATTCACCAGCCACACATAACTAGATGTGATAAGTGTAATCAACCACAAACCATACACAGAAACCACGTTCCAATACCCGTTCTGGCTTGTAAAACGCTTTTTCATGAAAAGTGATGGAATGGCACCTTACCAGCAAACAAGATACACCAAAATCACCAGTCACACATGACTAAATGTTATAAGTGTAATCAGCCACAAACCATCCACAGAAACCACATTATGATATCTGTTCCAGCCTTTAATACACTTTTTTATAAAAAGTGACGGAACGGCACCTTCCCAGCAAAATATACAGACCAAATTCACCAGCCACACATAACTAGATGTGATAAGTGTAATCAACCACAACCCATCCACAGAAACCACGTTCCAATACCCGTTCCGGCCTGAAAAATGCTTTTCATGAAAAGTGATGGAACGGCACCTTACCAGCAAACCAGATACACCAAATTAACCAGTCACACATGACTAAATGTTATAAGTGTAATCAGCCAAAAACCATCCACAGAAACCACATTATGATATCTGTTCCGGCCTTTAATACACTTTTTTTATAAAACGTGATGGAACGTCACCTTCCCAGCAAAATATACAGACCAAATTCACCAACCACACATAACTAGATGTGATAAGTGTAATCAACCACAAACCATCCACAGAAACCACGTTCCAATACCCATTCCAGCCTGTAAAATGCTTTTTCATAAAAAGTGACGGAACGGCACTTTACCAGCAAAGCAGATACACTAAATTCACCGGTCACACATAACTAAATGTTATAAGTGTAATCAGCCACAAACCATCCACAGAAACCACATTATGATATCTGTTCTGACCTTTAATACACTTTTTTAATAAAAAGTGACGGAACGGCACCTTCCCAGCAAAATATACAGACCTAATTCACCAGCCACACATAACTAGATGTGATAAGTGTAATCAACCACAAAACATCCACAGAAACCACGTTCCAATACCCGTTCCGGCCTGTAAAACGCTTTTTCATGAAAAGTGACGGAACAGTACTTTACCAGCAAACCAGATACACCAAATTCACCAGTCACACATAACTAAATGTTATAAGTGTAATAAGCCACAAACCATCCACAGAAACCACATTATGATATCTGTTCCGGCCTTTAATACACTTTATTTTATAAAAAGTGACGGAACGGCACCTTCCCAGCAAAATATACAGACCAAATTCAACAGCCACACATAACTAGATGGGATAAGTGTAATCAACCACAAACCATCCACAGAAACCACGTTCCAATACCCGTTCCAGCTTGTAAAACGCTTTTTCATGAAAAGTGACGGAACGGCACCTTACCAGCAAACCAGATGCACCAAATTCACCAGTCACACATAACTAAATGTTATAAGTGTAATCAGCTGCAAACCATCCACAGAAACCACAACATTATGATATCTGTTCCGGCCTTTAATACACTTTTGATAGAAAAGTGGCGGAACGGCACCTTCCCAGCAAAATATACAGACCAAATTCACCAGCCACACATAACTAGATGTGATAAGTGTAATCAACCACAAACCATCCACAGAAACCACGTTCCAATACCCGTTCCGGCCTGTAAAATGCTTTTTCATGAAAAGTGACGGAACGGCACTTTACCAGCAAACCAGATACACCAAATTCACCAGTCACACATAACTAAATGTTATAAGTGTAATCAACCACAAAACATCCACAGAAACCACGTTCCAATACCCATTCCGGCCTGTAAAACGCTTTTTCATGAAAAGTGACGGAACAGCACTTTACCAGCAAACCAGATACAGGTATACCCCGCTCATACAGCGGGTTAGGGACCGGAGCCCCGCTGTAAAGTGAAAACCGACTTAAAGTGAGTCAAGGCATTTTTTACTTGTTTTTCACTTGCCAGTGTGTTTACAAGCTTAAAACCATGTTTGAAATAACATATATAGGTGTGCAATAGTGCTAAGTTTAGTTTAACACTAGCACAAGACAGTACACTACTGTATTCAGTTATGCAGACAGTAGAAAGGGATCCTTATTTTATGTGGAGATCTCAAACCATGCCAAACAATACTGTACAGTACTAAAGTAGGTTATGTTTTATGGTATGGTACTGTATATGAGATGGAGGCAGATGAAATGCTTACCTGTACTATTCAAGGTAAGCACAAAGGTATAATGACAATAATACTGTATACAGTACAGTACATACAGTAACACTGCATATACTGGTACTTGTACTGTACCTTTATTGGCCAAAAAATACTGTTTATGAAGAAATAGACTTGTGTGTACGGTACAATTACTGTATGGATTTAACAAATAATCCTGAACAGTACTGTACCTTTAATGGACAAAAAAATACTGTAATGCTTATGAAGACCGGTATACTGGACTTACCAAATTATCTGGTACAGTACAATACTGTACTGCACAGTTTTAGCAACCCTAAAGTCTTTCCAACGTACTCTGTAAAACCGCATGCAATTTTTCCTCCTTACTTGCGATGTCCAAGTCCTGCACTGTGCCGCGCTGAGAAACTACTTCCGGGTTTGAGGCGGCGACGTATTAGCGAAACGACGTAAAGCGAATCGACGTAAAGCGGGGTATACCTGTACACCAAATTCACCAGTCACACATAACTAAATGTTATAAGTGTAATCAGCCACAAATCATCCACAGAAACCACATTATGATATCTGTTCCGGCCTTAAATACACTTTTTTTTTTATAAAAAGTGACGGAACGGCACCTTACCAGCAAAATATACAGACCAAATTAAACAGCCGCACATAACTAGATGGGATAAGTGTAATCAACCACAAACCATCCACAGAAACCATGTTCCAACATCTAGCTATGTGTGGCTGGTGAATTTGGTCTGTTTATTTTGCTGGGAAGGTGCCGTTCCGTCACTTTTTATAAAAAAGTGTATTAAAGGCCAGAACAGATATCATAATGTTGTTTCTGTGGATGGTTTGTGGCTGATTACACTTATAACATTTAGTTATGTGTAACTGGTGAATTTGGTGTATCTGGTTTGCTGGTAAGGTGCCGTTCCGTCACTTTTCATGAAAAAGCGCTTTACAGGCCGGAACAGGTATTGGAACGTGGTTTCTGTGGATGGTTTGTGGTTGATTACACTTACCACATCTAGTTATGTGTGGCTGGTGAATTTGGTCTGTATATTTTGCAGGGTAGGTGCCGTTCCATCACTTTTTATAATGAAGTGTATTAAAGGCCAGAACAGATATCATAATGTGGTTTCTGTGGATGGTTTGTGGCTGATTACACTTATAACATTTACTCATGTGTGAGTGGTGAATTTGGTGTATCTGGTTTGCTGGTAAGGTGCTGTTCCGTCACTTTTCATGAAAAAGCGTTTTACAGGCCAGAACGGGTATTGGAACATGATTTCTGTGGATGGTTTGTTGTTGATTACACTTATCACATCTAGTTATGTGTGGCTGGTGAATTTGGTCTGTATATTTTGCTGGAAAGGTGCCGTTCCGTCACTTTTTATAAAAAAGTGTATTAAAGGCCGGAACAGATATCATAATGTGGTTTCTGTGGTTGGTTTGTGGCTGATTCCACTTATAACATTTAGTCATGTGTGACTGGTGATTTTTTTGTATCTGGTTTGCTGGTAAGGTGCTGTTCAGTCACTTTTCATGAAAAAGCGTTTTACAAGCCGGAACGGGTATTGGAACGTGGTTTCTGAGGATGGTTTGTGGATGATTACACTTATTACATTTAGTCACATGTGACTTGTGAATTTGGTGTATCTGGTTTCCTGGGAAGGTGCTGTTCCGTCACTTTTCATGAAAAAGCATTTTTCAGGCCGGAACGGGTATTGGAACGTGGTTTCTGTGGATGGTTTGTGGTTGATTACACTTATCACATCTAATTATGTGTGGCTGGTGAATTTGGTCTGTATATTTTGCTGGGAAGGTGCCGTTCCATCACTTTTTATAAAAAAGTGTATTAAAGGCCGGAACAGATATCATAATGTGGTTTCTGTGGCTGGTTGGTGGCTGATTACAATTATAACATTTAGTCATGTGTGACTGGTGAATTTGGTGTATCTGGTTTGCTGGTAAGGTGCTGTTCCGTCACTTTTCATGAAAAAGCATTTTTCAGGCCGGAACGGGTATTGGAACGTGGTTTCTGTGGATGGTTTGTGGTTGATTACACTTATCACATCTAGTTATGTGTGGCTGGTGAATTTGGTCTGTATATTTTGCTGGGAAGGTGCCGTTCCATCACTTTTTATAAAAAAAAGTGTATTAAAGGCCGGAACAGATATCATAAAGTGGTTTCTGTGGATGGTTTGTGGCTGATTACGCTTATAACATTTAGTTATGTGTAACTGGTGAATTTGGTGTATCTGGTTTGCTGGGAAGGTGCTGTTCCATCACTTTTAATAAAAAAGTGTATTAAAGGCCGGAACAGATATCATAAAGTGGTTTCTGTGGATGGTTTGTGGCTGATTACACTTATAACATTTAGTTATGTGTAACTGGTGAATTTGGTGTATCTGGTTTGCTGGTAAGGTGCCGTTCCGTCACTTTTCATGAAAAATCGTTTTACAGGCTGGAACGGGTATTGAAACGTGGTTTCTGTGGATGGTTTGTGGTTGGTTACACTTACTACATCTAGTTATGTGTGGCTGGTGAATTTAGTCTGTATATTTTGCTGGGTAGGTGCCGTTCCGTCCCTTTTTATAATAAAGTGTATTAAAGGCTGGAACAGATATCATAATGTGGTTTCTGTGGATGGTTTGTGGCTGATTACACTTATAACATTTAGTCATGTGTGACTGGTGAATTTGGTGTATCTGGTTTGCTGGTGAGGTGCTGTTCCATCACTTTTCATGAAAAAGCATTTTACAGGCCGGAACGGATATTGGAACGTGGTTTCTATGGATGGTTTGTGGTTGATTACACATCACATCTAGTTATGTGTAGCTGGTGAATTTGGTCTGTATATGTTGCTAGGAAGGTGCCGTTCCGTCACTTTTTATTAAAAAAGTGTATTAAAGGCCGGAACAGATATCATAATGTAGTTTCTGTGGATGGTTTGTGGCTGATTACACTTATAATATTTAGTTATGTGTAACTGGTGAATTTGGTGTATCTGGATTGCTGGTAAGGTGCCGTTCTGTCACTTTTCACGAAAAAGCGTTTTACCGGCCGGAACGGGTATTGGAACGTGGTTTCTGTGGATGGTTTGTGGTTGATTACACTTACCACATCTAGTTATGTGTGGCTGGTGAATTTGGTCTGTATATTTTGCTGGTAAGGTGCCGTTCTTTCACTTTTCATGAAAAAGTGTTTTACAGGCCAGAACGGGTATTGGAACGTGGTTTCTGTGGATGGTTTGTGGTTGATTACACTAATCACATCTAGTTATGTGTGGCTGGTGAATTTGGTCTGTATATTTTGCTGGAAAGGTGCCGTTCCGTCACTTTTTATAAAAAAGTGTATTAAAGGCCGGAGCAGATATCATAATGTGGTTTCTGTGGGTGGTTTGTGGCTGATTACACTTATAACATTTAGTTATGTGTAATTGATGAATTTGGTGTATCTGGTTTGCTGGTAAGGTGCCGTTCCGTCACTTTTCACGAAAAAGCGTTTTACAGGCCGGAACGGGTATTGGAACGTGGTTTCTGTGGATGGTTTGTGGTTGATTACACTTACCACATCTAGTTATTTGTGGCTGGTGAATTTGGTCTGTATATTTTGCTGGGTAGGTGCCGTTCCGTCACTTTTTATAAAAAAGTGTATTAAAGGCCGGAACAGATATCATAATGTGGCTTCTGTGGATGGTTTGTGGCTGATTACACTTATAACATTTACTCATGTGTAACTGGTGAATTTGGTGTATCTGGTTTGCTGGTAAGGTGCTGTTCCGTCACTTTTCATGAAAAAGCGTTTTACAGGCCGGAACGGGTATTGGAACGTGGTTTCTGTGGATGGTTTGTGGCTGATTACACTTATTACATTTAGTCACATGTGACTTGTGAATTTGGTGTATCTGGTTTCCTGGGAAGGTGCTGTTCCGGGCTGTTATGTTTTGTTCCGCACACTATTTTGGTAGTTAAAGGGTTAATTAATTATTATATCACAAATATTCTTGTTCCTAAAATTGTTCTCAAGAGTCTCTAATACATCCCATTATATTTTAAATCAATTTCCTTCATAAAAGGCCTGTTCCGGCCTGTTCCGTTCCGTTCCGGCTTTTACACCGTTCCCACTGTAAGTAAATATTTTCTATGCCTGTTACTAACTAACTACCCCAAATACGCTTTTTATCAATAGCATTTCAGTAACATATCTCTACCGTATATCAGAAATCTTGTCTGCAAATTGAATTGTTTTCCAAACCCACTCCGTGGGTATCCTTTGCTCTGTACCAATCCGTTTACAATACCTAGGTTTCAAAATGGCGCTTTAAACACAAAGTTATTGGTTTAAGTATTTTGAACACACAGTGCTGAAAATGGTGGGCAGGATAATGTGACATCATCGGCGAATAAAAGATATAACTTTTAGAACGTTATGAAACTTCGTTTTGGAGAAAATATAGGTCAGTAGGTTTTAATTAATGTTTATTAACTTTAATATGTTAGTTGTTTAGCTTAAAAATTATAACAGAAAGTAATCCTTTAAGTATTATAGAAGCACTGTTTGAAGGCAGCATACAGACTCTTATAATGTGTATAATTATATCTGTGTAAGAAACATGTATAATGCAAGATAATATTGTATAATGTGTTAAGGCAAAGGATGTACACATGCTGTATAATTTAATTTATTTATCCAAAGTGTACAGGATCCATTTAAAGAGTGAAAGGGAAGGAGAATGTGGCTTACTGAATTGGGTACTTTTCTTCCTCTTTTTGTGCACCTGTATGATTACAGTCTGTCTTGTTTCATACAATTACTCAATGTTGAAATTGATGCTTTACTGCACTTGCGCTACCCGAGTCTGTTTATGTACTTTAAAATACTAATAAAAATATATTTAAAAAAAAGAAAAATATTAGAACAGCTATGTTATTAATTGAATATTACCGCACAGGACCACATACTAAATCTTCAAATTGGCAAAAACATATTTTGCTCTACTCACCGTGGACACTGAAAAGGCTTTTGATTCTATATCACGCGATCATCTATTCACCACTATGTATAAATTTGGTTTGATTGGAAACTTTTCCAATTTTATAAGATTAATCTATCAAAACCCTACCTTTTCCCTCTTTATAAATGGTGGTGCAAATTCTCCAAACATAAGTTTGCAGAAAGGAAAAAGACAAAGCTGCCCTTTATCCCCATTCTTGTTTAATATTGCTCTAGAATCGCAAGAAGTGCTCTGTAGGAAGAAGTTGGAGGGGTCTCGATTGGCAAAAAAAAACTCGTACTATCTCTATATGGAGATGATATTTTGTTTTTTTTATGGGGAATACAAAAATAAATATACCAATTTTTTTAGAAATCATTGCGAATATAGTACATTTTCTGGGTTTAAAATAATCTAAATAAATATTTAGGAATTGCACTTGCTAAGAATCCAGATAGATGGTATGATTTAAACTTCACTCAATTATGGACTAAGATTTATTTAACTCTCCGAAACTGGTCGATACTTTCTCTCACTCTGCCGGTTTGATTAAAATGATTTTTTGGTTTGAATAAAATGATTTTATTTCCTAAAATTTTGTTTCTCTTCCAAAGCATGCCTTCATTTTCATGTAATATATAATAATATATAATAATTATATATAATTATACATAATAATTATTTTTCATATAATAAAGATATACGAGAATTCAACTCTCATTGCTCAATTTTTATAGGGCAAAAATAAACCTTGTATCTCAATTTATAGGCTTTCACGGTTAAAAAAGGATTGAGGGTTAGCATTTCCGAGATTAAATTATATAACTGGGCATGCATGGCTAAGGTTTCTTTAGATCTTCCTTTAATGAAGAAGATGCTCTAATTTCTCCTTACTACTTAAAGGCCCTACTCCACATTGGTAGTCCTGAATTTGAACCAGGACTTGGTTCTAAGGTGTTTAGGTCCTGGTATCAAAAAGGGTTGAAGATTATATCACAATTTAAAGATCCGCAGACAAAAGCGATTAAATCTTATGAAAACTTGGTTCAAGAATTTGATCTAAGAAATAAGGAATTTTTTGCTTATTTACAAGTGAGACATTACCTAACCAATAGAAGATTTTTCAAGAAAGATAATTGGGATCTTTGAATCAGAGATTAAACTTTTTAAATTTGGTATATACTCCATATCCTTGATATATCAAATAATAATTTCAAATTTTGCTCAACTTGATCAATTTATATAAAAATGGATAAGGGGGAGTGTGGGGGGGGTGGAGCCGGTCGAGAGTGAACATGGCCGCAGGTTCTAGGAGCTCCGGTGGAGTGACTGATACTGAGAGCGCGAGCTGCGGGGAGAACCAAGCACAAATCAGGCGGAAACATAGCCGAAAACGGGCGTACAACCCAGTAAGCTACAGTAGTCTCGGTCCCCCATACAACGGTGCATCTCGGCTCAGAGGAGGAAGCTAGCAGCAGGTACTGGTGGAGCACGAGAGGGCAGAACAGCGGGAGACTGACCTTTACTAGAACATACAACATAATACAGGTTGACGGGGAGAGGGCTGGTGCAGTGCAAACAAATGGTGAAGAGGTGAGAAGTACGGGACAAGGGTGGTGGTGGAGGGGAGGGTTGGAACCCAGTCGAAAATAAAGCAAAGGAGAAGGATAAAAGGGAAAAGTGGAAAAAACTAAAAAAGCATATATACTCCCCTGGCTACACTACATAACAGAGAAATAATAACTTAAAACAATAAGACAAAACTCCTAATTTTCTCTCTAAATATACAGTTAAACCTCTGTAACTTAGGCAGGTATGAGCCTGTAAAACAGAAAATAATAGAGTCTCCAGGTAAAAAGAGAAAAAGTGGAGGGAGATATAAATTAACTTTTTCTGAGTCTTATAAACTTATAATATATACAGGCGAGCAAGTGATAAAGATGTTAACCCTTTAAACCTATATTGCAGAAAATATTACAAGGTCAAAGATTGTAAAACCATAAACGCCTATTAAACTAAAAGGGATAAGATTTAACTAAACCTTGCATGAAAAAAAAGGCTCATTAACATGGCTTCCAAAAAAAGGAAATAAGCAAGATAAAATAAATAAAACCACTACACCACAAGCATCAAAAGTGGATAAGTATTTTAAAGCAACAGACACATCTCTTACAAGTAACTCAGAAGATCAATCCCCCTCCAGGACTACACAGAGCCTAACAGAAACAAATATGTCTCCGGTAACAAAGGCAGATCTACAGAATCTACCCAGCAAAAAAAGACATTCAGACTCTCCTTGATGAAATTTCTCAGGTTTAGCAAACGGAACTTTCTCAGGTTTAGCAAACGGAACTTTTAGCTGTTAAAAAAGATGTTTCTGAGATTGGCAATAGGGTGGCACAGCTGGAAGAAGATAATATATCATTCACCAATACTATTGACACCCTAACGATTCAAATACGCCAACAAGGGGAAGCACTTTTAATACAACGGAACCAAATAGAAATTCGAATAAGGGGGATTACAGAGAATGTAACAAAGGAAGACCTAGAAGATTATCTCCTTCTATTCTTTAACCACTTTACAGAAACCAATAATTACGTTACGAGGACCCTTGAAAGAAGCCACAGGGCCCTCAGGCCTAAACCCAGAGTGGGGGAACCACCGAGGGACATAATTATCAAATTTGCACATTTCAAGGATAAAGATCTTGTATTGCAAAGGGCAAGGAAACAGCAAAACATAATATATGATGGACAGACTATACAGATTTTCACAGACCTTAGCCCAAGGACACTTCAGAAGAGAACTGAGACACCTGACTATACACCTTCGTCAACTGAATATTGTTTACAGATGGGGATTCCCATTTGACCTAAGAGCAACAATAAATGGGAAAACCGCGATTTTAAGAACGATGGATGACATAACCACATTTTGCACTACTCTGGGGATAAACCCTCCACCCCATCCCACCCAGACAGAAAATCAAGAGAACCCTAACACTAACTCAGCTCAGCAGCCAAAACAATCAAAAGCCCCCCTACACCTGCAAAGCTCGCAATGGTCCAAAGTGACATATAAGTAATAAAAAAAAAAGGAAGGGAGTAGAAAGAAGATAAAAGAGATAAAGAGGGAGAATAATAAGATAAGATTCCCCCCCCCCCCTTTTTTTTTTTTTTTTTTAAGAAGGAGGGAAAAGAAGGAAGAAAGGGGAAAAAAGCTTTTAACACAATTACAAATAGTAGGATTATTAATTATAGCACAGTTCGAGAGCTATACTGTTAGGCTGTTTGTATAAAGTCACACTTGATTTTTGAAAACACATAAATAAGGTAGGGGATATACATATGAGATAGTTTAAAGAAATAGTTTTCAACACAGTCACAAGTAGAAGGATCATTAGTTATAGTATAGTCTGAGAAGTACACCGCTACAATATAATCACAAATAGATGGATTATTAGTTAAAACAATTACAATCAATATGACCAATACCATAGACATGACAGTTTTAACAGAAATCACGAAACCCCTAGATTTCACAGATTCAACCAGAGAGAGCAAGAGACAAATAATCATAGATCTTATGAACAGAGGCCATCTCGCCCCAATTTCAGAATGCAGAGTCCCTCTAGAAATAGAACAGAGGACAATAGCTACATTAAATCTTCTTATAACAATTTTCAACACAACAATAGATATCTCCCATTATCTTCTTCATCTGAAGAAAATGTATTTCCAGAGAGACATGTCAGAATGAATTCAAATTCTGTGGTTACATCTCCTTTTTTAGGGAATGCTCCATCATTAGGCAGAAGCCCCCCAGACGAACAAAAACCCCAAAAAAGACCATTCCACACAGACCAAGAGGTAGAGGCCTTACCACCAAGAAAAAAGAATCACAAAAATTAGAAAAGGGCATTTTTAATTTATCTTCACATAATCTAACTCTTAATGAAAAGAGTGTCTTGAAACAGGGACTCTCTTTTTGTCCACCGAATCCACATAACAATTTTAACCTTTTTGTAGACCTCAATCGTTTCACGAGAAAACTAGCACTCCAGAAATATTTTGCCCAAAAGAACATTAAAAAACATAATATAGAAGACGAGAATACGGTCTGTATTCTTACAGACACCATGGACTATGGGAACAATGTACCTACTATATACAGCAGTGTAGAAAATTTCACAACACATTTATATGAGGGTATGATACATACTAATGTTAAGACCAAATCTTCTTTTTCTCCCTTAGGGCAGAATCAGTACATTGAATTTTTCCAGAACTTAGTTCTGGAAGATTTTGAAAAGATTAAACGAAAAAATTCTAAGAGAAATTTCTTTAAAAGACAGAGTGAAAAACAAGCCATTCATTCCCTTTCTAACAATCCCGAAATCATTCGCGATGCTGATAAGGGGGGCGGCATCATAGTTCAAGACCTAACAGAATATCTTAAAGAGGCAGATAGAATACTTAAGGACACAGAATATTACAAAGTTTTATCACACAACCCCACCACACAATTTCTTACTTCATATCAGTCACTTATTAGCAAAGGGGCCGTAAATAACATTCTTAACAAGAACGAACGAAACTTTCTCAAAGTCAGTAATCCAAGTGTGGCTCATTACTATCATTTACCCAAAATTCACAAAAGTTTAATAAACCCTCCAGGTCGCCCCATTATTGCTGGTATTGACAATCTCACTTATAATTTATCATATTATGTGGATATTTTACAGAAATATGTTTTAGGTTTGCAATCATACATCAAAGATAGCACAGATTTATAAAATAAGTTAAAAAAATATCAAAAACACAGGGGATCTCATTTGGATCACATGCAACGTCAGTTCATTATATTCAAATATTGCACACCATCTTGGCATACAAGCAATTTCAGTTTTTTTGAATCGGGACCAGTTTATGCCAAATATCCAGAGAGAATTTGTTTTAGAATGCATTGAGTTCATTCTCAAGCATAATTATTTTATTTATCAGGATGTTTATTATTTGCAGATCAAGGGAACGGCCATGGGCACCATATTCGCCCCTAGCTTCTCCAATCTTTTTATGGGCGTGTTTGAGGAAGCATACATTTACAACTCCTTAGCAGGGGCGAGTCTGGTGTTCTATGACCGTTACATTGACGATTTGATTTTTATATGGTACGGCGATCAACCCTCAGCACATACATTTGTAAAATCCATGAATAATAATGACATGGGTCTCACTTTCACAGCAAATATAAATCTAGAGACAATAGATTTCTTGGATCTGACCCTCAGTTTGGATAGAGATGGCAATCTCAGTTCAAAAACTTTCTTCAAACAAGTTGACAGTAACAGTTATTTAGATTATACAAGTAACCACCATAAAAACTGGCTATTCAACATTCCATACAGTCAATTTAAAAGGATCAAACGTAACTGCTCAGATCCAAATATGTTTGAAGAACAAAGCCACATAATATATGACAGATTTGTCGAAAAGGGTTACCCTACTGATCTCTTGGACAATTGTCTCAACAAAGCCAGATATCTAGATAGAGATAGACTGTTAAACAAGAACAAACAGACCAAAAATAAAGCTGAAAAAAAATTTTTAGAACCACTTTTTATAACTCACTACAATTCAAATCACACACAGATCCAGGGAGCCATAAACAGACATTGGCACATTATTCGGAGGGACCCCATTTTGAAGACTCTTTTGGGAGACCATCCAAAGATTGTATATACTAGAGCACCTACACTTAGAAATAAATTAGCACCAAGCAAGAAGGTTAAACATGCCATTTCCAACACACAATTGACAATAAAGAAAAAAACTAACTCTTTTTTGGAACAAATAGGTGTTTATAAATGTGGACAGAAAAAGTGCAACACATGCAGATTTATAACATCCGGAAAAAAGACTTTTCAGTCTTATGTTAGTGGAGAAGTCTTTAACATTACTAGATTTTCAAATTGCAACTCAGCTTACGTTGTATATGTTCTGGAGTGCTGTTGTGGGATCCAGTACGTAGGCCGCACCTCTAGAAAAGCCAAAATACGTTGGGGCGAACATTGGCGGAACTGCAAGAATTGCAGCAAGAAAAAGATCAAACACAGCATTCCAGAACATTGTTTGAACAAACACAATGGTAACTCTGATATTTTCAGATTTTACCCTATTGATTACATTCCACCCTCTACAGATTATAACAGAATTACACAATTAAGAATCCGGGAAACTTTTTGGATTCATAAACTAAAAACTCTACATCCACTAGGTCTCAATTCCAATCTAGATCTAGTGGCATTCAACTAAAGGTCATCTATAGCACTATGCTCAACCTTCCCACCTCCCCCTTTTCTATTGGTCCAATCCCTTTTTTTCCTGCCTCGCATTATTTCCATACTAGCATTTCCAAAAATAGTTTTAGCAACATTTTTCATTCCCATCATTTTCACTGACACACACACACTTTGTTCTAAAGACTACCCTCTCATGTATCTGTTACAATTACTCATTCACCTCTTCACATTTTCAATTTTATAAATATAGCTGCAAGCAGCAATAGAGGTGGCCAGCGCATCATTTTTGCAATGCCATATAAGTAGTTATGTCACAAAATAAAGCTATACAACAACTGTTTACAGTTCTAACATAAGCATTTGGAAAAAAAACATTTTCGAAATGTTTGCGTTTTTTAAAATGGCTGCCACACCATATGACCTATACTTTCAACATGAACAAATGTAACTCTAGGTGACAATATATGGTTATACAGCAAATTTCACAGCTTTAACATAAGCGGTTGGAAAGAAAACACAGTTTCAAAATTTTTGCGTAAACCAATATGGCTGCCAAAGCTTCTGACTAATTCCTTCAACATGAACAACTGTGACTCTAGGTCACAATATAAGACTGTACAGCAATTTTCACAATTCTTACATAATAGACTTTCGAAATTTCCGCGTAAACCAAGATGGCTGCCCGATCGTAAGATATACAGCCTCTATATTATGCACAATAGTGCTCACTATAGATGTCAATAAACATGGCAAAAATAAAGCATTTTTGTAAAACGGTTTTTGTTTTATTATGAATTTAAATATATCGTTAAGCAATTTTGAACAATTCAAAATGGCTGCCAAACCACATGACGTATCAACTTCTCTTGAACAAATCTGAATATTAGTCATAAGATAACTCTATAAATAAAATTTCAAGTCTGTCCCATAAGCGGTTTCGGAGAAGAAGATTTTTATAGTTTTTAAAAATGGCGCATACGAAACAAAATGGCCGCCAAGCTATGCAATGTATGGCTTTCAAATTGCACATACTAATGCTCATTATAGACCTCTACAATTTGCAGAAGTTTCTTGAAAATTTGCAAATGTTTTATTTCACGAAGGCGACTGCGCAATGCAAATTTTATCTGCAATATTATCTTTAAGGGTTATGACTATGTGTAATCATGTGTCTATTACACTGTAATATTGTTAAATATTGTAAAACTAATGTATAAAGTGCAAAATTACGCAATTAAATGGCGATAAAAAGGTTAATGTCTCACAGCAGCCATGTTGATTATGGAAAAATCGCAATTTTAAAAATCTTGGTAGAGGACCTTGCAAGGAGCATACGTGCAAAATTGCGCTTTATTGCACTAAGCGGTTTAAGAGAAGAAGATGTTTAAAGATTTTCGTAAAATGCAAGATGGTTGCTTCATCATGTGACCAAGTCACTTCTGTTGAGCAATGGCAAATGTAGGTCATAGCAGCACTAAGCACAGCAAGTTTCAAAGTTGCAACATAAGCAGTTCCAGAGCTAAAGATTATTAAGCAGTTCTCGAAATTTGTCGCAAAAAACAATATGGCTGCGTAACCTTATGACCTATGAGTTCAATATTGCATGAGATGTAGCATTGCAATAGGCAGTACCAGCGTACCTGATTTCAAGAGTTTAGCATAAGTAATTTGTGTTTTGTGAGCAATTGACTCAAAAGAGGAAGTATTGAATTACAAATAATTACAATAAACATAAAACCGATATTGCTGCCGCATCATGTGACTGATTCTCTCCTAATGAGCAATTATGAATCTAGGTCACAATATAAGACTGTACAGCAAATTTCACAGTTCTTACATAAGCGGTTGCAGAGAAAATAGACTTTTGAAATTTTTGTGTAAACCAAGATGGCTGCCCGATAGTAAGATATACAGCCTCCATATTACGCACAATAGTGCTCACTATAGATGTCAATAAACATGGCAAAAATAAAGCATTTTTGTAAAACGGTTTTTGTTTTATTATTAATTTAAATATATCGTTAAGCAATTTTGAACAATTCAAAATGGCTGCCAAACCACATGACGTATCAACTTCTGAACAAATCTGAATGTTAGTCATAAGATAACTCTATAAACAAAATTTCAAGTCTGTCCCATAAGCGGTTTCGGAGAAGAAGATTTTTATAGTTTTTAAAAATGGCGCATACGAAACAAAATGGCCACCAAGCTATGCAATGTATGGCTTTCAAATTGCACATACTAATGCTCACTATAAACATCTACAATTTGCAGAAGTTTCATGAAAATTTGCAAGTGTTTTATTTCACGAAGGCGATTGCGCAATGCGAATTTTAACTGCAATATTGTCTTTACGGGTTATGACTATGTGTAATCATGTGTCTATTACACTGTAATATTGTTAAATAATGTAAAACTAATGTATAAAGTGCAAAATTACGCAATTAAATGGCGATTAAAAGGTTATTGTCTCACAGCAGCCATGTTGATTATGGAAAAATCGCAGTTTGAACAAACTTGGTAGAGGACCTTGCAAGGAGCATATGTGCAAAATTGCGAGTCATTGCACTAAGCGGTTTAAGAGAAGAAGATGTTTGAATATTTTCGCAAAATGCAAGATGGCTGCCACATCATGTGACCAAGACACTTCTCTTGAGCAATAGCAATTTTAGGTCATAGTAGCACTAAGCACAGCAAGTTTCAAAGTTGTAACATAAGCAGTTCCAGAGCTAAAGATTTTTATGCGTTTGTCAAAATTTGGCGCAAAAAGCAATATGGCTGCCAGAGCATGTGACCTATGAGTTCAATTTTGCATGAGATGTAGCTTAGCAATAGGCTGTACCAGCATACCTGATTTCAAGAGCTTTGCAAAAACAGTTAAGCAGTTATGGGCAATTGAATACAAAGCTTGGCGGAATAAAAAGAATAATAATAATAATCCGAACAATAACAATAGGTTGTCCTGCAACTTTGTTGCTGGCCACCTAATTATATGGTATTATTCCTACCAGCCAGACCTCACATTGTATTTACACTGCAATCACATTGGTTATAATTTAATATTACATTTACTTTTGGAGCAAACAGATATAAACCAGTTTATATTCCCATCACCATTATACCCTCTTTATTTCATTATTGCGACAACATTTATTATTTTTCTTTCTTTATATAATTGAATTATATTAATAATCTATTGCCCCTTACGGGCGTTAGATAGGTCTCCATTCTAGTGCCATTTTCAATTTGGTTAGACACATTAGTCCAGGTTCTATTTCACGTTCATGGCTTCATTCGTTTTGTTTGTCATACATAATTTTTTTACAGACAATTCCATGCATCTACCACTGCATATTTTTGATACAATATGTAAGGTTCTCTGACACATTCCCTTATTTATATCTATCATCATGAATTTTCTCTATATACATACATCACTAGGTGTATATATATTTCCTATATACTATCTATTTATATCACTCATTGCCTTTTGTTGGTCTCACATGATTACAAGCAACCTCCATGGTCCTTTGATGCACTTTCCATCTCTTCGCTTTTCTCCTTAAAAATTTATATCACATTTTATAATACTTTATTCAACCTTTATGTGTAAAGGGGACTGCTTTAAATAGCGCCTCTGAGATATACAGCATTTATCCATCCGTTTGCCACGCCACTGAGGATTAGACATATAGCCTTCAGATGGCTTAGTATATTCCAACATGCAACTTAGGGAAGAATTATATATAATACCACATAGAATGTGGTCCTGTCTTTCTATAGTTTCTTTGGGATCCAAAAGTGCGAGCAAAAAACATTTTTATTCAATATCACCTTTTGTCCTTTTGACATCTTATTATTATGTATCTTTTTTCTTTGAATACATTATATAGTTGTCAGAAGGTTCATATCTTAATTCTAATATTTTTTCCCTACACGGGATATTTGATGAAAATCTTCCCGTGATCTCTATATATATAAAAAAACTCTCAGTATTTGCATATATCTCTTCAAATTTCAGTCTGTGATTTACAACAGCACGGATTAGTTATTATGCACACTGCTATTAGTTTATCTCAAATTTCACAATCGACACATATCCATCCAATCCTTAGACATTATTGAACATAGCGTCAAAATATAAACAAACTCTATATACTCTATAAGTATTTTTTTATATATGCGATGTCCTACAATATCTCATAGATCAAATGTACCTAAGCTTTCGTTTAGATGCAAATTATAATATTCTTAACATCTAACATGTTTTTATCATCTATCTAAGAAGCTTCTATTATTTTATCTCTATGTAATTTGTTCCGATATTGTTACATTTTAGATTTGTACACAATGTATCTTAGGCTAGGATTGGTCTAATTTTGACCAATGAAATGTCCTGGCACCCTTTTTAAACTTGTTTTTTACTTACATGTGTAATTCATTATACCTGAAGAAACGGCCAGGAGCTTGCGGCCGAGAAACGCGTTTAAAGCTCTCAAAATAAATTGTTCTTACACCTTTTTATTTAAGCCTAGTTATTTTGGCTTTTTATTGCTACAAACTTTGTTGCTTCCACAAAGTCTTTCCTTTCATAACCTCTCCGTTGAGAGACCTTTTGTGAACATCAGCTTCAAGTGTATGCTGCACGCAGTGAAAGCTGCTTATTCCAACACAGCGCTGCTCCAGACGATCCCCTCTTGACCCATGGAGGAGAGCCCACAGCTGCACCTTGGAAGTTTGGAAACCATCTACTTTTCAGCGTACTGACTGCTGTGAAAACGTCAGCCTGCTCATTCGCACCTCTTTATATAAGAGTGCCAGTGCTCTTGTGAGTATATATACAACTGTTTGTCTCCTATTGTGACCCCATCTTTTGGAACTTATTTGCACTATGAGGCGCTGTCTTCTTTTGTTCATTTTTAGATACTCTGATCACACAGTCCAAAGACCAGCCTGCTGCACTCCAATATTCTCATTGTGCCGAAGTCTCCATTTAACCCTTAGAGACACTGACGGTTTGAGATACCGTTTTCAAGCATTTTTTGGGACTTTCGCACGATGAGCATTTCAAATATCAATTGTTGTTATTATATAGATATTGCATCTTATTTTTATTTGCTATCAATTGCCATAATTTTTATACGTTATATTATTTTTGTCTTGCATTTGAGATATCTCACTGTTACATATTACACATATTTTGTGTCACGTTTTTTGCCACATTCTGTGACTGTTTCAATTACTCAGCAGTATTGTTGTTCTTTACTATAGAACCTAGACTAGTTACTCTGGCTATATAACACGCTCTTATTGGAGCGTTCTGGCGCACTCTATCACTATACTGTCGTATGGTTTTTTTCTTTTTTATTAGTTATACCATAGTTTGAGAAGTACACTGTTAGGTTGTTTATATATTGCCACATTAAATCCTCTAAACCCCCACCCCCCCCCCACCCCCCTTTTTTTTTTTTTTTTTTTTAAGGAAGGAGGGAAAAGAAGGAAAAAAAGAAAAAAAAGCTTTTAAAATAATTACAAATAGTAGGATTATTAATTATAGCACAGCTCGAGAGGTATACTGTTAGGCTGTTTGTATAAAGTCACACTTGATTTTTTTTTTTTTTTCTCACAAAATGCAGAAAGGAGAGGGGAAGGGAAAAGAAAAGAAAAAAAAGAGAAAACACATAAATAAGGTAGGGGATATACATATGAGATAGTTTAAAGAAATAGTTTTCAACACAATCACAAATAGAAGGATCATTAGTTATAGTATAGTCTGAGAAGTACACTGCTACAATATAATCACAAATAGATGGATTATTAGTTATACCATAGTTTGAGAAGTACACTGTTAGGATGTTTATATATTGCCACACTAAATCCTCTCTCCCCCCCCCCCTTTTTTTTTTTTTTTTTTTTTTACAAACTAGTTACTTATAAAATATAAAAAAAAGAATACACCGAAGGCTTGAATTATACATGCACTGAAGGCACATAATATTAATATTTATTTTAAATATTAGAAGATAACTAATAGAAAATAAGATACCATACAGAAACGTCACTAATTACCTTAGTATAAAATGCTTGTACTATACACTTAATGAGGGAACATAAAATAAATAATTAGAAAATGATTTTTGTTTTTTTTTTTGCCTGACTATGCACCTAATACAGGACAAAAAGCATTTTTTAAGCGAATTACTAACCTTATATTAGAAAAAATTAAAGGCACACTAATATTGGGTGGAGATTTTAATCTTACATTCGAGCCAATGTTGGATTGCTCAAAACAAAAGAGCAACATACCTAAACACGTAATTAGATCTGTTAAATCAAATTTGCTCTCCTTATCTCTTATGGACAGTTGGAGAACACTACACCCCACAACAAAGGATTATACGTTCTACTCGGCCTCTCAACAATCATACTCAAAATAGTTATTCTTTAGTCCAGGAAACGAAAATACATAATATATCATGGTCAGACCACTCACTAATTTCAGTAAGCATTAAATGGCCAGAGATACCATTAACCCCATATCAATGGAGATTAGAAGATCACCTATTGAATGATCCACAAATTAAGACCTCTATCCAAGAAACAATAGACACGTATTTCTATTGTAATCAATGGGGTGATACTTCGCCCGCTATTTGGTGGGAAGCACACAAACAGGTGACACGTGGAGAATTTATCAAGCATAAGGCCAGAATAAATAAAAAATTGAATAGAACTTACCTCCTTCTTACCAGCACGTTGCAAAAGACTGAACAAATACATAAAAAAAGATCCCTACAATGGGACTGTATCTATTCAGCTTAAAGAGGCCCGTACCAATCTGAATGCCTTCCTGAATAAAGGGGCCCAACGAAGGGCACTAGCACTTAAAAAATCTATTTCAACTGAGGCAATAAGGCCGGAAAACTGTTGGCAAGAGCTTTAAAGAAAAAAAGACTACAATCGTATGTCTCAAAACTACTGGATGCACAGGGGAATCACATTCTAGGGAGTCAAGATATAGTTAGAGAATTTAAAAATTATTATCAGCAATTATATAACCTAGATCCTAATCCCTCTTCTCAAAACGCTGAGTCAGATAAACTTGCGTACATAGGAGAAACGGAGGTACCCACCCTTACTGATTCACAAAGAACGTCATTAGATGAGCCATTCACACTACAGGAGGTCATTCAGACTATCAAGGACCTACCATCTGGTAAGAGCCCGGGTCCAGATGGTTTTAACGCAACATACTATAAAACTTTTATAGAGTCTCTAGCACCTAATTTACTTTGACTATTCAACTCACTCAATAAAAATTCATCTTTTTTAAAAGAAATGCTAGAAGCTAGAATAGTAGTGCTTCCTAAACCAGGTAAAGAACCTAATATTACGAAACATTTTAGACCAATTTTGTTACTCAATAACGATATAAATTTTTTTTCTAAAATTATCTTTAATAGAATAAATAAGATCCTCCCCTATATTATTAATACCGACCAGGTGGGATTTGTCCTTGGTAGAGAAGCACGAGATAATACTATTAAAACATTACATTTAATTAAATTTGCAAAACTGAACAAGATCCCTTTAGTAACAATATCAATGGACGCTGAAAAAGCGTTTGACCGGCTTGACTGGTCATTTCTCCAGCAAACGCTTAAAAGGTTTGGATTTGGAGAAAAAAAAATATTCAGCCAATATTCCATCTATACACCTGCCCATCGGCAAGGGTGAGAGTGAATGGTATGGTTTCGGACCCATTTAACATAACTAATGGTACCAGACAGGGCTGTCCCCTGTCGCCCATACTCTTAGTAATTTCCATGGAAATTCTAGCTGCTAGAATACGCCCTAATAATAAAATCAATGTGCTGAATATTGGGAATAAGGAATATAAAATATCGCTCTACGCAGATGACGTTTTATTAACTTTGATTAATCCAGCTGATTCAATCAGCGCCCTAGAAGAGTCTTTGCTCAAATATTTAGGTGTTTGCTTAACGTCAGATACTGCAGGTCTTTATACAGAAAATTATGTGAAATTAGCAGAAAATATTCAGCAAGATCTTATTCAATGGAAAAAAAAACACTCTCTTGGTAATGGTACCAGACAGGGCTGTCCCCTGTCGCCCATACTCTTAGTAATTTCCATGGAAATTCTAGCTGCTAGAATACGCCCTAATAATAAAATCAATGGGCTGAATATTGGGAATAAGGAATATAAAATATCGCTCTACGCAGATGACGTTTTATTAACTTTGATTAATCCAGCTGATTCAATCAGCGCCCTAGAAGAGTCTTTGCTCAAATATTTAGGTGTTTGCTTAACGTCAGATACTGCAGGTCTTTATACAGAAAATTATGTGAAATTAGCAGAAAATATTCAGCAAGATCTTATTCAATGGAAAAAAAAACACTCTCTTGGTTTGGTCGTATACATACAATAAAAATGAACATCCTTCCTCGTATTTTATTTATGCTTCAGACAGTCCCCATTGCTTATGCTTCAGACAGTCCCCATTGCTCTCCCTAAAAATTATTGCATTGACCTCCGGAAGATGATCAATGCTTTCATCTGGAATGGGAAAAAACCCAGAATTAACATCTCCACATTATATACGCCCAAAAAAAAGGAGGGATGGGGGTACCAAATATCAAGAATTACTATAGGGCAATAGTATTACAGAGAGTAATAGATTGGCATACAAATAAAGATAATAAGGAATGGGTATCGTTAGAAACTGACCTAATACACCATCAACCAATTAGTAACTTATGCTGGGTAACGGCAGAAAGCAGACCCCCAGGCACAGGAGACATCCCTCTGATTCAGCATATAATTACACAGTGGGATAAGATAGTGACCACATACCCCAATATATAAACTTTTCCATCACCATTATTACCAATAAATATTAACGCAGAATTTCAGGGAGGTATAGTCCCTAGATTCTATAATACAAAACAGACACAAGATACGACTCCCCTAGTAAATCTCCTTGAACAAGGTAAATTAAGATCAAAGGAAAATCTCGTAAACATAGCAGGGGGGTCATATTCAAAATGGCTAAAATATCTTCAATTCAATTTTTTTATAACTAATCACCTGTCAAGAGACAACTTAGTAAGAGAGTTAACTATTTTTTTAAAAATATGCCACAAAGGAACTCCACTAAAGGGAACAATTTCTTTTAGTTATAAATTTTTAACAGACACGGATAAACCCAAAAATCATGTGTATATATATATATATATATATATATATATATATATATATATATATATATATATATATATATATATATATATAAATGGGAAAAAGAGACTGGTAACCATCTTGAAAATGTAGAATGGAACCAAATCTTCCTAAAAACAGCTGAGACCTCAGCATCCCTAAATATTCAAGAACTTAATTATAAAGTATTAACCAGATGGTACCTTACACCAGTTAGATTGCACAGTATCTACCCGAATGCGTCCAAAAACTGTTGGAGGCAATGCGGTATGGCTGGAACAATGAAACATATGGTGGGACTGTCCATCGATCCAAAGACTATGGTCAGGTACCTCCTCATTTATTCAGTCTATTTTAAATAAAACATTTCAATTGGACATATACAATGCTCTTATGAATAAACCTATTAAAGGTATTTGTAAAATTAAAGCTAAACTTATAATATACATATTAAATGGCACTAAATCTATCATAGCACGGAACTGAAAAAAAAGAGTACATTAAATGAGGATATGCTAATACCTAGGATAAATGAGTTATTGGAACTAGAAGAGTTCTCTTACTTAAAGTCTAAAAGGGAAGATCTCTTTTTGATGATACGTTTTTACTGGGAGGAATTCCTGAATAAAGATAGAGTCTAAGGAATATGAATGATCACGAATGGGAGAGGAGGGGTGGAGAGGAGAAACTCCCCCCCCCTTTTTTTTTTTTCTTTCTTTCTCCTATTTTTTATTTTTCTTCTCTCTTTTTAAGATATTAATAAATATAATATAGTAAAGTGCTGCAATCTCAATCCCAATACTTGCTTTTTTCTTATTTGCTATAAAATATATAGTATATGGAAGAGAGATAGCAGCTACAAAAAAAAATGGATAAGGGATTTGGATGATTTAAGTTTTGACAACTTTAAAAATACTTTATCTCTAGCTGCCATATATACTTCCTCCATATCCTTGGAGAGAAGCGCATATGAGACTGATAAATAGATCATATATTACACCTGTTATAGCTGCAAAATTGTATTCTACAGAGAGTTGTATGCTCTAGGTGAAGTGCTCAAGATACAGACCTATTGCATGCCTTCTGGTTATGTGTCCTAAGCTTCAAACATTTTGGCTGAAGATAACATTTGGTTAAATAACATTTTGACAACTAAAATTATATTTAATAGGTACCACGTTTTCTTTTTGATGAAAGAGTCTACCTATCAGAATAAACATTTAACCTCTTAAGGACATATGACGGAATTTTTCAGTCATAAAACAATTGAGCAAACTGAAAGCTGTGTCCTTAAAGGGTTAATCAATACAGCAATATTATTGGTAAGACAGATGATTATTAGGTCATGGAAGGATAAGAATAGTCCTGTTTTTTCTGTCTTTATCAAAAATATGGAATGTCAAATTATAGTGGAACAATATGATCCACTGATATATATGGAGAACAAAATAAAAGCTTTTCTATCTAAATGGGAAAACATGATTATGTCTCTTCCACTAGAGACCCAAAATCAGATTATTTACCAATTTCGTAATTCTTTCTTTTTTTTTTTTTTTTTTAGCAATAATACAATCTAATCATTACTGCACTTCCTGGAGACTTCTTTCTTGAGTTGCTTTTTTTTTTTTCTTCTTCTTTTGGGCAGGGTAAGAAAAAGGAAAAAAGAGGTAAAAGGGAGGCAATCTGCAAAAAGATTTATTAGTAGATTCATTTTGATTTTGTGAATATTTTAAAGTGTACCAAAACCACTTGATAGTATGTTTTTGGTTTTTATTTGTTAAAACACTTGTAAGACTTACACTTTATAAATTATATTGTCTGTCATACTATACTCCTCCTATTCCAATAAAAAGATAATAAAATTAAAATAAAGCATCTCACTCTAAAGACTTACAAGATTCCTATCCTACATGGTCAGGGAGAGACCTTGAAGACAAGAGGGAGTTAAAACTTCCACAGTATACTCCCGGTCTTGAAGCCGAGGCAATGAAACAGAACTCGCTTTTTTAATTCCTAAACCTCCCAGAAGCTATCTTTGATGTCCCACCAAGCAGTGATATGCAGAGGAACGTTAACTTTGGGGACCCAGTCATGCAATTTGCTATGTTTTTTTAACAATATACTGTAGTTAATCCAAATTGATATGTTTCAATATTTGTTATTTTATCTTGTGCATCCTACTTACATGATCTTGGATTTAACAACTTCCATATTCCTTATTAGTTTACTTACACTAAGTTTCCTATCCATTACAAGTTACTTTTATTTATTAATAAACGTTGGAGCTATCTATGTATAAGCTTCTCTAACATATTCCAGTTGCAGGTACTATTTCATGCCTATGTTATTTTAATGCAGGGTCAAAAAGAGGCCCTAAGACCTGCCTTAATACCTCCCACATCTGGAGTTTAAAAAATAATGTATTGGCCTAAAAGTGGCCTAGCTTTTCATTAGGAGGTGAATTTATTCTTAATATTTTTCTTTATGTATCATTTGCATTTCTTTATATTTAAAGCATATTATGGGTTTGAAACTTATTTTTATTTCAAGAGCATGGTATAGCTCTTCATACTTGTTACCACAAAATCCGAAGCTCTTCCCATAGATATTTTCAAGGGTCCAAAAGTAGCACTTTTCCTTTCCCTTACTATTTACCCACTATCATTCGATTTATGTTCTGAGTGACCCAAGAGAGGCCATGGTCTAACATTGGAGAAATTCCTTTTTATTATTTTTATTATGATGTTTGAGATCTTCATAACAAAAAACTTAGGTACGTTATTTAGCAGGAGGTACACTTTAAAAATTAAATCCTGCATCAAAAACAAAGCCCATTGTGCTACTTTCTGCATATAGCATCTTACAATCACCTTATTTTCTTATGTATGTGTTTTTCATGTGTATTAAAGTGATGGTACATTTCAGACTTTAACAATGTTGCAATGCAAAATATGTTAGTGTACAAGCAAAACTGCATGATTATTTGTTTAACAAAGTGTATATATATATATATATATATATATATATATATATATATATATATATATATATATTAATATATATATATTTATACACACTGTTAAACAAATAATCATGCAGTTTTGCTTGTACAATTTGTATGTTCTTTTTTCCGCCCCCCCCCCCCCCCTTCATTTCCTCTTTTGGCTTGGCTGTGACATTGAGAGCAGTCCCACCCACTCTCTACATAGGCTTCCTATGAGCTTTCAAAGGGTTGGACTTCAAGAGTGTCATATGACATACAAACTGATTGGATGTTCAATGGAATGGTCATAAAAAAAAAGAGTTCATCCCAGTGGGCTGGCATAACATTGTAATATCTCCACCCTTATTGTTATATGTATTGTGACAGAACACCTACTACAGGGGGTTAAATAAATTCTTTAGGCTCCTTAGTGCAAGGAATCATAGGTCTTTCATACATGCTTTGAGATGTAATCAGCCTTCCCTAATATGGAATAAACTTAGAGGTCACCTAAGGAGGGTAAGAAAATCGATATGACTACAACAAAAGCTAATGAAACAATAATTCCTGAACGTGATACCCTAAATGGAGTAAATAAAACTTTTAATTAGGAGTAGAAATAATTATTTAGCACCTGGTAAAGCACTTTTGAAGCTGATAGTCATCCAGAACTGAAATAATTTAGAAACTGATTACCACATAACATCAAAGGATATAAGCCCTCCTATGGATATAAGCCCTCCTATAGAACCGATCACAATCCTTACCTGATAAATTATTATTTTTTTATATTGGCAAGAGTCCATGAGCTAGTGATGTATGGAATATACATTCCTACCAGGAGGGGGCAAAGTTTCCCAAACCTCAAAATGCCTATAAATACACATCCCACCACACCCACAATTCAGTTTAACGAATAGCCAAGTAGTGGGGTGATAAAATAAGGAGTAAAAAAAGCATACCAAAGGAGGAACTGGAAATAAAATTGTGCTTTTTATAGAAAAATCATAACCACCATAAAAAGGGTGGGACTCATGAACTCTTGCCAATATGAAAGAAATTAATTTATCAGGTAAGTTCTTACATAAATTATGTTTTCTTTCATGTAATTGGCAAGAGTCCATGAGCTAGTGACGTATGGGATAGAAATACCCAAGATGTGAAAGTCCACAGAAGAGTCACTAGAGAGGGAGGGATAAAATAACAACAGCTATTTCCACTGAGAAATTAAATATAGAAAATAATTGTTTTTCTTAAAAAAAAACTTAAATCAAAAGCAGTAGAATCAAACTAATACAGCTGCCTGAAGAACGTTTCTACCAAAAACTGCTTCAAAAGAAGCAAATACATCAAAATGGTAAAAACAAGAAAAGTATGCAAAGAAAACCAAATTACTGCTTCGCAAATTTGATCATCCGAAGCTTCATTCTGAAAAAGCCCACGAAATGGCAACTGAACTTAGTAGAATTGAGCTGTGAATCTCTGAGGCCTCCAAAGAAGCCTTGAGAAACAAACGCTTTAACCAGGATGTCAATGAAATGGCAGAGGTTTACATCCAAAGAATGTAAAGAACTCTCAAAGAATTCTTTAGGATTAGGACACAAAGAAGGAACAACAATTTCTCTACTAATGTTCAAAATCACAACCTTAGGAAAAAAAGAAGTCCACAAAACAACTTATTTAGATGAAAAAATCAGATAAGAAGACACACAAGAAAGAGCTGATAAATCAGAAATTCTTCTAGCAGAAGAGATAGCCAAAAGAAACAACACTTTCCAAGAAAGTAGATAATCTTCAAAGAAAATATAGGCTCAAATGAAAGAGCCTGCAAAATCCTTAAACCAAATTAAGAATCCAAAAAGGAGAATTAATAAATGAACAGGCTTGATACAAACTAAAGCCTGAACAAAACAGTGAATATCAGGAAGTTTAAACAATCTTTCTAGGAAATAAAACAGAAAGAACAGATTTTTGTCCCTTCAAAAAAATTTGCAGACAAACTAATGCAAACCATCCTGAAGAAACTGAAAAATCCTAGGAATTCTAAAAGAATGCCAAGTGAATTTATGAGAAGAACACCATAAAATATAGGTTTTCCAAACCTGATAATACATGTTCCTTGAAACAGACTTATAAGCCTGCAACATAGTGATAAAAACTGAGACAAAGAGACCTCTATGACTAAACACTAATCAATTGCCATACCTTCATATTAGTAATTTGAGATCCGATGGAAGAATGGCCCCTGAAACAAGAGGGCTGGCCAAAGAAAAAGCGACCAAGGATGGCAACTGGACATCCAAACAAGATCCACATACCAAACCTGTGAGACCATGTTGATGCTATCAGAATCACATGAGACTGTTCCAATATGATCTTGGAGATCACCCTTGGAAGAAAAAAAACATAGGCGGAAAGATGTAGCCTGGTTGCAAAACCAAGACACTGCTAATGCATCCACCTTTTCCGCCTAAGGATCCCTGGACCTGAAAAGGTACCTGGGAAATTAAGAAAACACATCTGTATAGAGATACCAATCTCCCGGATGCAAAGACTGACGGCTGAGATAATCCACCTCCCAAATGTCTAAACCTGAGATATAAATTGTAGAAATTAGACAGGAGATGAATTCTACCTAAGAACGTATTCAAGATACTTCTTAATTGCTAAGGAACTGCGAGACCCTATTTGATGATTGACATATGCCATAGTTGTGATATTGTCTGTCTGAAAGAAAAATGAAAAAGTTCTCTCCTAAAAGAGGCCAAGCCTGAAAGAGCTCTGAAAATAGCACGGAGTTCTAAAATATCGATTGGAAACCTTGCCTCTTGAAGTTTCCAAACCCCTTGTGCTGTCAGAGACCCTCAAACAGTTCTTCAACCTGTAAGACTTGCATCCATTAAGAATACAGTCCAGGAAGGACGAACAAAAGGAGGCCCCCTGAATAAAACGATGATAGTCACCAAATCAAAGAGAGTTGAGTATTGGGATTTAAGAATATCAACTGTGATATCTGAAAACAATCCCTGCACCATTGATTCAGTATGCAAATCAAAAGAGGTCTCAGATGAAAAATGAGCAAAGGAAACCACGTCCAATGCTGCAGTTATGAGACCTAAAACTTCCATGCACATAGCCACTGAAAGGAATGTTCTAGACTGTAAGTTAGACAGGCTAACACCAATTACAATTGACTTTTGTCCGATAAAAACAAAGTCATGAACACAGAATCCATCTAGGAACCCAAAAAGAGTTGACCCTTGACTGAGGAATCATGAACTCTTAGGTAAATAAAATCCTCTAACCATGTCTTGAAGAAACAAAACTAGTTAATTCATGAGTGATTCTAATAAATGAAAAGATTAAGCTAATACCAAGATACCATCCAAATAAGCAAACACCACAATACTCTACTGTCTTATTACAGAAAGAAGGGCACCCAGAACCTTTGAAAAGATTCATAAAGCTGTCGCTAGACTAAATGAAAGAGCGACAAATTGGTAAAGCTTATCTAAAAAAGAGAATCTCAGAAACCAAAAGTGGTCTGAATTAAATAAAATATGAGGATAAACTTCATGTAAAATTGAGTGGACATGAAATCAACTTGCTGAACAAAAGGCATAATAGTCCTTATAGTCGCCAACTTGAAAGTTGAGACTCTTACAAAACAATATAAAGTCTTCAGATCCAAGATTTGACTGAATAAACCTTTCTTCTTTGGGACAAAGAATAAAATTGAATAGAAACCCAATCCCTGTTCCTGCTAAAGAACTGGTATAATCACTCCTGAAAAAAATTCACAGAGTGTACTGAGAAAGAAAGAATCTTCACATAGAAGGTCTCATTCTAAAAATCTATTCTGACCATAAGAATAATATAGATTTTAGACTGAATTCATCCAAAAACAATGTAATCTGCCCCCCACCAGAAGGACTGGTTCAAGAACCACACCTTAATGTAGTCTAATAACTAGTAATTATATAGCGTTTTTCTCCCAGGAGGAAATAAAAAAATGCTTTTTCAGTGCTTGCACTCAGAGTTAACCAAATTAGCAGCTGATAAAAACAGTTGTTATTATTACCCAAATAAAATGGTACACAATAAATTGACCTCAAAAAGGCCAAAGGGCTGTATTAACCCTGCCGGGATATGAATCTATGACCCTTGGATCTAGAACAAGCGTTTGTAGTCAGGACATTCACCAACTGATCTACATCAGCGGACTAAAAGTAGGGCAGAAAAGACTCTAAACCTCCAGAAATAGTGGAGATAATAGAAATCAAACAAATTATTATCCTAACAAGCTAGAGATAAAATATATTTGAAATCATAATAATAGATATAGTTAACATAATAAAATTAATACATCAGAAGTAAATAAACAGAGTTTTATATACTTGAGAATCTGAAACTGCTTATGCTAACTGTTCAACAACAAAAAGGTTGAAAGAACAGTAATGTCAGCCACAGATAAAGCTGAGCTAAAAATGTAAACAGTACGTGAATATGCTCTACTAAGGTTATATTCAAACTCTAAAGAATCCTAAAAATAAGTGCCAATTTCCATAGAAATAGTAGTACAGTCCCAAAAGGGAATCAGAATAAACCATTCTTTAGAACATAATACAGATAGTATCTTGAATAGGAAAAAACCTCAGGAGCAAATTAAAATATCAAAATCCAGATTTTAAAATAACATAGTTAATAGGACTAGGCTCCTAAAAGCTAAAAATAACAAATGTTCCTTAACAAAGAACAAAGAATGTTCAAATGAAAAATAAGGAGCATTTTTAACAAAACTGTCTCTGATACAGGATCCTTACATACTTACCGAAAGACACCCATCCACATATAGCAGATAGCCAAACCTTTACTGAAAACTATCAGCAGAGGCAATGGTATATAAGAGTATATCGTTGATCTGAAAAGGGAGGTAGGAGATGAATCCCTACGACTGATAACAGAGAACCCTTGAAAAGATTTCCCGTGAGAGAAACCATAAAATCAATAGGCGATACTCTCTTCACATCCCTCTGACAAACACTGTACTCTGAGAGGAATTGAGCTTCAATATGCTGAGAAGCACTTATCATAGCAGAAAAAACAAGCACAAACACTTCACCACCTCCATAGGAGGCAAAGTTTGTAAAACTGAATTGTGGGTGTGGTGGGAGGTGTATTTATAGGCATTTTGAGGTTTGAGAAACTTTGCTCCTTCCTGGCAGGAATGTATATTCCATACGTCACTAGCTCATTGCCAATTACATGAAAGAAATTCAGATTCAGGATAATGCTACAATAAATCAACAGGACTCTTTTTTAATTAATCCAGGCAGATACAAAAGTATTAAAGGGACAGTGTACTGTAAAATTGTCTTACCCATAATGTGTTTTAATGACTTGTTATACCTGCAGAGTATAAAATGTATGGGGCAATGTCCCTTTAGGTTTATTTTCAATATGAAATAGCTGTTTCTGCTAATTGAAACCACAACCCAATCAAATGCTCTGAGCTTGCAGGGACACAAGACCTCATCTTATCTCTCTATATACACAAAGTTCTCGTTATCTGATCTCTCATTGTATACAGGTGAAACTCGAAAAATTAGAATATCGTGCAAAAGTTAATTTATTTCACTAATGCAACTTAAAAGGTGAAACTAATATATGAGATAGACTCATTACATGCAAAGCAAGATAGTTCAGACCATGATTTGTCATAATTGTGATGATTATGGCTTACAGCTCCTGAAAACCCCAAATCCACAATATCAGAAAATTAGAATATTACATGCAATCAATAAAACAAGGATTGTACATAGAACAATATCGGACCTCTGAAAAGTATAAGCATGCATACTTTATGTACTCAGTACTTGGTTTGGGCCCCTTTTGCAGCAATTACTGCCTCAATGCGGCGTGGCATGGAAGCTATCAGCCTGTGGCACTGCTGAGGTGTTATGGAAGACCAGGATGCTTTAATAGCGGCCTTCAGCTCTTCTGCATTGTTCGGTCTCATGTCTCTCATCTTTCTCTTGGCAATGCCCCATAGATTCTCTATGGGGTTCAGGTCAGGCGAGTTTGCTGGCCAATCAAGCACAGTAATCCCATGGTCATTGAACCAGGTTTTGGTGCTTTTGGCAGTGTGGGCAGGTGCCAAGTCCTGTTGGAAACTGAAGTCAGCATCCCCATAGAGCTCATCTGCGGAAGGAAGCATGAAGTGCTCCAAAATCTCCTGGTAGACGGCTGCGTTGACCCTGGACTTAATGAAGCACAGTGGACCAACACCAGCAGATGACATGGCTCCCCAAATCAACACAGACTGTGGAAACTTCACACTGGACTTCAAGCATCTTGCAGTGTGTGCCTCTCCATTCTTCCTCCATACTCTGGGTCCTTGGTTTCCAAATGAGATGCAAAATTTGCTCTCATCAGAAAAGAGGACTTTGGAGCACTGAGCAACAGGCCAGGTCTGTTTTTCTTTAGCCCAGGTAAGATATTTCTGATGTTGTTTGTTGTTCAGGAGTGGCTTGACAAGATGAATACGACATTTGAAGCCCATGTGCAGGATCCGTCTGTGTGTGGTGGCTCTTGATGCACTGACTCCAGCCTCATTCCACTCCTTGTGGAAGTCCCCAACACTTTTGAATTGCCTTTTCCTGACAATTCTCTCCAGGCTGCGGTCATTCCTGCTGTTTGTGCACCTTTTTCTTCCACACTTTTCCCTTCCACATAACTTTATATTAATGTGCTTTGATACAGCACTTTGAGAACATCCAACTTCTTTTGCAATTACCTTTTGAGGCTTTCCCTTCTTATGAAGGGTGTCAATGATGGTTTTCTGCACAACTGTCAGGTCAGCAGTCTTTCCCATGATTGTGATTCCTACTGAACCAGACTGAGAGACCATTTAAATGCTCAGGAACCCTTTGCAGGTCTTGTGGCTTAATTAGCTGATTAGACTGGGATACTTTGAGCCTAGAATATTGCACCTTTTCACAATATTCTAATTTTCTGAGATTGTGGATTTGGGGTTTTCATGAGCTGTAAGTCATAATCATCACAATTATGACAAATCACGGCTTGAACTATCTTGCTTTGCATGTACTGAGTCTATCTCATATATTAGTTTCACCTTTTAAGTTGCATTAGTGAAATAAATTAACTTTCGCACGATATTCTAATTTTTCGAATTTCACCGTCCTGTTACACTCAGACTTTCGTCTCAATTCTAAAGCACTCTGGGCTGCTGAGATTCTATAAGATTGCTCACCAGTCCTATTTCCCTTTTTTTTTTTTTAACACTTCTTTTTATTTAATTTTCAGAAAGAAAAAAATAGGTGAAATACACAAACACTTTTTCATAACAAAAATTGCAGCTTTAGCTTATAGAGTTCCGTACATTATGACAGTTATCCTGTCTAAATATTGAACACTTCTCTGTTCCTTAAATTTTTTTCTTTTCCCCTTCTTGCCCCATCCTACACAGTACTTCGTATTAATCAAAATAAAACACAAATAAAGAGAATAGGGGAAAAAAATATATATATAAAAAAAAAAGAAGGAGGAGAATGAATACAAGCTAGTAGTAAAATAGTTTACAGTTCCAAGCGAATAAGTATAATATAGATCAATTTATAGTATCTCTCAGTCTTGCGTGTACAACCAATAATGTGGCAAAAACCCTTCTACTACTAAAGTAATGAAGGGTAGAGCGTTTGTTATCGGGGAGATAAATTGTAATTGAATTGGCCGCGGCCATGATAAAATGAGTGTCTTCCATTTAGAAAAGAAAGATCTAAATTGTTTTGCTGAGGTTGGCTTCAAATCTTGCAATTCAATAGTCATTTGTAATTTCATACAATCATACGAATTCAGCCAGTCCAGGGGCACCGGGGGACCTCCATCTCTTGAATATCAAAGAGCGCGCAGCCAGAATGGCCATGTTTATCAGTCTTTGTTCTCCGGGTTCTGTCCTGCCTTTCAATAAAAAAAAAGACTATGATGTAGTGTCATCTGGAAATTCTCATGTACAAATTTATTTACCCAGTAGTTTACCTTGGCCCAGTATTGCTTAATTTTAGGGCAATACCACAGGCAATGTGTCAGGTCTGCTCTCTCCTTATGACATTTAAAGCAATTACTGGTTTGTTTTCCTTTTGCCCATTTACTCATTCTATATGGCGTTAAATAATAATTGTTTATAACTTTCACTTGCGATTCTCTCCAGCTAATTAGTGTCGTCGCTTTTTCTGCAAGATCTATACTATTTTGCAGGTCTTTAATTTGGATTGTTGGAAAATATTTAGCTATCTTATCCTTAAGTTTATTAATATGTTCTACTCCAGTTTTTGTTAGTAGGGTTTTATATCAATATGAAATTGATCGTTTACCTGTTTTATATAGTTTAACCCCAGAATCTATTTCCGGTTTATTCCAGTCATATCCAAATAAAGATATTTTTTGGAGCAGGTAATTGCGTATTTGAAGATATGCATAAAAGTCTTTTGGTGAAGCCCTGTATAATTGTCTCAGTTCCTGGAATGTATATATTAATCTTGAATCTTCGTGTTTTAGCTGAACTAAATTTATCAATCCACTGTCACCCCATTTCCTAAATACGTTGTTTTCTATACCTGGAGTAAAATCCAATATGCCTATAATAGGAAGGTATCGAGAGATTTTATAGGAATACTCCATTGATTTTAAGTACTTCTGCCAGGCTTGTGTTATATTTGCAATTGTACTCAGAGAACTAATGTTACTTGGTAATTTGTTATATGGATAGTGTAATATCGCTTTTAGGTTAAATGGCTTTACTAACTCCGATTCTGTTTCGTAATATGTAACATAGTTGGCTTCTGTGATCCAATCAACCCCAAACTTAACTAATGTCACCCAGTTGTAATATTGTAAGTTAAGAAGTGAGAGTCCCCCAAATTTCTTTGCTTGTGTGAGCTTCTCTATAGACATAGAGTGTCTTTTTAGCCCCCAAATAAATTTAGCACATGAGGTGTTATATCTGTTTATATCTTTCTTTAAAATAAATAGTGGTAAATTTTGTAATAAAAAGATTATTCGGGGGAAGAAAATTGTTTTTAAGAGCATTATTTTTGCCGAAAGTGAGAAATAATGGATATTCCATCTTTTCATATCAGTAATCAATTTATTGAAGAGTTTGTCATAATTGAGATGGTACCAACATCTGGGATCCCTTCCTAAACTAATTCCGAGATAATGTATATAATCTACTTCTTTAAATAAATGTTTTGAGTAGCTCTTTGTAGTTTTATTTATCCATGGTATTTCAGATTTGTTTGAATTTATTTTATAACCTGAGAATTGGCTGTAACATCGAATTATTTCTAGAATTTTTGGAATGATAATATTGGTGTTTTGTAAAAATAAAATTATATCATCTGCATATAATGAAATAACCAGATTTTGATTCCCTAACTTGATGCCATCTATTTCGTTTCTTAGACTGACAGCTAGGGGTTCCAATGCTATATTAAATAGCAAGGGTGACAGTGGGCAACCTTGCCGTGTCCCTCTATAGAGCCTAACGTATTGTGTTAACTCCCCATTAACTAGCAGTTGTGAACGTGGCTTATCATAAATTAGTCTGAGGAATTTTACCAAATTTCCAGTAAATCCAAAGTTGGTAAGTGATGTAAACATATGGTCCCATACTATAGAATCGAATGCTTTTTCTGCATCGATTGTTAATAGAGCGAGGTCTGGTATTCTCTTTTTATTGGGATGTTGTAATTTGTTAAAATAATGTTCTAAAGTTAAAAGTACTCTGTGAGTGTTACGAGCTACATTTCTACCTGGCATAAAGCCTGACTGGTCTTCGTGAATTATATCACCCACCACTTTTTTCATTCTGTCTGCTATAATAGACATACAGATCTTATAATCATTATTTAATAATGATATGGGTCGATAGGACCCCATATCTTCAGGAGGTTTCCCTTTTTTATGTATCAAAGTTATTGTTGAGTCTGAAAAATATGGTGATTTCATTTCATTCTGGGAATAATAAGTGTTAAAGAGCTTTGTTAATATGGGTGTGATGTCATCTTTTGTAATTTTATAAAATTCTGCAGTAAGACCGTCTGGTCCTGGTGCCTTATTTATCTTAGCTTTGTTAATTGCTATCTCCACCTCTACTTTTGAAATGGGTGTGTTAAGTTGTTGCAAAGTGTCCGCTGATATTTGCGGTAGCTTTATTTTTTGCCAAAATAACGTTTTTTCGTGGTCATCAGTGGGTGTCTCAGCATATAATTTTTTGTAGAAATTATAAAATGCATTAGATATTTCTATGTTTTCTGTATATGTTTTTGTTCCTTCCTTTATTATTGTAATCAAGTTCTTACTTTTTCTAAGCTTAATAATTTTCGCAAGATGTTTGGCGGATATCCCCTGGTGCCCCTGGTAAAAGGCTCTTGTCTTCAGATTTTCCCTCGCCCATTTGTCTTTCAAAAACATTTCCCTTTCGAGTTTTGCTTCCGTATATCTCTTCCATGTTAATGAACTTGGATAATTTAAATATCTATTGTACATATTTCTAAGTTGATTTGCAAGTTGAAGCTCCCTGTACTTGTTTTTCTTTTTCACTTTTATCATATAGGCTTTGATTTCGCCTCTAAGGACCGCTTTGCCTGCCTCCCAAAAGGTTTCAATCTTATTACTATACGTCTCATTGAGCATAGAGTATTCTTTCCATTTTCCGCACAACCAGTTAACGGATGACTTATTATTTATCATATAGCTTGGAAATCGAAAAGAGTTAATATTATTTCTAGTTTGTCGTGTTTTAATTTGCATGGCAATAATTGCGTGATCAGAGATAATTATTTCCTCAATCTGAGTTTCAATGTCCAGACCCAGTAGTTTATCTTCTATCAGAAACATGTCTATCCTGGAAATTTTTTTGTAGGCTTTAGATTCACATGAATAACTACGTGTATCTGGGTTTTGTAAACGCCAGATGTCTTTTAAATTTAGTGTCTTACCCAGTTCTCTCAATACTTTTGCCTCCCTCTGATAAGCATTTTTATTTTTTAACTGGAACCTATCTATCTCAGGATACATCGTTAAATTAAAATCCCCTGCAACTATTAAGTTTTCCCCTATATAAGGAGCAAGTTTGTTTTTAATTTTGTTCCAGAACTTAATATCCAGCTTATTTGGACCGTATAAATTACACAATGATCATATCTTTCTATCAATTTCAACTTGTAAGATTATGTATCTACCTGCTGGGTCTAGTTCTTGTTTTGTTATTTTGTAAGAAATCTTGTTGTTAAACATTATTGCGACCCCACATTTTCTTTTATTACAGGGAGTCACAATGATATCTGACAGCCAATTGGTTTTAAGTTTGGGGATTTCTAATTCCTTCAAATGTAATTCCTGTAGGAAGATGATATCTGGAGCATGTTGTTTCAAAGTTTTTAATATTTGTTTGCGTTTAATGGGGGAAGCAATACCTCCGAAATTCCATGAAACTATGTTAAGAGCTGTCTGCATTTTAATACTATCTTGCTTATATAAAGTAAAAAATATTTAATCCACTGAATTCCTAGAGTCCTTATTAGGCTCCTATTAAAACAATAGTAAAAAAATAAAAAAATAGGGAGCATTAACTGCCTAGTGACATAGTATAAAGAATAAGGAGGGCTGCACAAGAAAAAAAAAATGTAAAAAAGATAATAATTACTCAATTCAAACTCTCTACTCTCCGAGTTAGTTACTTGCCTTGGAGCAATAAAGTGTTCAAGTAGTGTAGTGCTGTGCAGAATTACCATAACCATTATAATTATCTTTATCAGTATACCACTTAAACTATCTCTGTCATTAGCTTATATCTATCTTAATGTTCCTATTAATGCAATAGGCTTCAACCTCTTCTTTCGAGTTTAAGATGGTTGAGCCTTCTATCTCTGTAATTATTATTTTAGCCGGGTATCTTAAAATAGCTTTACAGCCGGCTTTTAGTAGCCATGTGCAGAAAGCGGCCATCACCTTTCTTTTTGTCGATGTGTCTGTTGAAAAATCTTGGAAAATATAAATTTGTTTTGTTCCTATCATCAAGGGTTGTATTTTCCTGTACTGTCTCATTAAATTTATTTTGTCTTGGAAGTTTAGATATTTTATAATTACCATCCTAGGTCTTATGTTTCCATCTGCGTATTTCCTATTGCTCCCAGTTCTGTGTGCTCTCTCAACCATTATTTTCTCTGCTGGTGACTGTAACCCCAATAATTGGGGTAGTGTGGTAGCCCCGAAAGTTAACAAATCAACAAATTCTGGAGTCTCAGGTAAACCTATTATTCTTATATTATTTTGGCGAGACCTATCCTCGAGGTCATCTACTTTAGCTTGGAGACTACAAATTTGGCCCATATATTTTGCATTAATCTCATCTTGTAAATTATATTTGTCTTCTAGCTCAGATACCCTTGATTCTACTTCTATAATTCTTTTTGAGAATTGTTTAATCTCAGCAGAGAGTCCTGCAAAGTCTTTCTTAACTAGATCAAATTGCGGTAGCAATAGGTCCGCTAGCTGGTTAAGTGTCATTTGCTTTTCGGGGTTAAGTGTTGTGTGTGGTTGTGTTTCTGTATCAACCTCTGGACCTGTATCAAGTGCCATTTTGTTTTTTTTTGTCTTTTCTGGGTGGCATTGCGGGGGATCTGGGTTTAGTGCTCGTGATGTATTTTTCCATCAATTATATCTTTATCTGTTAGATCACGTGAAGTGATTATGGAGTGTGTGTGCTTTAGCAAGACTTAAAGTGTGTTTATAAATATATATGTGTACCTAGACAAATATATATACCGATATATACATACATATATAAATGTACGTGTGAATGTGTTAGTGGGAACTAGATGTGTGTAACTCACCCTAAAATTCTATTCATATGTGCAAAACAATTGTGTATCAAGACAATTGTGTATCAGTGAAAAAAAAGTAAATCCACTCAAACAAGCAACAAAAAAAAAAAAAAAAGTGCAATGTGATACTGCCCAGATCCCTTTTCTAGAGAATTTCAATATCTTATGGTATCAGACCCGTATCCTTCACCAGATCCTGATGTCTAAACCTTCTTCACGGGAACAATATTCAGAACATTTATCTGTAGATTTATGTCTCTGGCTGTTTTCGCATAAATTTTAAAGAAACATTGTTTTTCAAAACAATCATCTAGTTCTATCAACTGCTCTCTCTTCTTAGCAATTTGTTTCTATACTGATTGCTATCGATACTATACAGCCTTCTATCTATACATGAAATCCCTTGCTTTTTGGTTGATTAATCACCTTAACTGCCAGACCTAGAGTAATATTATCTTAAGCTTATGCAGTGAATATCTTCAACAACTACAGTTATAAATTAATCATGCAACGTCAAGAAGCATCCTGGAAAGTCTGTCTTAAGTCTTTAGAAAAAAGTCCATTAAGCAAGCCAGTGGCTTTATGAGGATATTAAACTTTTTAGTCCAGTATTTCACTAATGGAGCTTTAGTTAGGTCTTGTGCTTGGGTATTTTATTAGTTGAGAAAGTTCCACATACTTTTATTCCACAGTAATACAACGGCCCAGTTCCTTTCTATTAGCGTTGCAACTTTTAGGGCTTCTTGTCTAGTCACAGTTACTTGTATTTCCCCTTTAAAGCAGCAAATCAACAGCCTTTTATGTCTCACTTGCCCTTTAAATACTCCTTCTATTTGGTTGGCTTGAGATTTATCTTCTGAATTAGCCCAAATACTTTTAACAGAATCTGTTACTGTATACAGAGAGGAAAACTCCTTAACCCTTTGTATCTTACAGACTTGTTAGATTACAGCTAGTAGGTATTGCAGACAGCATCGAGAATCATATTTATTGCTCACTACTATAGGCTAGTGGTTTCCAGTTCTTTCCAGGCACACATCCAGTCTTTCTTATATGATATATGGAAAAAGCAGTGATCTCCCAGTCATTGAGAATACCAACTTCAAAGAACAGCAAATGCAATGTTTAGCTCAGTAAGTTGTATCAGCGTACTTACCCCCTCCGACCTCTTCACGGCTCTCTTATTATCTTCTCTTCACACAGTACCACCGTTTGGGAGACCTCTCTCCTAGGCGGTCGACTGGCTGGGTAGTTTAGTTGGGAGCTCCGCGCTCCTGCTTGTTCCTTGCTCCGGACGCCGCCTTCTACTCGAGCGTTATGCGAGTTCACGGATGTGACGTCACTGGTCAGCGCCGGCTTGCAACGGAGGGGGTAAGAGGAATTCTGCTTTTCCAGTATCTCCTCGAGCAGTGGACACCTTTCTGTTGAGTGTGTATATTTTAACCGGCACTTGTGGTTACCTCGTAGTGTGCTGCTGCTCTTGTATGCCAAGCTTACTGGGATTCAGCTACAAGAGGTGTATGTCCGGCGGGTAATAGTCTACTGTTTTGCTGCTGTAGGCTCTGTCTTTGTCTCTCTTGTGTTTGCGGCTAGGCCTAACTAGCCCGTATAGGAGCAGAGGACTTACGTTTTCGGCTTCTTGGTCTCCCCGGGCGGGATGTGTATTCTCCCGGCAATAGGGCTCTGAGTCTGGGGTTCTGTAGGTAATTAGCTCTACCAACTTGAGAGCAAGAGCGCACGCTGTTACCTGGACGCTCCTCCCACCGGAAGTCGCCTGTCTTAGTAAAGTCCTATTTCCCTGGTAGAATTATATAAAGCCTCTTTTTACCCAAATATCGCAATAAAGCAGGTCACACACTTTTTTTTTTGTTTCCCAGTGCGTATAAGAGTTATGTTTACACTATACTGTAGTCTATTAAGTGTGCAGTAGCATAATGCCTAATAAATAATGTACATACCTTAATTAAAAAAATACTTTATTGCTACAAAATGCTACCTTCTGCAGAGCCTTCAGCAAGTCATAATCTTTTTGCTGGTCGTGTGTACATATGTGTATGTGTATTTATGTGTTTATATGGGTAGATATGTTGGAAAAATGGTGCCGATTAGACTAGCTCGATGTAGGGTTGCCACAAACCTTCAATTTCTAAACAAAAAACACATCTGCAAAGTGCAATAAAATGAGTTACACCTGGAACTATATGTATATTTTACTCTGTAATTCAGATGGAACAGTATAATTGTTTGCTAACTGCATAGTTACCTATTTTTCCTGTTTTTGACCTCTGTTATGTAAAATTATGGACTTCATGTTTTGACCTTTCTACTATGAATTAATTGACAAAAAAGTCAAAATAAAACTTTCATGATTCAGATAGAGCAACAATTTTAAACAACTTTCACGTTTTCTTTTTTTATCTAATTTGCTGTGTTGTTTGGTATCCTTTGTTGAAAAGCATACTTAGGTAGGCTCAGTAGCTGTTGGTCATTACTGAGAGCAAGATGCTAATTTATGGCTCCACAAATATGCCCCCTGTGATTGGCTCAATGTGTTCAGCAGCTAGCTCCCATTAGTGTATTGCTGCTCCATCAACAAAGGATACCAAGAGAAAAAAGTAAAATGGAAAGTTGTTTTAAATTACTTGCTCTCTCTAACTCATGAAAGAAAAATGTTGGTTTTCATGTCCCTTTAATATGTTTATGTCTCAGACTTTTCAGTGGCAAAAAGTACAAATATGCTCAACACTATTATGTACATTAGAAGCAACTTGATATATTTGTTTCTTTGAATAATATTTGTTTTTTTCTGCAAATTATTTTATACTGAAAGATTAAAATCCATTGGAAATGGTTTGGTTCCACCTCAAAAAAAAATGTTCATGTAAGAAGTAATGCAAATGGAAAAAAATGCTAAATTACATAACTTACTGATATTATGAAATCAAGAACCAAGCAAAAACCACATCAATCGTCAAAAGCTTTTAATTCAGCACTTGAAAAAGGGACATTGTACTCTCAAATTTAATTTTTAGAAAGTGCTTTATTTGGCCATTATATTATTAACAAATAATTTCCATCTTTTAAACCTAGTTGTGGTGTATATTTGAAAATTACAGTAGAGAGCACATCACACAATCTTCTACTGTAAGTTTTCTAAAAAAAAAAAAAGATGTGTTTCTTACTTGTTTCAAACCACAGAAATCAATAAAATATATAATATACAGAAAATAAATTTTAAAGGGGAGGGAGGGATGGAATGCTTCAATACAGAAAAAGTGCAAATTGGGGTTGGGGGGATCATCTATGCAAAAAAATTGTGGGGGGGGGGACTCATATATATATATATATATATTTTTTTTTTAAATACTAAAAACTGGGTCAGACAGCTGCCGCTACATAAAGGGACAACCTACACTATAATTTGTATTGTTTGAAAAGATAGAAGATAGATAATCCCTTTATTACCCATTTCCCAGTTTTGCATAACCAACACAGTTAAATTAATATACTTTTTACCTCTGTGCTTACCTTGTATCTTAGCATCTTCTGACAGCCCCCTGATCACATGACTTTTTATTTATTATCTATTGACATTTAGTGCTGTGTTGTGCTGACTCCTAAATAACTCCATGGGCATGAGCACAATTTTATCTATATTGCCCACATGAACTAGCACTGTTGTGAAAAGCAAATAAAAAAGCATGTCTGTCTGTAGAGGCTTAGAAAAGGGCAGAAATTTTGAGGTTTAAATGTTATAAACTAAGTATATTAATATAACAATGTTGGTTGTGCAAAGCTGGGGAATGAGTAATAAAGGGATTATCTATCTTTTTAAACAATAACAATTCTGATGTAGACTGTCCCTTTAAGATGACTTCCGCAACAAGTGGGAGGAAGGAGAAATAGAGAGCTGTCTGGGAGGGATCAGGGAGGTGGGAGGATTAAAGAGGGATCCCTGCAGAAAAATAAATTAATTAATTAAAAAAAGGGACTTTAGCTGCATACTGGCAGACTGTCTGCCTGTACCTAATATGGTGGTGAGCAGTGGGGGGATTGGAGAGAGCTGTTTCGGAGGGACCAGGGATGTGAACGGTGACAGGTAGGAGGGTAATCCCTACATTACAATACTATTACCCTTGCCACCTAACTAATTAACCCCTTCACTGCTGGGAATGTCAGATGTGTGTTGCACCAATGCAATTAGCAGCCTTCTAATTACCAAAAAGCAATGGCAAAGCCATGCATATGACTGCTATTTCTGAACAAAGGGGATCCCAGAGATGCTTTTACAACCGTTTTTGTTATAAGTGCACAAGCTGTATGTAAACAATCTTAGCGAGAAACCCAATGTTAAACATTTTTTTATATGATCTCATTTGGTGGCTAAATGGTGGCATGAAATATACCAAAATGGACCTAGATCAATACATTGGGTTGTCTTCTTAAAATAAATATATATTATTATTAATTTTATCAGCTATTTGTAGAGCTTCATCAGATTTTGCTGCGCTATAAACATAGGTGGTATACAAGGTAACATTTATAGGGGGTCAAATGGGTAAAGGTCCCTGCTGAGAGTTGCACTGTTGTAATCGGCTCTTATGCGGTTGATCTACAAACAGCTGGGCTCATAGGTTAATGTAGGTTGTATGTATCCCTGAATAGTACAGTGTTTAGGAAGCACTTGAAGCTTTCAAAACTAAGGGAGAGTCTTGTGGAGTGAGGCAGAGAGTTCCACAAGATGGGAGCCAGTCTAGAGAAGTCTTGTAAATGGGAATGTAAGAAGGTAAAAATAGAGGAGGAGATCGTGGGCAGAGCGAAGGGGTCGGGAGGGAGAGTGTCTGGAGACAAGGTCTGAAATGTAGGGGGGAGCAGTGCAGTTGAGTGCTTTGTATGTCAGGTTGAGAATTTTGTGTTTAAGCCAGGAGGCAAGAGGAAGCCAGTGAAGGGATTGGCAGAGAGGTACAGCAGATGAAGAGTGATGTGTAAGGAAGATGAGCCTGGCAGAGGCATTCATTATGGATTGTAAAGGAGCTAGGCAGCAGCTAGGGAGACCAGAGAGGATGGAGTTGCAGTAATCGAGGCGGGGAAGGATGAGAGAGTGGGTTACAATCTTAGTTGTGTCTTGTGAAAGGAAATGTCTAATTTTAGAGATGTTTTTAAGGTGGAAGTGGCAGGCTTTAACCAAGGACTGAATGTGAGGAGTAAAAGAAAGATCTGAGTCAAGTGTGACTCCAAGACATCGAGCATGTGGGTTAGGTGTAATGATGGCGTTATCGACAGTTATAGAGAAGTTGGGGGTGGAGATTTTTGAAGAAGGGGGTGAAATGAGCTCAGTTTTGGAGAGATTTAGCTTAAGGTAGTGAGAGGACAGCCAAGAAGAGATATGAGAAAGACGGTTAGTGACACAGGTTTGCAAGGAAGAAGATAGGTCTGTTGCAGAGAGGTAGATTTGGGTGTCATCGGCATACAAATGGTATTGAAACCTATGAGACTTTATTAAGGAACCTAAAGATGATGTGTAGATTGAGAAGAGAAGGGGACCAAGGACAGAGCCTTGCGGTACCCCAACAGAAAGTGGTAACGGAGCAGAGGATGCCAGAGAAGGCTACACTAAAGGTATGGTTAGACAGATAGGAAGAGAACCACAAGAGAGCTGTGTCGCAAATGCCGAAGGATTGGAGGGTTTGGAGCAAAAGAGGGTGGTCGACAGTATCAAATGCTGCAGACAGATCAAGAAGGATAAGCAGAGAGAAATGGCCTTTGGATTTTGCTGTAAGTAGGTCGTTGGTAACCTTAACGATTGCTGTCTCTGTGGAGTGATGGGGACGAAAACCAGATTGCAGTGGGTAAAGGAGGGAGTGTAATGAAAAAGGGATATATATATATATATATATATATATAGTTGTGATAGGTAAATAAAAAACAAGGCTTTATTTTTATTTAAATGGAGTGATATCAAAAATGCTAACAATCCCCCGGTACATTGAGCAATTCCCGTTACTGAAGGGGTTAAACAAATTTGATTTTTAAATGACCACTAAACACAAATTGTAAACTACATGATTTTGAACCTTCATATCTGAGAATAATTTTACAATGAAAACTGCAACTTTATTTTGTCAAATTAGTATATTGTTTTATGTTTGTTCATTTCCCTTGTTAACCAATCACAAACTAATATTTAGATATAGAACAAACACTGGCCTAGATTACGAGTTTTGTCGGTAATGGTGTGCGGTGCTAACGAGCATTTTATGCTCACCGCTCACCTACAGACAACGCTGATATTAGGGGTCTTTATTAAACCTGGCGTTAGCCGCAGAAAAGTGAGCGTTGAGCAAAATTTTGCTCCACATCTCACCTCAATACCAGCGCTGCTTACGTTAGCGGTGAGCTGGCTAAACATGCTTGTGCACGATTTCCCCATAGGAGTCAATGGGGGAGAGCCGGCTGAAAAAACCCTGCAAAAAAGCCGACACCTACATTATATTATTATATATTATAAAAATCCTATTCCAATCAGCCAATAGAATGCGAGCGCGATCCTATTGGCTGATTGCATCAGCCAATAGGGTTTTTCCTACCTTTTTTCCTACCTTAATTCCAATTGGCTGATAGAATTCTATCAGCCAATCGGAATTGAAGGGACGCCATCTTGGATGATGTCATTTAAAGGAACCATCATTTAGTAAGAAGACATCAGAAGAAGAGGATGCTCCGCGTCGGATGTCTTGAAGATGGACCCGCTCCGCGCCGGATGAATGAAGATAGAAGATGCCGTCTGAATGAAGACTTCTGCCCGTCTGGAGGACCTCTTCTGCCCAACTTGGATGAAGACTTCTGCCCGTCTGGAGGACCACTTTGCCCGGCTTTGTAGAGGACTTCGGCACGGTTGGGTGAAGACTTCTCAAGGTAGGGTGATCTTCAAGGGGTTAGTGTTAAGTTTTATTAAGGGGGGATTGGGTGGGTTTTAGAGTAGGGTTGGGAGTGTGGGTGGTGGGTTTTAATGTTGGGGGGTATTGTACTTTTTTTTTACAGGTAAAAGAGCTGATTACTTTGGGGCAATGCCCCGCAAAAGGCCCTTTTAATGGCTATTTGTAATTCAGTATAGGGTAGGGCTTTTTATTATTTTGGGGGGCTTTTTTTATTAGGGGGATTAGATTAGGTGTAATTAGTTTAAAAAAACTTGTAATTATTTTATTATTTTCTGTAATTTAGTGTTTTTTTTCTCCGTACTTTAGATAATTGTATTTAATTGTAGTTAATTTATGGAATTAATTTAATTGTAGTGTAGTGTTAGGTGTAATTGTAACTTAGGTTAGGTTTTATTTTACAGGTAAATTTGTCTTTATTTTAACTAGGTAGCTATTAAATAGTTAATAACTATTTAATAACTATTCTACCTAGTTAAAATAAATACAAAGTTGCCTGTAAAATAAAAATAAACCCTGAGATAGATACAATATAACTATTAGTTATATTGTAGCTATCTTAGGGTTTATTTTATAGGTAAGTATTTAGTTTTAAATATTTAGTTTTAAATAAATAATGAATAATTTAGTTAATTGTAGTAATTTTATTTAGATTTATTTAAATTATATTTAAGTTAGGGGGTGTTAGGGTTAGACTTAGATTTAGGGGTTAATACATTTAATATAGTTGCGGCGACATTGGGGGCAGCAGATTAGGGGTTAATAAATGTAGGTAGGTGTCGGCGATGTTAGGGACGGCAGATAAGGGGTTAATAAAATGTAAGTAGTGTTGTGATGCGGGAGTGCGGCGGTTTAGGGGTTAATATATTTATTATAGTGGCGGCGATCTCTGGTTCGGCAGATTAGGGGTTAAAAAATGTATTATAGTGTTTGCGATGTGGTGGGCCTCGGTTTAAGGGTTAATAGGTAGTTTATGGTTGTTAGTGTACTTTTTAGCACTTAAATTAAGAGTTTTATGTTACGGCGTTAGCCCATAAAACTCTTAACTACTGACTTTAAAATGCAGTACCAGGCTTGACAGGAGAGGGTCTACCGCTCACTTTTTCGAAGACTCGTAATACCGGCGCTATGCAAGTCCCATTGTAAAAAGAGGATACGCAATTGACGTAAGTGGATTTGCGGTATTTTTGAGTCTGGCCGAAAAAGTGAGCGGTGATCCTGTCATTTCAAGACTCGTAATACCAGCGGGCGTTAAAAAGCAGCGTTGGGACCTCTCAGCGCTGCTTTTTAAGGCTAACGCAAGACTCGTAATCTAGGCGACTGTTTGCACTAGACTTGTGCGCGATTGAAAAATTTGCTTCGCTTCGGGTCTTAAAAAAATTTGGTATGTGTCAGGAATTCGGTTTCAGAATTTATTATTTTTAAATTCGGATGCATTCGAAAACCGTTACCGTTACCGAATTATTATTAATGTTGGACCGAATCTTTATTATGGACCAAATCGTTATTTCTAACTAATGTTCCAGCGATTGTTGAAACAAAATTATGTTAAGCCGCCGCTGCCACCCACACCACCACTAAATAAAGCTATTAACCCCTAAATCGCCATCCCTCCACATCACTAACACTACCTAAACCTATTAACCCTTAAACTGCTGCCTCCCCATCTCCGACACTAAATAACGAAAATAAAGTTATTAACCCCGAAACCTCAGTTCCCCAACATCGCTGACCCCTAAACCGCACCCCCCAGATCGCTAACACTACCTAAACCTATTAACCCCTAAACCGCCGTTCCAAAACATCGCCAACACTAAATAAATCACTAAATAAAGTATTAACCCCAAAACCCCCGTTCCCAGACATCACTGACACTAACTAAAACTATTAACCCCTAAACTGCACCCCCCCACATTGCCAACTCTACCTAAACCTATTAACCCCTAAAGTGCCGTTCCCAAACATCGCCAACACTAACTAAACCTATTAACCCCTAAACCACAGTTCCCCAACATCACTGACACTAACTAAACCTATTAACCCCGTCAGTGAAGGGGTTAATCAGGTAGCTTTTAAGTTACGTTTAACTTGTACCCCCTGATCCCAAACTGACCCATCCCAAACAGCTCTCTTTTCTACCTCAACCCCCAGTGGTCACTACCACCTTAGGTACAGACAGACAGTTTGCCAATATAAAGTTTTAGGGCATTTGTTGTTGTTTAATGAAAAGGATCCCCTCTTACCCTCCAACCTCCCTAATCCCTCCCCCCTCTAACTAATGTCTGCTATCTTAGGTAATGGCAGCTGTCTTCCAGTACCCAGTTTTGATCCAAGTGATCGTTTAGTAGGGTAACTCTCCCCTCTAAAAACATATATTTTCTGTAATGTAGCAGATCCCTCCCTTCCTTAAACCCTTTTCTGCAGTGTAGCAGCCCCGCCCAATCTATCCTGCCCCCTTACAGTGATGGGCCGTACATCCTCCTCCCTCCTGACCCTCCCACACCACCAATGGTCAGCACCATCACAACCTGATGCAGAGAAGGACACAGAGTGTCTGTGATTTTCTACATTACTATTTCTGCACTGCCCCACTCGTGGGATGCAGAAATAGCACAATCTCGCTGCTGTCAGATTTCCGCACAAAGAGCCCAGGACATCTGCGCTGTACAGGGTATGACGCTGGTCCTTAAAAGCTAAACAACCTGGGGCCCCATTACATATGCAGTGTTGCCCGCAAAAGCCGGCGACGCCGTTTTTTGTGCTGTTTTGGTATCACATATACGGCGTAGCAAACAAGTTACGGCTGTATATTTCACCCGTCGCTCGCAATTTTTACTCCCATAGGCTAACATGGGACTGCGTCGTAAATCGGTATCCAATATCCAGCGCAAGGCCTTACGTGCCGAAAATGGAGAAATCTTACTCCATTTTTACCTCGCCATAAAAGGCAGCCGTAGCAGGCCTTGCGCTGAGTATGGGAGCACCATAACTGCCAAAAATGCCTGGAAAAATAAACTAACACCTAACGCATGCGCAATGTCTATCTACCTGTCAACCGCAATCGCCCACCTCAATAACTAATAAACTCTATTAACTCCTAAACCGCCATAGCCCATACCGCAAGTAATAACTAAATTATTAACCCCTAAATCGCCATAGCCCACATAGCCTATTAAATGTATTAAAGGGCCAGTCTAGTCAAAATTAAACTTTCATGATTCAGATAGGGCATGTAATTTTAAACAACTTTCCAATTTATTTATATTATCTAATTTGCTCAGTTCTTTAGATATCCTTTGTTGAAGAAATAGCAATGCACATGTGCGAGCCAATCACACAAGGCCTCTATGTGCAGCAACCAATCAGCAGCTACTGAGCATATCTAGATATGCTTTTCAGCAAGTGATATCAAGAGAATGAAGCAAATGAGATAATGGAAGTAAATTAGAAAGTTGTTTAAAATGACATGCTCTTTCTAAATCACTAAAGAAAAAATGTGGGTTTCATGTCCCTTTAACCCCTAATCTGCCGCCGCCAACGTCGCCGCCACTATAATAAAGTTATTAACCCCTAAACCTAAGTCTAACCCTAACCCTAACACCCCCCTAACTTAACTATTATTTAAATAAATCTAAATAAATGTACTATTATTAACTAAATTAATCCTATTTAAAACTAAATACCAATAAAATAAACCCTAAGGCCTAGATTTGGAGTTTGGCGGTAGCCGTGAAAACCAGCGTTAGAGGCTCCTAACGCTGGTTTTAGGCTACCGCCGGTATTTGGAGTCACTCAAAATAGGGTCTAACGCTCACTTTCCAGCCGCGACTTTTCCATACCGCAGATCCCCTTACGTAAATTGCGTATCCTATCTTTTCAATGGGATTTTTATAACTCCGGTATTTAGAGTCGTTTCTGAAGTGAGCGTTAGACATCTAATGACAAAACTCCAGCCGCAGGAAAAAAGTCAGTAGTTAAGAGCTTTCTGGGCTAACGCCGGTTTCTAAAGCTCTTAACTACTGTGCTCTAAAGTACACTAACACCCATAAACTACCTATGTACCCCTAAACTGAGGTCCCCCCACATCGCCGACACTCTAAAAAAAATTTTTTAACCCCTAATCTGCCGACCGCCACCTACGTTATACTTATGTACCCCTAATCTGCTGCCCCTAACACCGCCGACCCCTGTATTATATTTATTAACCCCTAATCTGCCCCCTTCAACGTCGCCTCCACCTGCCTACACTTATTAACCCCTAATCTGCCGACCGCAAATCGCCGCCACCTACGTTATCCTTATGTACCCCTAATCTGCTGCCCCTAACACCGCCGACCCCTATATTATATTTATTAACCCCTAATCTGCCCCCCTCAACGTCGCCTCCACCTGCCTACACTTATTAACCCCTAATCTGCCGACCGGACCTGAGCGCTACTATAATAAAGTTATTAACCCCTAATCCGCCTCACTAACCCTATCATAAATAGTATTAACCCCTAATCTGCCCTCCCTAACATCGCCGACACCTAACTTCAATTATTAACCCCTAATCTGCCGACCGAATCTCGCCGCTATTCTAATAAATGTATTAACCCCTAAAGCTAAGTCTAACCCTAATACTAACACCCCCCTAAGTTAAATATAATTTAAATCTAACGAAATTAATTAACTCTTATTAAATAAATTATTCCTATTTAAAGCTAAATACTTACTTGTAAAATAAATCCTAATATAGCTACAATATAAATTATAATTATATTATAGCTATTTTAGGATTTATATTTATTTTACGGCTAACTTTGTATTTATTTTAACCAGGTACAATAGCTATTAAATAGTTAAGAACTATTTAATAGCTAAAATAGTTAAAATAATTACAAATTTACCTGTAAAAGAAGTCCTAACCGAAGTTACAAATAAACCTAACACTAGACTATCAATAAATTAATTAAATAAACTACCTACAATTACCTACAATTAACCTAACACTACACTATCAATAAATTAATTAAATACAATTGCTACAAATAAATACAATTAAATAGGGGGGCGGAGCGACAAGCTGAACCGGCAGGACGCATCTTGGAGGAGCTCCTGTTCTACATGCAGTCGGAAGTCGGATGTCTTGAAGATGGACCCGCTCCGCGCCGGATGGATGAAGATAGAAGATGCCGTCTGAATGAAGACTTCTGCCCGTCTGGAGGACCTCTTCTGCCCAACTTGGATGAAGACTTCTGCCCGTCTGGAGGACCACTTTGCCCGGCTTTGTAGAGGACTTCGGCACGGTTGGGTGAAGACTTCTCAAGGTAGGGTGATCTTCAAGGGGTTAGTGTTAAGTTTTATTAAGGGGGGATTGGGTGGGTTTTAGAGTAGGGTTGGGAGTGTGGGTGGTGGGTTTTAATGTTGGGGGGTATTGTACTTTTTTTTTACAGGTAAAAGAGCTGATTACTTTGGGGCAATGCCCCGCAAAAGGCCCTTTTAATGGCTATTTGTAATTCAGTATAGGGTAGGGCTTTTTATTATTTTGGGGGGCTTTTTTTATTAGGGGGATTAGATTAGGTGTAATTAGTTTAAAAAAACTTGTAATTATTTTATTATTTTCTGTAATTTAGTGTTTTTTTTCTCCGTACTTTAGATAATTGTATTTAATTGTAGTTAATTTATGGAATTAATTTAATTGTAGTGTAGTGTTAGGTGTAATTGTAACTTAGGTTAGGTTTTATTTTACAGGTAAATTTGTCTTTATTTTAACTAGGTAGCTATTAAATAGTTAATAACTATTTAATAACTATTCTACCTAGTTAAAATAAATACAAAGTTGCCTGTAAAATAAAAATAAACCCTGAGATAGATACAATATAACTATTAGTTATATTGTAGCTATCTTAGGGTTTATTTTATAGGTAAGTATTTAGTTTTAAATATTTAGTTTTAAATAAATAATGAATAATTTAGTTAATTGTAGTAATTTTATTTAGATTTATTTAAATTATATTTAAGTTAGGGGGTGTTAGGGTTAGACTTAGATTTAGGGGTTAATACATTTAATATAGTTGCGGCGACATTGGGGGCAGCAGATTAGGGGTTAATAAATGTAGGTAGGTGTCGGCGATGTTAGGGACGGCAGATAAGGGGTTAATAAAATGTAAGTAGTGTTGTGATGCGGGAGTGCGGCGGTTTAGGGGTTAATATATTTATTATAGTGGCGGCGATCTCTGGTTTGGCAGATTAGGGGTTAAAAAATGTATTATAGTGTTTGCGATGTGGTGGGCCTCGGTTTAAGGGTTAATAGGTAGTTTATGGTTGTTAGTGTACTTTTTAGCACTTAAATTAAGAGTTTTATGTTACGGCGTTAGCCCATAAAACTCTTAACTACTGACTTTAAAATGCAGTACCAGGCTTGACAGGAGAGGGTCTACCGCTCACTTTTTCGAAGACTCGTAATACCGGCGCTATGCAAGTCCCATTGTAAAAAGAGGATACGCAATTGACGTAAGTGGATTTGCGGTATTTTTGAGTCTGGCCGAAAAAGTGAGCGGTGATCCTGTCATTTCAAGACTCGTAATACCAGCGGGCGTTAAAAAGCAGCGTTGGGACCTCTCAGCGCTGCTTTTTAAGGCTAACGCAAGACTCGTAATCTAGGCGACTGTTTGCACTAGACTTGTGCGCGATTGAAAAATTTGCTTCGCTTCGGGTCTTAAAAAAATTTGGTATGTGTCAGGAATTCGGTTTCAGAATTTATTATTTTTAAATTCGGATGCATTCGAAAACCGTTACCGTTACCGAATTATTATTAATGTTGGACCGAATCTTTATTATGGACCAAATCGTTATTTCTAACTAATGTTCCAGCGATTGTTGAAACAAAATTATGTTAAGCCGCCGCTGCCACCCACACCACCACTAAATAAAGCTATTAACCCCTAAATCGCCATCCCTCCACATCACTAACACTACCTAAACCTATTAACCCTTAAACTGCTGCCTCCCCATCTCCGACACTAAATAACGAAAATAAAGTTATTAACCCCGAAACCTCAGTTCCCCAACATCGCTGACCCCTAAACCGCACCCCCCAGATCGCTAACACTACCTAAACCTATTAACCCCTAAACCGCCGTTCCAAAACATCGCCAACACTAAATAAATCACTAAATAAAGTATTAACCCCAAAACCCCCGTTCCCAGACATCACTGACACTAACTAAAACTATTAACCCCTAAACTGCACCCCCCCACATTGCCAACTCTACCTAAACCTATTAACCCCTAAAGTGCCGTTCCCAAACATCGCCAACACTAACTAAACCTATTAACCCCTAAACCACAGTTCCCCAACATCACTGACACTAACTAAACCTATTAACCCCGTCAGTGAAGGGGTTAATCAGGTAGCTTTTAAGTTACGTTTAACTTGTACCCCCTGATCCCAAACTGACCCATCCCAAACAGCTCTCTTTTCTACCTCAACCCCCAGTGGTCACTACCACCTTAGGTACAGACAGACAGTTTGCCAATATAAAGTTTTAGGGCATTTGTTGTTGTTTAATGAAAAGGATCCCCTCTTACCCTCCAACCTCCCTAATCCCTCCCCCCTCTAACTAATGTCTGCTATCTTAGGTAATGGCAGCTGTCTTCCAGTACCCAGTTTTGATCCAAGTGATCGTTTAGTAGGGTAACTCTCCCCTCTAAAAACATATATTTTCTGTAATGTAGCAGATCCCTCCCTTCCTTAAACCCTTTTCTGCAGTGTAGCAGCCCCGCCCAATCTATCCTGCCCCCTTACAGTGATGGGCCGTACATCCTCCTCCCTCCTGACCCTCCCACACCACCAATGGTCAGCACCATCACAACCTGATGCAGAGAAGGACACAGAGTGTCTGTGATTTTCTACATTACTATTTCTGCACTGCCCCACTCGTGGGATGCAGAAATAGCACAATCTCGCTGCTGTCAGATTCCCGCACAAAGAGCCCAGGACATCTGCGCTGTACAGGGTATGACGCTGGTCCTTAAAAGCTAAACAACCTGGGGCCCCATTACATATGCAGTGTTGCCCGCAAAAGCCGGCGACGCCGTTTTTTGTGCTATTTTGGTATCACATATACGGCGTAGCAAACAAGTTACGGCCGTATATTTCACCCGTCGCTCGCAATTTTTACTCCCATAGGCTAACATGGGACTGCGTCGTAAATCGGTATCCAATATCCAGCGCAAGGCCTTACGTGCCGAAAATGGAGAAATCTTACTCCATTTTTACCTCGCCATAAAAGGCAGCCGTAGCAGGCCTTGCGCTGAGTATGGGAGCACCATAACTGCCAAAAATGCCTGGAAAAATAAACTAACACCTAACGCATGCGCAATGTCTATCTACCTGTCAACCGCAATCGCCCACCGCAATAACTAATAAACTCTATTAACTCCTAAACCGCCATAGCCCATACCGCAAGTAATAACTAAATTATTAACCCCTAAACCGCCATAGCCCACATAGCCTATTAAATGTATTAACCCCTAATCTGCCGCCGCCAACGTCGCCGCCACTATAATAAAGTTATTAACCCCTAAACCTAAGTCTAACCCTAACCCTAACACCCCCCTAACTTAACTATTATTTAAATAAATCTAAATAAATGTACTATTATTAACTAAATTAATCCTATTTAAAACTAAATACCAATAAAATAAACCCTAAGGCCTAGATTTGGAGTTTGGCGGTAGCCGTGAAAACCAGCGTTAGAGGCTCCTAACGCTGGTTTTAGGCTACCGCCGGTATTTGGAGTCACTCAAAATAGGGTCTAACGCTCACTTTCCAGCCGCGACTTTTCCATACCGCAGATCCCCTTACGTAAATTGCGTATCCTATCTTTTCAATGGGATTTTTATAACTCCGGTATTTAGAGTCGTTTCTGAAGTGAGCGTTAGACATCTAATGACAAAACTCCAGCCGCAGGAAAAAAGTCAGTAGTTAAGAGCTTTCTGGGCTAACGCCGGTTTCTAAAGCTCTTAACTACTGTGCTCTAAAGTACACTAACACCCATAAACTACCTATGTACCCCTAAACCGAGGTCCCCCCACATCGCCGACACTCGAAAAAAAATTTTTTAACCCCTAATCTGCCGACCGCCACCTACGTTATACTTATGTACCCCTAATCTGCTGCCCCTAACACCGCCGACCCCTGTATTATATTTATTAACCCCTAATCTGCCCCCTTCAACGTCGCCTCCACCTGCCTACACTTATTAACCCCTAATCTGCCGACCGCAAAGCGCCGCCACCTACGTTATCCTTATGTACCCCTAATCTGCTGCCCCTAACACCGCCGACCCCTATATTATATTTATTAACCCCTAATCTGCCCCCCTCAACGTCGCCTCCACCTGCCTACACTTATTAACCCCTAATCTGCCGACCGGACCTGAGCGCTACTATAATAAAGTTATTAACCCCTAATCCGCCTCACTAACCCTATCATAAATAGTATTAACCCCTAATCTGCCCTCCCTAACATCGCCGACACCTAACTTCAATTATTAACCCCTAATCTGCCGACCGAATCTCGCCGCTATTCTAATAAATGTATTAACCCCTAAAGCTAAGTCTAACCCTAATACTAACACCCCCCTAAGTTAAATATAATTTAAATCTAACGAAATTAATTAACTCTTATTAAATAAATTATTCCTATTTAAAGCTAAATACTTACTTGTAAAATAAATCCTAATATAGCTACAATATAAATTATAATTATATTATAGCTATTTTAGGATTTATATTTATTTTACGGCTAACTTTGTATTTATTTTAACCAGGTACAATAGCTATTAAATAGTTAAGAACTATTTAATAGCTAAAATAGTTAAAATAATTACAAATTTACCTGTAAAAGAAGTCCTAACCGAAGTTACAAATAAACCTAACACTAGACTATCAATAAATTAATTAAATAAACTACCTACAATTACCTACAATTAACCTAACACTACACTATCAATAAATTAATTAAATACAATTGCTACAAATAAATACAATTAAATAGGGGGGCGGAGCGACAAGCTGAACCGGCAGGACGCATCTTGGAGGAGCTCCTGTTCTACATGCAGCATATTTGAGCCTTTTTTAGGTTCCTAAGGGATATTTCAGATTCTTTGGTGATTATAACTTTGCAAGATCGCTGTGGAGTATGAGTCTACCTAAGTTGGTTCTTTAGCCTATGCTGTTTAGCCAAACTAAGCGACACTGTCTGACAGGCCACGGTGTTTTAAGCTACCGCACATTTCCCCCCCAGGCGACTGGGTTACAAGTGGTCCTACTTGACTACACATTATGGATGTCGATACAAGGGGAACAGAAGATATTATTTCTAAGATTCTAAACGAACACTTTGCTGGACTGCGTTACCTAATTGCGCAGAGTTTTGCAAGGTGCTCATCCCCACGTGACACCCAAGATGGCGACCGAGAACTCAAGGCTTCTGCTGAAAGAGATGTGGAGTCTCTAATTGACTTGGTCTCGGAAGAGTCTGCACCACTCTACTCTGCTTATGATGGCACACGTGAATTTAGGAGCAGGGATACGGAGGAATGCAGTGATGCTCCCCAGCACATGGGGAAGATTGTTCAGAGCCCCCAGCGGTGGGATATGCCTTACTTGGGAAATATCGGCAGTGACTTCACAATGCAGCGGAGTCCCCTGCAGCTTGATGTGGGTGGCTCAGACTCACGGAGACCCGCACTTCTCATGGAGGGAGCTGTGTTTACCTTTGGCTTCCCTGAGAGGCGGCCTGCTGGTGTGCGTATCCCAACCCTTCATAACGGCCCTGTGGACACATCCACTCTTTGCTGGTTCACACTAGTTGAGCCGGGTACAGCTCTGAGACACCTGATTTCTGTTGCGGCATCACCTAGAAAGGGGTTATCTAGGACCAGATCGCAGCATATAACAAGAGTCAAGGCTGGAGTGGGCTGAATTTTACTTGTGCAGAGGTAGGTGGCTGCTCTAAGGCCATAACACTGCCTTTGAAGTGGACAGTTCGGTCTCATACTCAGTGGTGTACCCTGCAAGGTTTTCTATTGGTTCTCTCTACATATACCCCAGAGTGGACTGAACTTTACACTTTAAGGACATTCCTATGCTGGACAATAAGTCTCCATCACATATCTATCCTACCAGTGACTCTGAAAGTGAAGACATTGTGTGATATGATATAGTCATTGATTGTCCCTTCCACACAAAGTAACTTATAAGATATCAGCTCTATTTAGCCAAGATCTATAGGGAGGCACAGGGGAGTGAATTCTACAAATTAAACATGTATATATACTATATTGCACTCTCTCATAACCCAGATATTTTACATTACTAATTGGCGATTGTGGTTAGCATGCCAGGAAACTCCATATGTTGTTTTTATTTATCCTTTTATAACTATAAGTTGATGTAATGGTATATAGTGGTCTAGAATTTTTGTAATTACAATGCTCAATGCCATTAGAATGACGCCACTCTTTTAAAATAAATACAGCGCCTTCCTGTCTGCATAATGGAGATTTTAGACCACTTATAGTTTATGTGGCCCTTATGTTATTCCCTATTAGTGGGTTCTCTCAACATCCCTGTTGCCATATATGATTTTTCTGACTAGCTATTCTTGAAGCTTGTTGTTAGTGCATTATGTTTAACTTTATCTTGATGTTTTCATATATATTTGTGTTCACTATTTGTTAGTGTTTAAAGTTCTTTCTAATATACCTAGGTCCAGCAGTGACTCATTTATATGTTATTCTTCCTCCTCCCTACTATAAGCATACAACTAGGTTCAAGAGTGACCTTTAGAGTCTTCGGAGGAATTCAGCATAGAACATGTTATAAAAATGGAGGATTGAATTGTATATCTTTTTTATCCGTTGTTATTACTTAATGCTTGCACCAATAACTATTGTTAAACTAGAAAGAATACCATTTATGCTTTTTGAAAATCTTTAAGTGGGATATTGCAGTGCTTTCTAGACTCTACGTTTCCATAAGCTGTTTAGCCTGCTATATTTTTCCTTGTTTTATTATTTTTACTTATTCAGGTCCAAGAGTGATCATGTTGAACATTAGAGCACCTCCCTGAGTCTTTTAATATGTATGGGCCCATGAGTGGCCCCTTTAAATAATGGAGGTGCAATCATTCTCTATTTAATCAAACAGAAAATGTGAGGTTTATATTTAGTACCATCTGCATACCTGTGTAGCAACAGATATGATTGCGCATTGTGTCAATACTATTTCTATGTTTGTTTCTTTCTATTTTATTTATTTCTGTATGTGATTTTTGTACTTCAATATGCTTGTTATCACACATTTCTAACCTCAATAAAAATTTATTAAACAAATACAATTAAATAAACTAGCTAAAGTACAAAAAATAAAAAAGAACTAAGTTACAAAAAATAAAAAAATATTTACAAACATAAGAAAAATATTACAACAATTTTAAACTAATTACACCTACTCTAAGCCCCCTAATAAAATAACAAAGCCCCCCAAAATAAAAAAAATGCCCTACCCTATTCTAAATTACTAAAGTTCAAAGCTCTTTTACCTTACCAGCCCTGAACAGGGCCCTTTGCGGGGCATGCCCCAAGAAATACAGCTCTTTTGCCTGTAAAAAAAAACATACAATACCCAAGCCCCCCAACATTACAACCCACCACCCACATACCCCTAATCTAACCCAAACCCCCCTTAAATAAACCTAACACTAAGCCCCTGAAGATAATCCTACCTTGTCTTCACCATACCAGGTTCACCGATCGGTCCAGAAGAGCTCCTCCGATGTCCTGATCCAAGCCCAAGCGGGGGGCTGAAGAGGTCCATGATCCGGCTGAAGTCTTCATCCAAGCGGGGCAGAAGAGGTCTTCCATCCGATTGAAGTCTTCATCCAAGCGGCATCCATCCGGAGCGAAGCGGCAGCATCCTGAAGACCTCCACCGCGGAACATCCATCCTGGCCGATGACTGAACGACGAATGACGGTTCCTTTAAATGACGTCATCCAAGATGGCGTCCCTCGAATTCCGATTGGCTGATAGGATTCTATCAGCCAATCGGAATTAAGGTAGGAATATTCTGATTGGCTGATGGAATCAGCCAATCAGAATCAAGTTCAATCCGATTGGCTGATCCAATCAGCCAATCAGATTGAGCTTGCATTCTATTGGCTGATCGGAACAGCCAATAGAATGCGAGCTCAATGTTAGAGTGTTAAGTGCAGACGTAGGAAGGGTTACCGCATAGCAAACAATGGGGCTGCGTTAGGAGCTGAACGCGGCTTTTTTGCAGGTGTTTGTTTTTTTTTCAGCTCAAACAGCCCCATTGTTTCCTATGGGGGAATCGTGCACGAGCACGTTTTTGAGGCTGGCCGCGTCCGTAAGCAACTCTGGTATCGAGAGTTGAAGCTGCGTTAAAAATGCTCTACGCTCCTTTTTTGGAGCCTAACGACAAAACTCCAAATCTAGGCCTAAGATAGCTACAATATAATAATAATTACATTGTAGCTATTTTAGGATTTATTTTTATTTTACAGGCAACTTTGTGTTTATTTTAACTAGGTACAATAGCTATTAAATAGTTATTAACTATTTAATAGCTACCTAGTTAAAATAAGTACAAAATTACCTGTAAAATAAATCCTAACCTAAGTTACAATTACACATAACACTAGACTATCATTAAATAAATTAAATGAATTAACTACAATTACCTAAAATTAAATACAATTAAATAAAATAAACTATAGTACAAAAAACAAACAAACACTAAATTACAGGAAAAAAAAATGACAAGAAGTTTAAACTAATTACACCTAATCTAAGCCCCCTAATAAAATAAAAAAGCCCCCAAAATAATAAAATTCCCTACCCTATACTAAATTACAAATAGCCCTTAAAAGGGCTTTTTGCGGGGCATTGCCCCAAAGTAATCAGCTCTTTTACCTGTAAAAAAAGAAATACAACCCCCCCAACATTAAAACCCACCACCCACACACCCAACCTTACTCTAAAACGGAAAAAACATAAGGGGAGTCAGGCATCAAGTATCAATTTTTAAGTAACCTAAGTATCATAATTTGACTTAGGGAAAACCTTGTAGGAAGGATAAAAGTGCAGACCCTTAAACAAGCATATAAACCAAAGTTAAAGAGAGAAATTGTAGAAACATCATAAGTAACTACACACAAGACAGGGATTTCAGCACTTAATTTTTATTTGGTTCAAATAACCCAGCCAAACTTAAATATTTGGTATTTATCATAGTGCAGTATTGTTTGTGCATGCATACAACAGGTCTGAATTCTGCTAACCACATAGCTATGCATAGGAACCTCAACAAATTAGTACACAGTAGCGTTGTGCCTTATAGTCTTGAAGCACAAGTTTGAAATTACGAGAAAATGTGTTTTGTGCTAATTTACCTGTATCAAACAACACCTCCACTAGAGGATGGCTATGCAAATTTGCACAAAACGGCCATCATAGTGAGCCATGAGGATCTATGTTTTTAAACAGCACCACCTCTGAAACGGGTATGTGATCACTAGCAATTAATATTGCAGCACAAGCAGGTAAACAATGCATGTAATCATACGTAAGCACATAGATCAAACATTGCTCTATAAAGGTAGGAATGGATCAGGGGGTACCGGACAACTCCTATTTCAGAGTGCACCACTATATTGAAATAGTATCCGGTGTCATGAAATATAAATTTTATACTAGGATCTATGTTCAGTTCCCCCAAAAGCGGGTCTCAAAAATACCAGGTAGATATAATGTTGTAAGCAAGGATATAGATAGAGCAAACACAGGTGTTAAATAACATGAACAAGGTAAGTAATTTCTTATATTTGAGATGTAATAATGTCCTGTCATAAAGGAATCTGTCAGGTATAGTGGCAAATCCTGAACAAATCAAGAAAACACAATCCAGGTCTCACGTCCTCCAAGCATGTTATTACCATGGGTAAATACCGTCCAAATATTCATGACCGTGAGCCAAATGACGTTTGCCCTGAGGAAACCCCATGACGCTGTGGTCACGTGGGGGGTGAAACACGCGTCGGCAGTGATGTACACAGAGTGGGCTGCTCTGTCTTGGATCAAACAAGTTTGAAACAGTGTTGCAATAAAGGAGGATTCAAAGCTGGCGCTAAGAGCTTTTCAATACTATACATGTTTGCTGTTGGTGCCTACGAGGAAGTTCTTACCTGGAGCCGTGAGTTGCCCTAATGGTGGGATGGACTTTTACCCCTCTTGAAAAATAACTATATGGCAACATTATTTGGCTCACGGTCCTGAATATTTGGACGGTATTTACCCATGGTAATAACATGCTTGGAGGACGTGAGACCTGGATTGTGTTTTCTTGATTTGTTCAGGATTTGCCACTATACCTGACAGATTCCTGTATGACAGGATGTTATTACATCTCAAATATAAGAAATTACTTACCTTGTTCATGTTATTTATTTGCTCTATCTATATCCTTGCTTGCAACATTATATCTAGCTGGTATTTTTGAGACCCGCTTTTGGGGGAACTGAACATAGATCCTAGTATAAAATGTATATTTCATGACACCGGATACTATTTCAATATATGCACGAACAATACTGCACTGTGATAAATACCAAATATTTAAGTTTGGCTGGGTTATTTGAACCAAATAAAAATTAAGTGCTAAAATCCCTGTCTTGTGTCTAGTTACTTATGATGTTTCTACAATTTCTCTCTTTAACTTTGGTTTACTTACTCTAAAACCCACCCAATCCCCCCTTAAAAAAACCTAACACTACCCCCTTGAAGATCACCCTACCTTGAGCCGTCTTCACCCAGCCGGGCTAAAGTCTTCATCTGATCCGGCCAGAAGTCTTCATCGAATCCGGGCAGAAGAGGTCCTCCAGCTGGGTAGAAGTCTTCATTCAAGTGGCATCTTCTATCTTCTTCCATCCGACGAGGAGCGGCTCCATCTTGAAGACATCCGGCGCGGAGCATCCTCTTCTTACGACGTCCTAGCGAAGAATGAAGGTTCCTTTAAATGACGTCATCCAAGATGGCGTCCCTTCAATTCCGATTGGCTGATAGAATTCTATCAGCCAATCAGAATTAAGGTAATAAAAATCCTATTGGCTGATGCAATCAGCCAATCGGAGTGAACTTCAATCTGATTGGCTGATCCAATCAGCCAATAGGATTGACCTTGCATTCTATTGGCTGTTCCAATCAGCCAATAGAACGTAAGCTAAATCCTATTGGCTGATTGCATCAGCCAATAGGATTTTTCCTACCTTAATTCCGATTGGCTGATAGAATTCTATCAGCCAATCGGAATTGAAGGGACGCCATCTTGGATGACGTCATTTAAAGGAACATTCATTCTTCATTAGGACGTCGTAAGAAGAGGATGCTCCGCGCCGGATGTCTTCAAGATGGAGCCGCTCCTTAAAGAGCTGATTACTTTGGGGCAATGCCCCGCAAAAAGCCCTTTTAAGGGCTATTTGTAATTTAGTATAGGGTAGGGAATTTTATTATTTTGGGGGGCTTTTTTATTTTATTAGGGGGCTTAGATTAGGTGTAATTAGTTTAAACTTCTTGTAATATTTTTTATTTTCTGTAATTTAGTATGTTTGTTTTTTTTGTACTATTGTTTATTTTATTTAATTGTATTTAATTTTAGGTAATTGTAGTTAATTAATTTAATTTATTTAATGATAGTGTAGTGTTAGGTGTAATTGTAACTTAGGTTAGGATTTATTTTACAGGTAAATTTGTAGTTATTTTAACTAGGTAGCTATTAAATAGTTAATAACTATTTAATAGCTATTGTACCTAGTTAAAATAAATACAAAGTTGCCTGTAAAATAAAAATAAATCCTAAAATAGCTACAATGTAATTATTAATTATATTGTAGCTATCTTAGACCTAGATTTGGAGTTTGGCGTTAGCCGTGAAAACCAGCGTTAGAGGCTCCTAACGCTGGTTTTAGGCTACCGCCGGTATTTGGAGTCACTCAAAATAGGGTCTAACGCTCACTTTTCAGCCGCGACTTTTCCATACCGCAGATCCCCTTACGTCAATTGCGTATCCTATCTTTTCAATGGGATTTTTCTAACTTCGGTATTTAGAGTCGTTTCTGAAGTGAGCGTTAGACATCTAACGACAAAACTCCAGCCGCAGGAAAAAAGTCAGTAGTTAAGAGCTTTCTGGGCTAACGCTGGTTTATAAAGCTCTTAACTACTGTACTCTTAAGTACACTAACACCCATAAACTACCTATGTACCCCTAAACCGAGATCCCCCCACATCGCCGACACTCGAATACATTTTTTTAACCCCTAATCTGCCGACCGCCACCTACGTTATCCTTATGTACCCCTAATCTGCTCCCCCTAAAACCGCCGACCCCTGTATTATATTTATTAACCCCTAATCTGCCCCCCTCAACGTCCCCTCCATCTGCCTACACTTATTAACCCCTAATCTGCCGACCGCAAAGCGCCGCCACCTACGTTATCCTTATGTACCCCTAATCTGCTGCCCCTAACACCGCCGACCCCTATATTATATTTATTAACCCCTAATCTGCCCCCCTCAATGTCGCATCCACCTGCCTACACTTATTAACCCCTAATCTGCCGAGCGGACCTGAGCGCTACTATAATAAAGTTATTAACCCCTAATCCGCCTCACTAACCCTATAATAAATAGTATTAACCCCTAATCTGCCCTCCCTAACATCGCCGACACCTAACTTCAATTATTAACCCCTAATCTGCCGACTGGAGCTCACCGCTACTCTAATAAATGTATTAACCCCTAAAGCTAAGTCTAACCCTAACACTAACACCCCCCTAAGTTAAATATAATTTACATCTAACGAAATTAATTAACTCTTATTAAATAAATTATTCCCATTTAAAGATAAATGCTTACCTGTAAAATAAATCCTAATATAGCTACAATATAAATTATAATTATATTATAGCTATTTTAGGATTTATATTTATTTTACAGTTAACTTTGTATTTATTTTAACCAGGTACAATAGCTATTAAATAGTTAAGAACTATTTAATAGCTAAAATAGTTAAAATAATTACAAAATTACCTGTAAAATAAATACTAACCTAAGTTACAATTAAACCTAACACTACACTATCAATAAATTAATTAAATAAACTACCTACAATTACCTACAATTAACCTAACACTACACTATCAATAAATTAATTAAATACAATTCCTACAAATAAATACAATTAAATAAACTAGCTAAAGTACAAAAAATAAAAAAGAACTGTTACAAAAAATAAAAAAATATTTACAAACATAAGAAAAATATTACAACAATTTTAAACTAATTACACCTACTCTAAGCCCCCTAATAAAATAACAAAGCCCCCCAAAATAAAAAAATGCCAATCAGCCAATCAGATTGAGCTCGCATTCTATTGGCTGTTTCGATCAGCCAATAGAATGCGAGCTCAATCTGATTGGCTGATTGGATCAGCCAATCGGATTGAACTTGATTCTTAGGTTAGTATTTATTTTACAGGTAATTTTGTAATTATTTTAACTATTTTAGCTATTAAATAGTTCTTAACTATTTAATAGCTATTGTACCTGGTTAAAATAAATACAAAGTTACCTGTAAAATAAATATAAATCCTAAAATAGCTATAATATAATTATAATTTATATTGTAGCTATATTAGGATTTATTTTACAGGTAAGTATTTATCTTTAAATAGGAATAATTTATTTAATAAGAGTTAATTAATTTCGTTAGATGTAAATTATATTTAACTTAGGGGGGTGTTAGTGTTAGGGTTAGACTTAGCTTTAGGGGTTAATACATTTATTAGAGTAGCGGTGAGCTCCAGTCAGCAGATTAGGGGTTAATAATTGAAGTTAGGTGTCGGCGATGTTAGGGAGGGCAGATTAGGGGTTAATACTATTTATTATAGGGTTAGTGAGGCGGATTAGGGGTTAATAACTTTATAATAGTAGCGCTCAGGTCCGCTCAGCAGATTAGGGGTTAATAAGTGTAGGCAGGTAGAGGCGACGTTGTGGGGGGCAGATTAGGGGTTAATAAATATATAATATAGGGGTCGGCGATGTTAGGGAAGCAGATTAGGGGTACATAGGGATAATGTAAGTAGCGGCGGTTTACGGAGCGGCAGATTAGGGGTTAATAATAATATGCAGGGGTCAGCGATAGCGGGGGCGGCAGATTAGGGGTTAATAAGTGTAAGGTTAGGGGTGTTTAGACTCGGGGTACATGTTAGAGTGTTAAGTGCAGACGTAGGAAGGGTTACCGCATAGCAAACAATGGGGCTGCGTTAGGAGCTGAACGCGGCTTTTTTTCAGGTGTTTGGTTTTTTTTCAGCTCAAACAGCCCCATTGTTTTCTATGGGGGAATCGTGTACGAGCACGTTTTTGAGGCTGGCCGTTTGCGTAAGCAACTCTGGTATCGAGAGTTGAAGCTGCGTTAAATATGCTCTACGCTCCTTTTTTGGAGCCTAACGCAGCCATTCTGTGGACTCTCAATACCAGAGTTATTTTTATGGTGCGGCCATAAAAAAGCCGGCGTTAGTTTTTCGGGTCGTTACCGACAAAACTCCAAATCTAGCGGTTAGGGTTTATTTTATAGGTAAGTATTTAGTTTTAAATAGGAATAATTTAGTTAATAATAGTAATATTATTTAGATTTATTTAAATAATAGTTAAGTTAGGGGGGTGTTAGGGTTAGGGTTAGACTTAGGTTTAGGGGTTAATAACTTTATTATAGTGGCAGCGACGTTGGCGGCAGCACATTAGGGGTTAATACATTTAATAGGCTATGTGGACTATGGCGGTTTAGGGGTTAATACTTAAATAGCTTGCGTTGTGGGCTATGGCGGTTTAGGGGTTAATAATTTAGTTATTACTTGCGATGTGGGTTTGATGGCGGATATAAGGGTTAATAGTTTAAATAGGCATATTGCGTTGTGGGGGGTTGTCGGTCTAGGGGTTAATACATTTAATATTAGTAATGAGAGGGGGTATTGCGGATATAGGGGTTTTACGTGTCGGGCTTATTTTTGGGAAGCAGGTTAGACTTTTACGGGAGATTTGTTATTTTCTTTACTTTTCTTAGGCCCCGGCAGTTTCTAAAGTGCCGTAAGTCACTGGCAACTCCAGAAATTTGTATTTACGCTTATTTCTGGACATCGCTAGTTTATCTGACTTACGGCACTTTAGGAACTGCCAGCGGGGTATATGTAATACTCCGATGTGCGAGGTGAAATTACGGGGTGCGCAGGTTCCCACGCTTGCGCCGAAACCTGCGCCGTATATGTGATCGTGCCCCTGGTCATTAAGGGGTTAAACAACTTACTAATTTACTTTTATCATCAAATTTGCTTTGTTCTCTTGGTACTCTTTGTGGAAAGCTAAACCTAGGTAGGCTATTGTGCTAATTTCTAAGCCCTTGAAGGCCCCCTGTTATCTCAGTAAATTTTGACAGTTTTTCACTGATTGGCTAAAATGCAAGTTTGTCAAAAGAACTGAGATATGGGGCAGTCTGCAGAGGCTTATATACAAGGTAATTGAAAAGGTAATAAGTATATTAATGTAACAATGTTGGTTATGCAAAACTGGTGAATGGGTAATAAAGGGAATATCTATATTTTTAAACAATAACAATTCCAGAGTAGACTGTCCCTTTAACTAAACATTTACACAGCAAACTTTCTCTTCTCTGATTCAACAGTTAAAAGTACAATAAAGCAAAAAGTACCCCAAAAGTTTTTAAATGTAACATTGGTTTTGTACATAGGCAAAACACAAATAAACCCCCCCCCCCCCCCACACACACACACACATTGTGTTGGATAACAAATTCACTAAACCAATACAAATGCTATTTGCTCAATCTCTTTAAGTTAAAAATAATTATAGGTACTATTAAACTCATAAAAAGTAGCAAAATCAATACCCAACAAACACACATGCCCACTGTACCCATAATGCTCCTGTTCAAATCCCTTAAAGAGAAATACGTATATATCTCTAGGGTTTTGGAGCACAACAGCATACCTTTATTATTTGTGGCTAGGTAAAAGGGACTCGGGAGGTTGAGGAGGCTGTTACATTTTGTGGATGGGACCATTTTGAAAGATGACATGGCCACGGTGCATAGTGGACGGGATAATTGGCACGTCTGTTTGGCTTGTAGGTGGGTCTAAGGGAAAATCTACAAATAGCAATTTATGGCTTTCTCAGAGGGACAGCAATATGGAGCTCATAATCAGGGGCTGTCCCACTAAAATAAAGACATTTGTGAGATCTGCAACATCTTAATTGCACACATATCACCTTTTAGCTTCACTACACTCTATTAAAAGGGATCAATACAGGTCCTTCAACCTTTGATGCAATAAAATAAGATTTATTTTATTTTTAAATGATAAAATAGTGAAATTAACAACAAAGATAACTATTTGCGTTGTTTAGGGAGTAACGATTTCAAGCTTATGGGCTATTTACAGCAGAAGCATCTTGGGATTGTGATCAATGGAAAAACACACTAACAATACTGCATGAAGCTCAGAAATCGTCACCCAGCATTAACGAGCGCAAGATTATGATCAATCAAGTTACTGAGAGACGTGCTTGGAAATAAGTATGTAATGATGCAAAACAGATGTTAGTATATCTCTGATGTAGGTGTACATTGCTGCATATTAACCTGGACTAGGAACTAGGGTAGCCAGCTTTCCACCATAGAAATACTGGACAATCTGTAGATAACTGGGCATGATGATCTGTGGGGGTCACACAATGCTCCCCCCCTCCAAAGCCTTTCCTTAGACCCCACTATTTATCCTACCATGTATATTTTTCACAACTAAGCAGTCATTTTACCCCTTGGCTACCACTAACACATAAATCAATATTTGTACCTATTTGTAACACGTGAACAGCAGAAATGTCACACCCTTGGCTGCTCCTCACTTCTTTTTTGCTCCTTATTTGTAATTCATTGAGGCATAGGAGGTCTTTTGCATTTAACACTCAGCGACTTTAAAAACTGGACATTTAAGTGTCAAGTATTTTGGTGAAGATTTTACTGAACAGCCTGCTAAAATACTGGACTGCCCGGTTGGATACTGGAAACCTGGCAACCCCACTTGGGACTTGATTTTTGCCTTTTGTGTTACCATATTGCATAAAGCTGTAATGCATTGTTTTATACAGCTGTCCTGTAACTCATCTTCACGCAAGATGATCTACAGCAGTTGGCAACTCACAGGCAGGGTCCTCTATCCATTCACATGGACTATTATTGCCTCTTATAAATGTTACTATTGTATAGTATATTGCATGTACGTTAACAGCGCTGCAGAATCTGTTGGTTCTCTGTAAGTACATTATAATAATAATAGCTATTCCATATATACTGCATCACTGTGATACATCCAATACCCAAATAATATCAGTTGGTCAAAATAATGCAGTTAAGTAGGTGTTAAAGAAGAATATTGAGAAAAAATAAATAGATACTTAATTGTAATTGTAAGCACCAGCCTTTTACAGTCATTATTCAAATAAACTTCATGACAAAATAATAATTGGTAATTAAGATAAAAGTGGTATCTCACCACACACTGCAATAATACTGATTAACTATAGATCAAGGGTTGTCTGCTGCAAGTCCTCCCATTTTTTTTCTTTTTAATTTAATTATTCTAGTTTGACATCCCTGTGTGCTGCGAGTAGATCTTTAACTAACTGTTATTCTGATTACTGTTTTCCTAATTGTGTTGTTGTCAAGATCAATAACTCATGATCTTCTGTGTAAGCTAATGAGTTTGTCCAATTAGGCAATATGAGCATCAGTAGGTTTAAGTGTTGTGTGAAGGGCTGAACTAATTTAGATGATTGCAGGGCAAAGGTGTGGCTAGAATGTAAAAGCTAATTCAATGTTCTCGTTTACTGATGAGGAATCTGTGAGACATTGTAACATTGCACTGCAAATATCTCCCAGCATAAATGTTCATTATCTCTTTCTGATCTAAATAAGTCTTGAAGATCATTTTATTAGGAAATTAAATACAAAAGAGATATAGATTTAAAACAAAAATTCTACAGTGAAATATCTGCAACTACTGGTTATGTGTATATGTGCTAAATTGTGTGTGTGTATATATATATATATATATATATATATATATATATATATATATATATATATATATATATATAAATATATATATATATTTATATATATACAGTATCTCACAAAAGTGAGTACACCCCTCATATTTTTGTAAATATTTTATTATATCTTTTCATGTGACAACTCTGAAGAAATGACACTTTGCTACAATGTAAAGTAGTGAGTGCACAGCCTGCATAACAGTGTAAATTTGCTATCCCCTCAAAATAACTCAACACACAGCCATTAATGTCTAAATCGTTGGCAACAAAAGTGAGTACACCCGTAAGTGGAAGTGTCCAAATTGGGCCCAAAGTGTCAATATTTTGTGTGGCCACCATTATTTTCCAGCACTGCCTTAACCCTCTTGGGCATGGAGTTCCCCAGAGCTTCAAAGGTTGCCACTAGAGTCCTCGTCCTCTTCCACAACAACATCACAGAGCTGGTGGATGTTAGAGAATTTGAGAATGCCCCACAGATGCTCAATAGGGTTTAGGTCTGGAGACATGCTTGGCCAGTCCATCATCTGTACCCTCAGCCTCTTTAGAAAGGCAGTGGTCGTCGTGGAGGTGTGTCTGGGGTCCTTATGTCTGAATACTGTCCTGCGGCCCAGTCCTCGAAGGGAGGGGATCATGCTCTGCTTCAGTATTTCACAGTACATATTGGCATTCATGGTTCCCTCAATGAACTTTAGCTCCCCGGTGTTGGCAGCACTCATGCAGGCCCAGACCATGACACTCCCACCACCATGCTTGACTGTAGGCAAGACACACTTATGTTAGTACTCCTCACCTGGTTTCCATCACACACACTTGACACCATCTGAACTAAATAAGTTTATCTTGGTCTCATCGGACCATAGGACATGGTTCCAGTAATCCATGTCTTTAGTCTGCTTGTCTTCAGCAAACTGTTTGCAGGCTTTCTTGTGCATCATCTTTTGAAGAGGCTTCCTACTGGGACAACAGCCATGCAGTCCAATTTGATGCAGTGTGCAGCGTATGATCTGAGCACTGACAGGCTGACCCCCCACCCCTTCAACCTCTGCAGCAATGCTGGCAGCACTCATATGTCTATTTTCCAAAGACAACCTCTGGATATGATGCTGAGCACAAGCACTCAACTTTTTTGGTCGACCAAGGCGAGGCCTGTTCTGAGTGGAACCTGTCCTGTGAAACCGCTGTATGGTCTTGCCCACCATGTTGCAGCTCAGTTTCAGGGTCTTGGCAATCTTCTTATAGCCTAGGCCATCTTTATGTAGAGCAATAATTTTTTTTTCAGATCCTCAGAGAGTTCTTTGCCATGAGGTGCCATGATGAACTTCCAGTGACCAGTATAAGAGAGTGTGAGAGCGATAACACCAAATTTAACACACCTGCCCCCCATTCACACCTGAGACCTTGTAACACTAACGAGTCACATGACATTGGGGAGGGAAAATTGCTAATTGGGCCTAATTCGGACAGCAAATTTACACTGTTATACAGGCTGTACACTCACTACTTTACATTGTAGCAAAGTGTCATTTCGTCAGTGTTGCCACATAAAAAGATATAAAAATATATTTACAAAAATGTGAGGGGTCTACTCACTTTTGTGAGATACTGTATGTATATATGTATATATATATTTTTTTTATTTATTTCTAAAACCACTCGCACTAAGGAGCCTCAGAAAGCACAGGGGGGGGGGGTTCAGTAGCTGCCCCTGCCCCAGACAGACATTGCCTCCCTCCTCTGTTCTCCCCTCCTTTCTCTGTATCTCCCTCAGTTGCTTCCATTGGTGATGCTGAGGCTTCAGCTGACTGCATTCTGCCACTAGGCCCCAACATCTGAGTCATCTGAGCAATCCACAGAAATAGGCAGTGGCCTCTGCAGTAGCAGCATGAAGAATGAAGACACAACATGTGAGTGCTGGACCAGTCAAGGGTGCACATTTTAAGTCTCACCTAGGGAGCATAAAACCCTTGAGCCAGCCCTAAGACATTACATTTATTTAAAAGGTTTTAAACCACATTTTCACCCTCTCCCTCAGCACCGGTATGTTTCCCTCATCTCTGAAACATGCACTGGACACACGTATCCTCAAAAAAACCTTCTCTTGATCCAACCTCCCCATCCAACTACTGCCCTATTTCCCTACTCCCTCTTGCCTCAAAGCTTCTCGAAAAGCTAGTATATGCACGCCTATCCTATTTCCTAAACATTAAACTCCCTTCTTGACCCACTGCAATCTGGTTTTTCATCCCCATCACTCCACAGAGACAGCAATCGTTAAGGGTACCAATGACCTACTTACAGCAAAATCAAAAGGCCACTTCTCTCTGCTTATCCTCCTTGAGCTGTCCACAGCCTTTGATACTGTTGACCACCCTTTTTTGCTCCAAACCCTCCAATCCTTCGGCATTTGTGACAAAGCCCTCTTGTAGTTCTCTTCCTACCTGTCAAACATTAACTTTAGTGTAGCCTTCTCTGGGTCCTCATCTGCCCCGTCACCACTTTCTGTCGGAGTACCGCAAGGCTCTGTCCTCGGTCCCCTTCTCTTCTTAATCTACACGTCATCATTAGGTTCCATAATTAAGTCCCACAGTTTCCAATATCATTTGTATGCCGACGACACCCAAATCTACTTCTCTGCACCAGTCTTATCTCCTTCCTTGCTAACCCGTGTCACTAACTGTCTTTCTCACATCTCTTCCTGGATTTCCTCTCACTACCTCAAGCTAAATCTCTCTAAAACTGAGCTCCTTATTTTCCCCACTTCTTCCAAAATCTCCACCCCCAATCTCTCTATAACTGTCGAGAACTCCATCATTACCCTTACCCCGCATGCCCGATGTCTTGGGGTCACATTTGACTCAGATCTTTCACTCCTCACATTCAGTCCTTGGCTAAAGCCTGCCACTTCCACCTTAAAAACATCTCTAAAATTAGATATTTCCTTACACAAGACACAACTAAGATTTTAATCCACTCTCTCATCCTTTCCCGTCTCGATTACTGCAACTCTGTCCTCTCTGGTCTCCCCAGCTGCCGCGTAGCTGCTTTACAATCCATAATGAATGCCTCTGCCAGGCTCATCTTCCTTACACGTCGCTCTTTATCTGCTGCACCTCTCTGCCAAACCCATAACTGGCTTGCTCTTGCCTCTAGGATTAAAAACACAATTCTCACTCTGACATACAAAGCCCTCAACTGCATTGCTCCCCCCTATATCTCAGACCTTGTCTCCAGATACTCGCCCTCCCCTTCACTCTGCTTATGACCTCCTACTCTCCTCCTCTCTTGTTACCTCCTCACACTCCCGTTTACAGGACTTCTCCAGACTGGAACTCTCTGCCTCGCTTCACAAGACTCTCCCCTAGTTTTGAAAGCTTCAAGTGCTCCCTATAGACTCTACTGTTCAGGGATGCATACAACCTACACTAACCTTTCTATATACCAGTTCCTCTCCTCCATTGCTATCCCTTGAACCCCCTTAGCATGGAAGCCTAAGAGTCCAGCTGTTTGTAGATCTCCTTCTTAAGAGCTGACTACAACAGTGCGACTTGGCAGGGCCCTCTACCCGTTTGATCCCTATAAATGTTTTGTTGTACTCCGCTTTTGTTTATAGCGCTGCGGAATCTGTTGGCGCTCTACAAATAACCGATAATAATAATAATAATTTAAAAGGTTCTAAACCATTCTGATTATAACATATTGGTATTTTTCTCAACCATTGTACATTATAATGTTGTGATCCAATAATTAAGCAGATGTTTTAAGTAATTTAAAGTTATAAAAGTGACTATGCTTGTAATCAGTGAATTGTAATCAATCTTCTGCAAAATATATCCTCTTAAGAGCAAATTACAACACATGTTCTTTATTAGCACAATGTACAGATGACAATCATGTGTCATCATTGAGGGGGGGTACTTTTGAAGCTAATCATCCCCCCCCCTCCGTCTTCTGGTCTGACTTTGCTGGGGGAATCTGGGAATTCTGGTGATGTCACCAAGCTCTGGAAACCAGAAAGTGTTGGGCACGACCACAGGGCTTAAGGAAGCTGGATGGGTAGGTATTGATACCTCTCGAGCTCCGTTAAGACCCCAAGACCAACCATCTGAAAGACCTCACCTGCTCTTTCTTTGGGGTATAATGTAAAAACACATATATTAAATAAAGTTTGAAATACACATTTCTTTTTAATGAGGGGCTCTAGCTCTAGGCTCTTGTAATAGGTCAACAAAAATGCTTAGAGACCCCCTAGACCCAATTCTTTAAAGCCCAGAAACCTCTCTTTAAATAAAGCCACTATATAAATTTTAATGACATGAATAAATGTCCATTTATTTGAATAGATAAATAATTTTTCTGCAAGTGGTACAGATGATATGTAGAGTTAATCACTGCTCTAAATGTATCAAAGCCCTGCTATGTGTATATTTATGGACATGATTGCACTTTGATGGTTTATGGTGGACATGGGGATACACTCTGTACTCTTTGTGTTTATTAATGGTAGGAAGGAGTCAATAATTAATTGTTCAGTTGTGAAAATATAATAGAAATGAAGACAATATAAGAGTGGGGACATCTGATTTCTGTATGCCTTGGTCAGCACAAAACATTCTTTGGTGTATCTTTGAACTGCTCTGTAACAACAAAGCCCTACATATTTTGCTACTAAAGTGACTGTTCAGATTTGCAAAATCTTTTAAAAGGTGTGTAGAATATTTGAATACACTGCTTAACAAACACAAACTGAATTTTATGTCCCTTTAAGCAGCGTTTCCATAATATTTTTATAAACAAATGTTGCATGTTAAATTTCTATTTTCTTTTTCATGATTTTAATTTACCCCATACAGTTTAACTTCCAATATAAATAATGGGCTAGATTACAAGTGTAAATAATGGGTTAGATTACAAGTGTAGCGAAAAATATCCATAAAAGTCCAAACAAGTCCACTAGGTAGAACAACCGTTTGCCCCAAAGTTTTGTATCAAATTCTTCATGACCGACAACAGGAGCAGGAAGTCAGGTAGAAAGTGAAAAACGATTGTAGTATGGTGTGATTGATGAGACATAGAATACAGGATGAATTTTTATGGATGCTGGAAGGACAAGTTGGTATGTGACGCATCTCAGAAACTAGAACAGACCGACAAAAAAAGGACCAAGTTTGGAACAGGGTTGTTTCAGGTGCACATATGAGGTAGATAACCAAACCGGTCTCTGACTCAGAAAACGGAGGTGGGGGGCTTTCCTATGGCAATCCATGGCTTGTTTATAATGGGTGGATGACTTTTTAAGGGCGTGTTGAATCTTAAGCCAATGAAGTTGTAGAGTGCGGATTCTGCATTTAGCTGCAGGTACGAGTGGGGCAAGTGAGATTAAAAGTCTGAGGTTGAAAACAACTGAGTATGGAGATGTGAAGAGTGTTTTCTGGAATTGAAAGCAAACTTGTATAGTTCAAGGACATCTTCCCAAGTATCCTGTACATCAGACACATAACTTCTAAGAAACATCAGCAAATTTTGATTTACTCTTACCGTGTGTCTATTAGATTGAAGGTGGTATGTGGAAGACAGGGACACTGCAATGCCCATTCAAATGCCCTTTTCAGGGCAATGGGGAGCTTAGGTTTTTTTAGTTAGGGTTTTATTTGGGGGGTTGGTTGTGTGGGTGGTGGGTTTTACTGTTGGGGGGTTGTTTGTATTTTTTATTACAGGTAAAAGAGCTTTGGGGCAATGCCCCGCAAGAGGCCCTTTTAAGGGCCATTGAAAGTTTAGTTTAGGCTAGGGTTTTTTTTTTATTTTGGGGGTGCTTTTTTATTTTGATAGGGCTATTAGATTAGGTGTAATTAGTTTAAATATCTTGTAATTTGTTTTTTATTTTGTGTAATTTAGTGTTTGTTTGTTTTTTGTAATTTAGGTAATTGTATTTAATTTAGGTAATTTATTTAATTGTAGTGTAAGGTTAGGTGTTAGTGTAAGACAGGTTAGGTTTTATTTTACAGGTAAATTTGTATTTATTTTAGCTAGGTAGTTATTAAATAGTTAATAACTATTTAGTAACTATTCTACCTAGTTAAAATAAATAGAAACTTGCCTGTAAAATAAAAATAAACCCTGAGCTAGATACAATATAACTATTAGGTATATTGTAGCTAGCTTAGGGTTTATTTTACAGGTAAGTATTTAGTTTTAAATAGGAATTATTTAGTTATTAATAGTATGTTTTCTTTAGATTTATTTTAATTATATTTAAGTTAGTGGGTGTTAGTGTTAGGGTTAGACTTAGGTTTAGGGGTTAATAACTTTAGTATAGTGGCGGCGACATTGGGGACGGCAGATTAGGGGTTAATAAATGTAGGTAGGTGGCGGCGATGTTAGGGGTGGCAGATTAGGGGTTAATAATATTTAACTAGTGTTTGCGAGGCGGGAGTGTGGCTGTTTAGGGGTTAATATGTTTATTCTATTGGCGGCGATGTCCTGAGCGGCAGATTAGGGGTTAATAATTTTATTTTAGTGTTTGCGATGCAGGAGAGCCTCGATTTAGGGGTTAATAGGTAGTTTATGGGTGTTAGTATACTTTTTAGCACTTTAGTTATGAGTTTTATGCTACGGCTTTGTAGTGTAAAACTCATAACTACTGACTTTAGAATGCGTTACGAATCTTGCGGGATAGGCTTACCGCTCACTTTTTGGCCTAAAAAGAAAAGCTTGTAATACCGGCGCAATGGAAGTCCCATTGAAAAAAGACTTTACGAAAATTGCATAAGTTAATTTGCAGTATGACCAAAAAAGTGTGCGGGACAGCTGTACCTACAAGACTCGTAATAGCAGCGGTAGTAAAAAAGCTGCGTTATGAGGCTTAACGCTGCTTTTTTACTCATAACTCAAAATTCATAATCTAGCCGTTTATCTTCAATACTGTTTGTTTTCTTATTGATGTCCAATTTGTTTATTGTCAATTTGGCTACGTTCATAAACCATTTAGAGATGTTATTGTGCTAACATGTTTGTAACTGTTTTTACTTGTCACTGTTAGGTTTGGTCAGTCCCACACACACTCGTGCAGTTTAATATTGCATTTAATTGGTTTGATGCACAGATGGCCCAATTGGGAACGGTGCACGGGTAGGTGTGTCACGGTCCTATATATTCATTGGCCCTTGATATAGGTGTGTGATACTCTGTGATTTTGATTGGATCGCCATATGTTTAAATTGAGCAAGGTACTATGTTTTCTATACAGCCTGATGAAACGGCAACTGCTGCCGAGAAACACGTTGCTGTGCAACATTATGCTTTTATATTTGTTTTAATTAAATTAGTTTTTATCCCATTGTGCCTTGCTCTCTGTGTGTACGTATACCACTGACGTATCTTTGCCTACTAGCACGACTCACACCTATCATAGGTGATATCACTGGATTGGTCGTGCCTCTTCCCGGTCCTAATACGTCATTAGAGACGTGCCTGTTTGTGGCCCAGCCGCTTCACCTGAGTTACTGAGTCAGCCGAGCGGCTCTGAAGCCTTGGTCTTCTCAATATTGCACTGTATGTGCAACCTGTCTTGGGAGTACCCAGCTGTATCTTGTAGTCTTTTGGTTATAGCACCTTACATTACTAAACTATCAGGCGTCTCTTCTCATCCTGTTCCTTTAGGATATCATAACCAATCATAGAACTAATGTTCGGTTTTGGGGGGTCCCAGAAGTTGTTCAACCTACAGACCTCCAAAGCTACCTAAAGGACCTTTTCAGTGAAATATTGGGCCCCATCGAAGGCATGACATCTACAATGGAAAGAGCTCATAGAGCACTACAACCGAGGACAGTCTCACAGGACAAGCCAAGAGACGTGATAGTCTATTTCCACAGCTTTGTTTTCAAGGATAAATTGATGCAGGCTGCCTTTAGAAGCCGAAGCTCTCAGATAAGTTTAAGGACATTTAGTTATTACCTGATCTGCCTGCACACACTCTTCAACAGCGCAGGCAATTCCAGCCAGACACCTCAGTGCTGTGCAGAGCAGACATAATACAGATGGGGCTACCCAACTAAACTAATAGTCACACAGGAAAATCAAACTCACGTGATATCTACTCTACCTCAAGGCACTTCTCTTCTTCCATAGTGGGGTCTTCAGCCTGAAGCATTACGAACTCAATCCTCTTCACAACAGAAATTACGGGCATCTGCACCCGAATGGTCCGTTAAAGACCAAAGAACAAAGAGGCAAAAGACCCTACAAAACTAAGTCTCTTCATGACCTCACACTCTTCCGCCTTGAATTTAAGCTTAACATAACTAATCTATTATACCTCCTCTATTGGGTGCACCTCTTTTAACGAGTAGGGGCAGACAACTCAGCAATGCACAAGGCGCATCTGTCGATGACTGACGAACCGTTGCTCTAGTATACAAGTTTAGTTAATAAGATTATCTGTTTACATTGTTTTTGGCACAGTACCCGATATGAGACCAAATCGCCCAATGGAGGGTATCTTATCTTTTTTGGTTTCACTGGTCACCTTGGGTGCCAGTAAGATGTTGAGGTTTTGTTATATATGTTTAGTTGGTTAATGTAGTTGTTTTTTTTATAATATTGTTTTGTTTGTATCTAAGAGCAGGGCTGGTGCTACCAGCTCTCAACTACTCTGTTACACCCCCCCCTTTTTCAGGTAGCCCACACCAGGGTTCCACCTAGGCGGACTACTTCCGCCTCATTTTACTGATACATTACCTTGGTCTGTGATCTAGACTGGTTCCACTTTCCTTACTTTCCTCACCTTCCCACCCTAACTGTTCAATTTTAATGAAAGGACGCTTTCATTGGAAAACCCAATAACACCCCCCAACTTTTTTGACTTAGCCCACTTACAGATGGATTCCATTAGATTATTGACCCATAACACTAGGGGCCTCAACTCCCCCTTTAAATGGAGCCTACTAGCTTGTTCCCTCAAATATCATAGCCCAGACCTAGTGTTCCTCCAGGAAACCCACTGGCAGTCAGACACTTCCCATAGATTACATACTCATATCTAAACAACTGTTGTACACTCTCCATTCACTAAAAAGGCCAGAGGGACAGCCATTTTGATTAATAGAAGATTGGCATTTGCGCAAATTCAAGTGATTAGGGACCCACAGGCCAGATATACAATTCTAGTGTGCAAACTAGATCATGTACTTTACACACTGGTCTCAGTCTACTTGCCTAATAAACTCCAACCCACATGTCTTAGAAAAATCTTACATTTAGTAGAACAAAATTGACAGGGTAGAGTCATCTTGGCAGGGGACTTCAATATGACTTGAAACAGTAAAGTTGATCGTAAGACTGTAACTCCAATTATAAAGAACCCTCAATCTGAACTTCTATCTGCCAAATTTAACACCCGTATGTCCCAGTTTGGATATTTTGGCATCTGGAGATCTTTTCACCCTAGAGATAGGGACTACACCCAATACACCTATTCACACAAAACCTACTCTAGACTTGACCATATATTCTGCCTAGTTGAAACATTTTACTCAGTTAAATGTACTAATATCTCTATCTGCCCTTGGTCAGATCAAGATCAAGTCACAGTTGACCCACAATCTATTGACAGCCCCAAATCTAGAAACTCTTGGAGTGTACCTCATAATATCTTATCGGATATCCCTTGTAGGGAAGAATTAAGAAAGGACATTGTAGAACTTATTCAGCAAAATGATAATGCACAAACTAGAGACGAAACACTTTGGGGGGCTATCAAAACAGTCATTAGAGGATTCATTATTTGTAAACAAGCCAGCTTGAAAAAGCTGGCTGGACTCACCCTGGCCCAAGCACATGGTAAGCTTAGAGCTTTGGAGATTTCCTATCGCTCTAACATCTCAAAATCCACAACTACACAAATCAATGCTATTCGAACCCATATTAGCCAACTATAACTACGCAGAACACAACAAAATTTAGCAAAATTAAAACAAATCTTTTACCATAAAAGTAACAAGGCTGACACCATGTTGGCTAACAAGCTGTGTCACCGGACCAACACATCCGCATTCACCAGCTTAAGCATGACAAAAAAATCATTTAAATACCCACACAAATAGGAGATAGCTTTGCAGACTTCTACTCTAAATTATATAACATTGAAAAATCGGAAAATACAAACCCCACTTCACCACACAACATCCAACTGTTTCTCGACTCCCTGAATTTACCGGTCCTTGCGGCAGAACAACACACTTACTGCCCCCTTTTCCCTACTAGAAATTAAGCAAACTGTGAAAACCCTAAAGCCTTTCAAGGCCCCTGGGACAAATGGATTTCCTGCCCATTTTTACAAGACTTATATACAAGAAATATCTCCCTTCTTAGATTTTTTGATTTAGCTAAAAAAGAAGGTAGCTTCAAAAAGAGTTCTTAGTAGCTTATACTCAGATGAATGTTCTGTGATGAAGGTAACTCCTTTGTGTCTGGTGGTTTTGTCCCTTTTACCATGAGCTTGCAGGAGACTTTTTCTGTTTATTGAGTCTACTTCACCGTTGGCTTTACTTATATCTCTGTCTGAGTATCCCCTGGCCTTTAATCTATTAATGAGGTCTTCACTTTGTCTGACATAGTCCATGTCACTAGAGCAATTGTGTTTCACTCTAATGAGCTGTCCCTTCGTGATGACATATGGAACATGGGGGGGATTGCAGCTCCTACCATGTAATATCGTGTTACCTAAGATTGCTTTGCGATAAAGTGTGGTGTCAACTCTGCCATTGTATATCAATGCTCTTAACATGACATCAAGAAAATGAATCTCCGTAAGTTGATGCTCCATGGTAAAGAGATTCTAATTGTGTTACTATTAATGTAAGTCAGAAAGTCCTCAACCAGGGCGACGTCTCCTCTCCAAATTAGAATGAGATCGTCGATATATCACCTATAAAAGGCAATATTGTCTCTAAATGGGTTTCCCTCTCCAAAGATGTGGGACGCCTCCCACTAACCTAAGAACAGGTTGGCATAGGTAGGGGAAAATTTGGCCCCCATGGCTGTCCCACACCTCTGGAGAAAGAAGTCCCCCTCAAAAGAGAAAAAGTTGTGTGCGAGTAGGAATTCTGCTTCCCTTAGAATGTACAATCGGAATTCTCTGTCATAGTCAGTCATGTTTGTCAAGAAATTTGCTATGGCCTCTAGTCCCTTTGTGTATTGGATACTAGAGTATAAAGATGTCACATCAACCGTGAGCCAAGAATAACCCTCAATCCAAAAGTGATAATAAATGTTTCCCTAAGATAGCTCTTTAATGACATCAGTGGTTGTAATATGCTATCTAACCACTGAGACAATGGTTCACAAAGGGAACCAATTCCCGACACTATGGGTCTACCTCTGACCTCTATTATGGTAACATATGAAAAATAGACAATACTGGTTTGTCTACGTACAAAATCTCAAAGGGTTTTCATATTAAAATGGCCTTCATAGAGACTATCATCCAAAATAGATTTCAGTTCTAATAAACATATATACACAAAAAACTTTTTAATAACATTAACAGTGCTAATACTGGTGATAGTGACTAGATAAAGATGAAGCTGGATCAATATATATTTTACAAGCATTACATATATTGGTGTAATGTAAAGTTTAAATTTAATAACAGTAAAACAGTAATGGCAGAGAGGACCCTTGATCATGTGGGACATCAACATTATATTCTTATGAAGATATAGTTTGAGTAATGTTAATTTCTGGTGTGGGCTCCCGTAGCATTAATTCCATTAATGCAAGCCCTACTCTGTTATATATCAGGGTGGGTTGGGACATTGCATGGGTTAATCTCCAATGTTTGTAGACATGGTCCTATAGAATGTATCACAATGCATGTTTGTGCACATTTAGACAGGATACACACACACATGTTTAGCCTTGGTACATTTTGACATTTAAAATTGTGTATAAAAGAAGAAAAGAAAAGCTTGTTCTAACAAAAGCACTTTCATGTGGATTTTATGGTAAATAGCGCAACTGCACATATTGAGGAAATTTAATACTCAATCATTTTAATTTCTAATTGTTTCAAGCATTATATCTGTGTAAGAGTTGTTAAAATATGTATCCTGCATTTTGTACAAAGCAATGGGTTAAGTAATTAATTACCTGGAAAAGCTGTGATACTATCATGTGACATATGTCTGACCAATGGTGTTATGGTTATTGGTTTAAATGCACTTGTGCTCGTAACAGTTTATGAGCATCTATGATTAAGGAGTATATCCGAAACACGTAAGCTGCATATTTTTAGCCTCTCCATTGTAGAAGGAAACATGCAATAAAGGTCTTTTGAAATATTGTTGGAGTGCCAGATCATTCTTCAACTAAAAGGATTTTAAGTTCCCCACAGAAACTCTATTTGCCATCCAAGCCCTATATTCCACACCAACAGCAAAAGTAAAAGGTCTGGGTTTCCAATCATCACAATTCTTGATCACTAATGGCACCAGGCAGGGCTGCCCCCTATCCCCACTCTTGTTTCCCATGGCAATTGAACCTCTAGCCGAGCAGATACGAGTAGAGAAGGATTTAGAAGGAATCACATTATTTGGCAAAATGCATAAAGTCGCACTGTTCGCCAACGATTCTACTATATTCTCGGCAGATCCAGCACACACTATTCCCAAACTTATGGCAATCCCTAAGGCATTTGGTAACCTGTCCTTTTACAAGCTAAACACAACAAAAACAGAGATATATTGGTGGGGATACCCCCAGGGATATATTGAAAACTTAAAGATAATTACCTTCCCCTTGCTAGAGGACTCTGAAACATAAATGGAACCAAAACTCTATATCTTGGATGGGTCATATCACATCCCTTAAAATGTCTTTTCTTCCAAAACTCACATATATTTTTTGATGCCTCCCACTTAGGGTACCCACACACATTTTACTTCAGTTTCAAAGTGAATTCTCCAAGTTCATCTGGCTTTGCAAACCCCCTAGAATAACTGACAGAATCCTACAATATCCTATTCACCTGGGAGGCTTAGCCTCCCCATCTGTTATGAAGTATCATGAAGGAGCAATGCTCACACATACATCCCAATGGGGGGTGACACAATCCTCCGATAAATGGAGGGTCATCGAACAAGCTTCACTCCCCTTCCAGATTCACCTTAAAGATCTAATATGGACCCCGGTCCACTGTCGTAGAACCCCATAATTCTTGAATGTCTAACTGCATGGGATAAGATTTGCCACCGCACCCTAATAGCCCTGCATCCATCACCCATCACTTCCATAGCCAGTTTACTAACAGGTTTAATAGAAACTCACCCAAATAAATGGGCACGTCTAGGCATTAAACAAGTATCTGACTTTTGTCCACCACCTCCCAAGATAATTTTATTACCCTTGACCAACTAGAAAACCCCACTAGTATAACCCCCTTCTCCGTTTTGAATTTACCAGGATTAAGAGCTTCCTCACAAGCTGGGGATTTGTCCCCAAATCCTCTAGATCCCTTACCCCATGGGAATCTGGCAAAGGATCCGCAGGCTATCAAAACCGTTATCCACACACTAAAATTTATTGGAAGGCACCATACCACCTGAATTAGCTTCCCATCTTCACAGATGTGACAATCTCTTGAAAACTACTATCCCACCCAATACATGGCAGATGGATACCCAAATGATAATGGAACAAATTAACCTGTCAAATTTCAATGTCAGGAATTTAAAGTATTTCTTTTTCAACTGGTTGAGGGTTTTAATGGCCTTACCACTGAAAGTACAGCTACAGGTGATTTTGCCCTTCCGTAAATCAGAATTCTTTAAGGAAGAACTTAAAGATTCCCAGTGACATAATCTTGAGGGTAGGACTAGATCCCTCTTCTCCCTTCTTTCTCCCCCTGCTTCTTACCCTCCATCCATTTTAATTTTTTTTATTTTTTCTCCTCCCCCTTCCCCTTCCTCCCACAGCCCAATAACCCCTGCCTGAATTTACTCTTTTGTACGAGGTATGATGTGCCTTTTCTTTTTTTCTGTGTATCATTGTCATCGTAGATATTGATAGGATATACTATCAATTACATTTTTTACTTTATGTATTACATCTCTTTTCTTGTTGGAATTATTGAAGAAAATCAATAAAAAAAAAAAGAAATATTTTGTAATACAGAGCATGCGATTTTATATAAAGTTTCCAATTTACTTCTATTGTCAAATTTACTTGGTTCCCATGATATTCTATGTTGAAGAGATACCTAGGTAGGCCTCTGGAGCACTACATGGCAGGAAATAGTGCTGCCATGTAGTGCTCTTGCAAATGGATAACATTCTTGCAAAACTGTTGCCATAAATGGGCCGGCTCCTTAGCTTACATCCCTGCTTTTCAACAAAAGATACCAGGAGAATAGAGAAAATTGATGATAGAAGTAAATTGGAAGGTTGTTTGGAATCGTATGCTCTGTCTGAATCATGAAAGAGAATTTTTCTGTTTCATTTATTATAATTGATGTCATCCACTTTGAATTTGAATAGGTTATTTCTGCTTTAACATGTGATTGTGTATATGTGTATTGATTATCTATGACTAAACACCAGTGAGTGTTGCGAAATGCGTCAGTTCATTTTGGATAACTCCTGGAGTATATTCTCTTTAAAATGGATGAATAAAATATATATTTTTAGGGGGAAAAAATAGATGATTTTCTCAAAGACATTGTAGAACTAATGTTCGTTTAGAAATCTAGAGAAGATCGATATGATATCCAGATAAATTATTACAAATTTATTTAGGTATTAATGGAAAATATTGTTTACAAAACCTTTGGAAAACTGACGGAAAATTACATAATCCGAAAGGCATTACTTGGTATTCACAGTGCACAAAACAGGTATTAAGGCAGTTTTCCATTCATCTCCTTTTATTTGAATCAGATTGTATGCTCCTTTGAGTTCTAGTTTGGTAAATATGGTTGCCCCTCTAAGATAATCATACAGTTCAAGAATTAGTGGAAGTGGGTAAAATTTATTTACCGTAATATTAATCAATACTTGATTATCAATATAGGCCTGAAGTTCTCCATCTTTTTTTTTATTGAAGAAGAAACCTGCCCCTGCTGGAGATACAATCGTATGCAAAAGTTTAGGCACCCCTGACAATTTCCATGATTTTCATTTATAAATAATTGGGTGTTGGATCAGCAATTTCATTTTGATCTATCAAATAACTGAAGGACACAGTAATATTTCAGTAGTGAAATGAGGTTTATTGGATTAACAGAAAATATGCAATATGCATCAAAACGAAATTAGACAGGTGCATACATTTGGACACCCTTGCCATTTTGTTGATTTGAATACCTGTAACTACCTAGAACTGATTAATTGCAACACACAATTAGTTTGGTGAGCCCATTAAGCCTTGAACTTCATAGACTGGGGCATCCAATCATGAGAAAAGGTATTTAAGGTGGCCAATTGCAAGTTGTTGTTCTCTTTGACTCTCCTCTGAAGAGTGGCAACATGGGGGCCTCAAAGCAACTCTCAAATTATCTGAAAACAAAGATTGTTTAACATTATGGTTTAGGGGAAGGCTACAAATAGCTATTGCAGAGATTTAAGGGAGAAAGGCAGGCTCTGCACACAGGAATCCAGATAAAAAGATTTTTAATGAAAAAGATTAAAAAATACAAAAAGCAGCTACATACGCTGAGTGCACAAAAAAAAAAAAAAAAAGGTGAACAAGGCAGGTAGACAAACTGACACTGATGTCTGACTAGTTTCACGTCTTCCCACGACGCTTATTCATAGACATATGGGATGTGGTAGGTAGATACTTTAAAAAGGGGAAGCCAGCTCATGATTGGTTAATAAGTATACTCATTTTAAGCCAACAGCTGCTTCTTATATAGACCTTAATTAAACCACCTATACTACACACCCACTGATATAAGTTAAAAACAGAAAGAACCAAACCTAAATAAACATTACAATATATGTTGCAGTGAGACATAATAAGAGTGTTAATAAATGTCTAACATGCATAAGTTGCACCATAAAAACATATACATAAATAAATCAATACCACCTATATGTATGGTAATATATGAAAAAGGGACAAAATAAATAACATACAAAAATATTAAAAAAAATAATGAAAAAAACAGACAAAAATAAACATTGATACAAAAACTATTAGATGTCAATAAAATAATTGATGTCGCAATCACGATTCATACCAGATGGGGAATGAGTATGCAACTTAAAGGGCCATAATACCCAAATGTTTAAACACTTGAAAGTGATGCAGCATAGCTGTAAAAAGCTGACTAGAAAATATCACCTGAACATCTCTATGTAAAAAAGAAAGATATTTTACCTCAAAAGTTCCTCAGTAGCCACCTCCCATTGTAAAGGATTTCTAAGCATCATTTTAGTGTGTCTGTCCTGGGACATCTGAAGGGATGAGCATCGTTCACTCTCATCTTATTTCACCAATCAGGTAAAGGAAGTTTACAATGAAATCTCATGAGAGTCAAGTCAAATCTCATGAGATCACAGTAAAAGTTCATGACCTCAGCACTGCTGATGCTGATTGGCTGCTGTTCATTTCTTCATTTTTTTAAATTTTTTTACCTGCAGCTGGGAGCAGTTGAGTATAACTTTTTACACAGAACTTACTCTGCTGAGCTGAGGAGATTGTGAGGTAAAATATCTTCCTTTTTTACATAGAGATGCTCAGGTGATATTTTCCTGTCAGCTTTTTACAGTTATACTGCATCAGTTTCAAGTGATTTAGCATATGAGTATTATGTCCCTTTAAGCATCCAAAACAACTCTTTCTTTTCCAATATTTTGAATTTGTTTCCTCCTCTAATGGGAATAGTGGCAACATCAATTATTTTTATGTTCATATTTGCTACATTAGTAAAGTGATATCCATTGAAATGATTGGCAACTGACCTCACCCGGGTTAGCCCCCCCATATTCAAAATTTTAACAAATTATCATTCCATTTGTTAGATCTTTGTTAGATCAGGTTAGATCAACTGTTTTTTTTGTTAGATCTACTCTAAAATATGAAATATTAACAATCTTTTTCAGGGGGGGCTAACCCGTAGCCAGCCCCCCCTCAACAAAAATTTGGACAAAATGTTATTGATTATGATAGCTCCACGTTAGATCAGGTTTGATCAGCCAAAAGTTTTGTTAGATCTAGTCTAATTACTGAGATATTGCATTTTTAATGAGGGGGGGCTAGCCCCCCCTCAACTGAAATCTGGACCAAATTTTATTGATTTTGATAGATATACGTTAGATCAGGTTAGATCAACAGTTTTTTTCGTTAGATCTATCACGCAAGCGGCGGTATTCACAATCCTAGTTTGTGTGCGGGGGAGGGGTGATCCCCGGGTTAGCCCCCCCTCAACTGAAATCTGGACCAAATTTGATTGATTTTGATAGATATACGTTAGATCAGGTTAGATCAACTGTTTTTTTCGTTAGATCTATCACGCAAGCGGCGGTATTCACAATCCTAGTTTGTGTGCGGGGGAGGGGTGATCCCCGGGTTAGCCCCCCCTCAACTGAAATCTGGACCAAATTTGATTGATTTTGATAGATATACGTTAGATCAGGTTAGATCAACTGTTTTTTTCGTTAGATCTATCACGCAAGCGGCGGTATTAACAATCCTATTTTGTGTGCGGGGGAGGGGTGATCCCCGGGTTAGCCCCCCCTCAACTGAAATCTGGACCAAATTTGATTGATTTTGATAGATATACGTTAGATCATATTAGATCAACTGTTTTTTTCGTTAGATCTATCATGCAAGCGGCGGTATTCACAATCCTAGTTTGTGTGCGGGGGAGGGGTGATCCCCGGGTTAGCCCCCCCTCAACTGAAATCTGGACCAAATTTTATTGATTTTGATAGATATACGTTAGATCAGGTTAGATCAACTGTTTTTTTCGTTAGATCTATCACGTAATCGGCGGTATTCACAATCCTAGTTTGTGTGCGGGGGAGGCGTGATCCCCGGGTTAGCCCCCCCTCAACTGAAATCTGGACCAAATGTTATTGATTTTTATAGATATATGTTAGATCAGGTTAGATCAACTGTTTTTTTCGTTAGATCTATCACGCAAGCGGCGTTATTAACAATCCTATTTTGTGTGCGGGGGAGGGGTGATCCCCAGGTTAGCCCCCCCTCAACTGAAATCTGGACCAAATTTTATTGATTTTGATAGATATACGTTAGATCAGATTAGATCAACTGTTTTTTTCGTTAGATCTATCACGCAAGCGGCGGTATTCACAATCCTAGTTTGTGTGCGGGGGAGGGATGATCCCCGGGTTAGCCCCCCCTCAACTGAAATCTGGACCAAATTTTATTGATTTTGATAGATATACGTTAGATCAGGTTAGATCAACTGTTTTTTTCGTTAGATCTATCACGTAATCGGCGGTATTCACAATCCTAGTTTGTGTGCGGGGGAGGGGTGATCCCCGGGTTAGCCCCCCCTCAACTGAAATCTGGACCAAATGTTATTGATTTTGATAGATATACGTTAGATCAGGTTAGATCAACTGTTTTTTTCGTTAGATCTATCACGCAAGCGGCGTTATTAACAATCCTATTTTGTGTGCGGGGAGGGGTGATCCCCGGGTTAGCCCCCCCTCAACTGAAATCTGGACTAAATTTGATTGATTTTGATAGATATACGTTAGATCAGGTTAGATCAACTGTTTTTTTCGTTAGATCTATAACGCAAGCGGCGTTATTAACAATCTTATTTTGTGTGTGGGGGAGGGGTGATCCCCGGGTTAGCCCCTCCTCAACTGAAATCTGGACCAAATTTTATTGATTTTGATAGATATACGTTAGATCAGGTTAGATCAACTGTTTTTTTCGTTAGATCTATCACGCAAGCGGCGGTATTCACAATCCTAGTTTGTGTGCGGGGGAGGGGTGATCCCCGGGTTAGCCCCCCCTCAACTGAAATCTGGACTAAATTTGATTGATTTTGATAGATATACGTTAGATCAGGTTAGATCAACTGTTTTTTTCGTTAGATCTATCACGCAAGCGGCGGTATTCACAATCCTAGTTTGTGTGCGGGGGAGGGGTGATCCCCGGGTTAGCCCTCCCTCAACTGAAATCTGGACCAAATTTGATTGATTTTGATAGATATACGTTAGATCAGGTTAGATCAACTGTTTTTTTCGTTAGATCTATCACGCAAGTGGCGGTATTAACAATCCTATTTTGTGTGCGGGGGAGGGGTGATCCCCGGGTTAGCCCCCCCTCAACTGAAATCTGGACCAAATTTTATTGATTTTGATAGATATACGTTAGATCAGGTTAGATCACTGTTTTTTTCCGTTAGATCTATCACGCAAGCGGCGGTATTCACAATCCTAGTTTCTGTGCGGGGGAGGGGTGATCCCCGGGTTAGCCCCCCCTCAACTGAAATCTGGACCAATTTTATTGATTTTGATAGATATACGTTAGATCAGGTTAGATCAACTGTTTTTTTGTTAGATCTATCACGCAAGCGGCGGTATTCACAATCCTATTTTGTGTGCGGGGGAGGGGTGATCCCCGGGTTAGCCCCCCCTCAACTGAAATCTGGACCAAATAGATATACGTTAGATCAGGTTAGATCAACTGTTTTTTTTGTTTGATCTATAATGCAAGAGGCGGTATTCGGTAGCATGTAGAAGCGCATGTCCATGCACAAACCAGTCAGTGCTTTTGCACGCACTGTGTCTATTTGGCCTGTGAGGGATGTTATTATAACCCTGCTCCAAAGCTCTGCACAAGACCAAGAGACATCCAGCAGTGACAAACTACGCCCCCACATACCACCAGGGTGTAGGAAGCAGGGAAGGGAAGATTATTCTACACTTTATTGGATTATTTTATAGTATACATTTGTCCTATAACAGAAGAAATACATTCTTTAGTATTGTGTTCTATAAAATTACAAGTAATGCATCTCCTATTATAACATTTAATATTGCTGATTTTATTATAATAAGTATTAACTCTTGATGTAAGAGATATGGAAGTTAATACTTTATAAAATTAACCCTCCTTCATCTCCATGGATCACACTGGTGAACCTCTCCCAGGTATGGAACAAAGAAGAAGACTTGTTGAAGATGCTATGCAACACATTTCTTATGATAGGGTGACCAGACGTCCCCGATTTTAGGGAACAGTCCCCGGATTGAGGAGACTGTCCCTGGAAAAATTATGCCCCAGAAATGTCCCCGGCTCCTGTTGAGCTGTCCCCAGGCAGCGCGCAGGTCAGGAGGGAAGAGCTTGTGCATGTGTGTATATATATGCTTGTGTGTGAATGTGTGTATATTTATGCTTGTGTGTGTATGTATATGTATGTTTGTATGTGCATGTATGTATATATATATATATATATATATATATATATTTGTATGTGCATGTGTGTATATGTATGCTTGTGTGCGTATATATATGTGTGTGTGTATATGTATGGGTGTGTGTGTGTATATATGTATGCTTGTGTGTATGTGTATATATGTATGCTTGTGTGTATATGTATGCTTGTGTGTATATGTATGCTTGTGTGTGTATATGTATGCTTGTGTGTATATGTATGCTTGTGTGTGTATATATATATATATATGCACGTGTGTGTATGTGTATATATGTATGCTTGTGTGTGTGCATGCATGTGTGTGTGTATATATATATGTATACTTGTGTGTGTGTATATGTATGCTTGTATGTATGTGAGTATGTGTGTATATGTATGCTTGTATGTGCATGTGTGTATATTTATACTGTGTGTGTGTTTATGTATGCTTGTATGTATGTGAGTATGTGTGTATATGTATGATTGTATGTATGTGTGTATGTATGATTGTATGTGTGTATATGTATGCTTGTATGTGTGTGTGTATGTGCATGTGTGTATATTTATACTTGTGTGTGTGTTTATGTATGCTTGTATGTATGATTGTATGTGTGTATATGTATGATTGTATGTATGTGTGTATGTATGATTGTATGTGTGTATATGTATGATTGTATGTATGTGTGTATGTATGATTGTATGTGTGTATATGTATGTGTATGTGTGTCACAGCCTTAAGTGTGTATATGTGTTATGTGTGTGCATATGAGTGTGTGTATGTGTGATGTGCTTGCATATGAGTGTGTGTATGTGTGATGTGCTTGCATATGAGTGTGTGTATGTGTGATGTGCTTGCATATGAGTGTGTGTATGTGTGATGTGCTTGCATATGAGTGTGTGCATGTGTGATGTGCGTGCATATGAGTGTGTGTATGTGTGATGTGCTTGCATATGAGTGAGTGTATGTGATGTGCTTGCATATGAGTGTGTTTGGATGTGGGTGTATGTGTGATCTACTTACATATGAGTGTAAGTGGGTGTATGTGTGATCTGCTTACATATGAGTGTGTGTAAGTGGGTGTATGTGTGATCTGCTTACATATGAGTGTGTGTAAGTGTGTGTATGTGTGATCTGCTTACATATGAGTGTGTGTATGTGTGATGTGCGTGCATATGAGTGTGTGTATGTGTGATGTGCTTGCATATGAGTGTAAGTGGGTGTATGTGTGATGTGCGTGCATATGAGTGTGTGTATGTGTGATGTGCTTGCATATGAGTGTGTTTGGAAGTGGGTGTATGTGTGATCTGCTTACATATGAGTGTAAGTGTGTGTATGTGTGATGTGCGTGCATATGAGTGTGTATATGTGTGATGTGCTTGCATATGAGTGTGTGTATGTGTGATGTGCGTGCATATAAGTGTGTCTATGTGTGATGTGCTTGCATATGAGTGTCTGTATGTGGGGTCTGCGTTCATACAAGTGTATTTCTGTAGTGCTGGATGTCACACATTAAGGTATATTTACAATCCCTGCAGGTGGCCATGTTTCAAAGCAAGGTAAAATGTAATTTTGCACAAGAGGATTATTGCGCAACGCCATCCCCTGCTGTGGTGCAAACAGTTGCACTATAGCAAAGCATTTCAATCATCCTGGACAAGCGAGTGTTAAAGGGACAGTCAAGTCCCCAAAAAAACTTTTATGTTTCAAATAGGGCATGCAATTTTAAACAACTTTCCAATTTACTTTTATCACCAATTTTGCTTTGTTCTCTTGCTATTCTTAGTTAAAAACAAAACCTAGGAAGGCTCATATGATAATTTCTAAGCCCTTAAAGGCCACCTCTTATCACATGCTTTTTTATTTGCTTTTCACAACAGGGGAGAGCTAGTTCATGTGAGCCATATAAATAACATTGTGATCACGCCCGTGGCTTGTGGCAGACACTGCACTAATTGGCTAAAATGAAAGTCAACACATAATAAATAAAATGTCATGTGATCAGGGGGCTGTTAGAAGATGCTTAGAAACAAGGTTATCACAGAGGTAAAAAGTATATTAATATAACTGAGATAAGGAGCAGTCTGCAGAGGCTTAGATACAGGCTAATCACAGAGGTAAAAAGTATATTAATATAACGGAGATAAGGGGGCAGTCTGTAGAGGCTTAGATACAAGGTAATCACAGAGGTAAAAAGTATATTAATATAACTGAGATAAGGAGCAGTCTACAGAGGCTTAGATACAGGCTAATCACAGAGGTAAAAAGTATATTAATATAACTGAGATAAGGGGGCAGTCTGCAGAGGCTTAGATACAAGGTAATCACAGAGGTAAAAAGTATATTAATATAACTGAGATAAGGAGCAGTCTGCAGAGGCTTAGATACAGGCTAATCACAGAGGTAAAAAGTGTATTAATATAACTGAGATAAGTGGGCAGTCTGCAGAGGCTTAGATACAAGGTAATCACAGAGGTAAAAAGTATATTAATATAACTGAGATAAGGAGCAGTCTGCAGAGGCTTAGATACAAGGTAATCACAGAGGTAAAAAGTACATTAATATAACATTGTTGGTTGTGCAAAACTGGGGAATGGGTAATAAAGGGATTATCTATCTTTTTAAACAACAAAAATGCTGGTGTTGACAAGAAATTGGGATGGCTGCTTTGCCTTAAAATGCTTGGGCCTATTTTTGGTCCCACCCCGACCCTGTCTATCACTTTGTCACACCCCCTCCCCCTTCACCCTGCCACACTCACCTGATCACATTAACCCACTAATCCTGTCACACTCACCTTCTCTCGCACTGTCACACTCACCCCCCAACCCTGTCACACTCCCCAGCACACAAAATAGGATTGTGAATACCCCCGCTTGCGTGATAGATCTAACAAAAAAACATTTGATCTAACCTGATCTAACATATATCTATCAAAATCAATAAAATTTAGTCCGGATTTCAGTTGAAGGGGGAGGCTAGCCCAGTGATTACCCCTCCCCCGCACACAAACTAGGATTGTGAATACCGCCGCTTGCGTGATAGATCTAACGAAAAAAACTGTTGATCTAACCTGATCTAACATATATCTATCAAATTCAATAAAATTTGGTCCGGATTTCAGTTGAGGGGGGGCTAGCCCAGTGATCACCCCTCCCCCGCACACAAAATAGGATTGTGAATACCGCCTCTTGCGTGATAGATCTAACAAAAAAAACAGTTAATCTAACCTGATCTAATATATATCTATCAAATTCAATAAAATTTGGTCCGGATTTCAGTTGAGGGGGGCTAGCCCAGTGATAACCCCTCCACCGCACCCAAACTAGGATTGTGAATACTGCTGCTTGCGTGATAGATCTAACGAAAAAAACAGTTGATCTAACCTGATCTAACGTATATCTATCAAAATCAATCAAATTTGGTCCAGATTTCAGTTGAGGGGGGGCTAACCCGGGGATCACCCCTCCCCCGCACACAAAATAGGATTGTTAATACCGCCGCTTGCGTGATAGATCTAACGAAAAAAACAGTTGATCTAACCTGATCTAACGTATATCTATCAAAATCAATCAAATTTGGTCCAGATTTCAGTTGAGGGGGGGCTAACCCGGGGATCACCCCTCCCCCGCACACAAACTAGGATTGTGAATACCGCCGCTTGCGTGATAGATCTAACGAAAAAAACAGTTGATCTAACCTGATCTAACGTATATCTATCAAAATCAATCAAATTTGGTCCAGATTTCAGTTGAGGGGGGGCTAACCCGGGGATCACCCCTCCCCCGCACACAAACTAGGATTGTGAATACCGCCGCTTGCGTGATAGATCTAACGAAAAAAACTGTTGATCTAACCTGATCTAACGTATATCTATCAAAATCAATAAAATTTGGTCCAGATTTCAGTTGAGGGGGGGCTAGCCCCCCCTCATTAAAAATGCAATATCTCAGTAATTAGACTAGATCTAACAAAACTTTTGGCTGATCAAACCTGATCTAACGTGGAGCTATCATAATCAATAACATTTTGTCCAAATTTTTGTTGAGGGGGGGCTGGCTACGGGTTAGCCCCCCCTGAAAAAGATTGTTAATATTTCATATTTTAGAGTAGATCTAACGAAAAAAACAGTTGATCTAACCTGATCTAACAAAGATCTAACAAATGGAATGATAATTTGTTAAAATTTTGAATATGGGGGGGCTAACCCGGGTGAGGTTGGCAACTGCTGAACTCTTATTGCAATTCTTGACAACCCTAGTATGTTCATTAAACCTTTTGTGGATCTCCCTGGAGGTTTGACCTGTATATTGCAACTGACATAAGTTACAGGTAAGCAAGTAAACCACAAAAGTGGTGCCACAGTTTGCATAAAAGTGTGTATTATAAACATCCCCTGTGCTACTACTAGAGAACTGACTACCCTCCTGTATATGTGCACACATATGGCAGTTACGTTTTCCAGATCTGAAATTGCCAGTTTTGTATAGCCAATTTTGTTTATGAATGTTGCTTCTAGTTACTAAACTTAAGGCTGACCTAAGGTCATGGATTTTTTAGGCACAAACCTAATATTATTAATAAATAGTTTTAAAACCTCACCACCTGACAGGATATGCAAATGTTTTTTTAGTATTTTGACCACCTCATCATATTGTCTGGAATAGGCAGTAGTAAATACTATAGCATCTTTAAAGTTGGATTTCGGGTTTTTATTCACATTATGACCTTTTGATGTTAAATAATATTTTTTTACTTCTTTTTGGCATTTTTCAAGAGTATTGGCATTATATTCTCTATTAATTAACCTGTTTTTAAGTTCTAAGGATTGAGCCTCATAAATTTCATCAGACTTTGTATTTCTACGAAGTCTAATGAATTGCCCACGGGGTATCGCTTTTACGACATGCTTAGGATGCTGAGAAGCAGCGTGTAAAATGGTATTGCCAGCTGTTTCTTTTCGATAGGTCTTAGTCACTATAGTGTTTTGGCTAATCTGTAGGGTTAAATCAAGATAATTGACACTATTAGTATTATATGTACCAGTAAATTGGAGGTTGAACAAATTTCTGTTGATGTAACCCATAAATTTCTCAAACTCCCTGTCATCCAAAGGCTTTTAACAATGACCAACAGGTCATCAATATAGCGGACGTATATGAGAATATTCTCTAGCCATGGGTTTTGAATACTGTAAATATGAAAAAGCTCCTACCACGAGACATATAAATTAGCAAAAGCAGGGGCAAATTTAGCCCCCATGGCGGTGCCACAAATTTGGTTGTAGTACACACCGTCAAACCAAAAATAATTATGGGAGAGAAGAAACATCAAAACATCTCCCACATAGTTTTTGACATTATCAGCCAAATCCATCTCTCTATTCAAAAAGAACTCTACAGCTTTTAAGCCCAAATGTTGAGGGATACATGTATAGAGGGCACATACATCAATAACTGCCCAAGAAAAATTATCTTTCCATGTGACAGCATCCAAAATTTTAATAAGTTGAAAACTGTCTTTGAGATAAGACAACTGTTTTTGTGCCAAGGGTTGTAGAACTCCATCTAACCATGCCCCCAATGGTTCAAATAGGGAACCCACCCCTGAGACAATGGGCCTACCAGGGGGGGAGACAGGGTCCTTATGAACCTTGGGGACATGGTAGAACACTGGTGTAAGAGGGTGATCAGGTATAAGATTAGAAATATCATTCTCCCTAAAAACACCCAAAGTCACACCCTCTCAAACCAATTTTTCCAATTTTTCTTTATAGACATAAACAGGATTTCCAGACAGTTGTCTATAGACATTGGTGTCTCCCAGTTGCCTCTGGGCCTCCAAAAAATAGGCATCTTTGTCAAGAATGACTATGCTACCACCCTTATCTGCATTTTTAATCACTCTGGCCTAGATTTGGAGTTCGGCGGTAAAAGGGCTGTTAACGCTCCGCGGGCTTTTTTCTGGCCGCACCATAAATTTAACTCTGGTATCGAGAGTTTAAACAAATGCTGCGTTAGGCTCCAAAAAAGGAGCGTAGAGCATTTTTACCGCAAATGCAACTCTCGATACCAGAGTTGCTTACGGACGCGGCCGGCCTCAAAAACGTGCTCGTGCACGATTCTCCCATAGGAAACAATGGGGCTGTTTGAGCTGAAAAAAAACCTAACACCTGCAAAAAAGCAGAGTTCAGCTCCTAACGCAGCCCCATTGTTTCCTATGGGGAAACACTTCCTACGTCTGCACCTAACACTCTAACATGTACCCCGAGTCTAAATACCCCTAACCTTACACTTATTAACCCCTATTCTGCCGCCCCCGCTATCGCTGACCCCTGCATATTTTTTTTAACCCCTAATCTGCCGCTCCGTAAACCGCCGCAACCTACGTTATCCCTATGTACCCCTAATCTGCTGCCCTAACATCGCCGACCCCTATATTATATTTATTAACCCCTAATCTGCCCCCCTCAACGTCGCCGACACCTGCCTACACTTATTAACTCCTAATCTGCCGAGCGGACCTGAGCGCTACTATAATAAAGTTATTAACCCCTAATCCGCCTCACTAACCCTATCATAAATAGTATTAACCCCTAATCTGCCCTCCCTAACATCGCCGACACCTACCTTCAATTATTAACCCCTAATCTGCCGAGCGGACCTCACCGCTACTATAATAAATGTATTAACCCCTAAAGCTAAGTCTAACCCTAACACTAACACCCCCCCTAAATTAAATATAATTTTAATCTAACGAAATAAATTAACTCTTATTAAATAACTTATTCCTATTTAAAGCTAAATACTTACCTGTAAAATAAATCCTAATATAGCTACAATATAAATTATAATTATATTATAGCTATTTTAGGATTAATATTTATTTTACAGGCAACTTTGTAATTATTTTAACTAGGTACAATAGCTATTAAATAGTTAAGAACTATTTAATAGTTACCTAGTTAAAATAATAACAAATTTACCTGTAAAATAAATCCTAACCTAAGATATAATTAAACCTAACACTACCCTATCAATAAATTAATTAAATAAACTACCTACAATTACCTACAATTAACCTAACACTACACTATCAATAAATTAATTAAACACAATTGCTTCAAATAAATACAATTAAATAAACTAGCTAAAGTACAAAAAATAAAAAAGAACTAAGTTACAAAAAATAATAAAATATTTACAAACATAAGAAAAATATTACAACAATTTTAAACTAATTACACCTACTCTAAGCCCCCTAATAAAATAACAAAGCCCCCCAAAATAAAAAATTCCCTACCCTATTCTAAATTAAAAAAGTTACAAGCTCTTTTACCTTACCAGCCCTGAACAGGGCCCTTTGCGGGGCATGCCCCAAGAATTTCAGCTCTTTTGCCTGTAAAAAAAAACATACAATACCCAAGCCCCCCAACATTACAACCCACCACCCACATACCCCTAATCTAACCCAAACCCCCCTTAAATAAACCTAACACTAAGCCCCTGAAGATCTTCCTACCTTGTCTTCACCATACCAGGTTCACCGATCCGTCCTGGCTCCAACATCTTCATCCAACCCAAACGGGGGTTGGCGATCCATCATCCGGTGCTGAAGAGGTCCAGAAGAGGCTCCAAAGTCTTCCTCCTATCCGGCAAGAAGAGGACATCCGGACCGGCAAACATCTTCTCCAAGCGGCATCTTCAATCTTCTTCCATCCGGTGCGGAGCGGGTCCATCTTGAAGCAAGCGACGCGGATCCATCCTCTTCTTCCGTTGTCTCCCGACTAATGACGGTTCCTTTAAGGGACGTCATCCAAGATGGCGTCCCTCGAATTCCGATTGGCTGATAGGATTCTATCAGCCAATCGGAATTAAGGTAGGAATTTTCTGATTGGCTGATGGAATCAGCCAATCAGAATCAAGTTCAATCCGATTGGCTGATCCAATCAGCCAATCAGATTGAGCTCGCATTCTATTGGCTGATCGGAACAGCCAATAGAATGCGAGCTCAATCTGATTGGCTGATTGGATCAGCCAATCGGATTGAACTTGATTCTGATTGGCTGATTCCATCAGCCAATCAGAAAATTCCTACCTTAATTCCGATTGGCTGATAGAATCCTATCAGCCAATCGGAATTCGAGGGACGCCATCTTGGATGACGTCCCTTAAAGGAACCGTCATTAGTCGGGAGACAACGGAAGAAGAGGATGGATCCGCGTCGCCTGCTTCAAGATGGACCCGCTCCGCACCGGATGGAAGAAGATTGAAGATGCCGCTTGGAGAAGATGTTTGCCGGTCCGGATGTCCTCTTCTTGCCGGATAGGAGGAAGACTTTGGAGCCTCTTCTGGACCTCTTCAGCACCGGATGATGGATCGCCAACCCCCGCTTGGGTTGGATGAAGATGTTGGAGCCAGGACGGATCGGTGAACCTGGTATGGTGAAGACAAGGTAGGAAGATCTTCAGGGGCTTAGTGTTAGGTTTATTTAAGGGGGGTTTGGGTTAGATTAGGGGTATGTGGGTGGTGGGTTGTAATGTTGGGGGGGGGGTATGGTATGTTTTTTTTTACAGGCAAAAGAGCTGAAATTCTTGGGGCATGCCCCGCAAAGGGCCCTGTTCAGGGCTGGTAAGGTAAAAGATCTTGTAACTTTTTTAATTTAGAATAGGGTAGGGAATTTTTTATTTTGGGGGTCTTTGTTATTTTATTAGGGGGCTTAGAGTAGGTGTAATTAGTTTAAAATTGTTGTAATATTTTTCTTATGTTTGTAAATATTTTATTATTTTTTGTAACTTAGTTCTTTTTTATTTTTTGTACTTTAGCTAGTTTATTTAATTGTATTTATTTGAAGCAATTGTGTTTAATTAATTTATTGATAGTGTAGTGTTAGGTTAATTGTAGGTAATTGTAGGTAGTTTATTTAATTAATTTATTGATAGGGTAGTGTTAGGTTTAATTATATCTTAGGTTAATATTTATTTTACAGGTAAATTTGTTATTATTTTAACTAGGTAGCTATTAAATAGTTCTTAACTATTTAATAGCTATTGTACCTAGTTAAAATAAATACCAAGTTGCCTGTAAAATAAATATTAATCCTAAAATAGCTATAATATAATTATAATTTATATTGTAGCTATATTAGGATTTATTTTACAGGTAAGTATTTAGCTTTAAATAGGAATAAGTTATTTAATAAGAGTTAATTTATTTCGTTAGATGTAAATTATATTTAAGTTAGGGGGGTGTTAGTGTTAGGGTTAGACTTAGCTTTAGGGGTTAATCAATTTATTAGAATAGCGGTGAGCTCCGGTCGTCAGATTAGGGGTTAATAATTGAAGTTAGGTGTCGGCGATGTTAGGGAGGGCAGATTAGGGGTTAATACTATTTATGATAGGGTTAGTGAGGCGGGTTAGGGGTTAATAACTTTATTATAGTAGCGCTCAGGTCCGCTCGGCAGATTAGGGGTTAATAAGTGTAGGCAGGTGTCGGCGACGTTGAGGGGGGCAGATTAGGGGTTAATAAATATAATATAGGGGTCGGCGGTGTTAGGGGTAGCAGATTAGGGGTACATAAGGATAACATAGGTGGCGGCGCTTTGCGGTCGGAAGATTAGGGGTTAATTATTTTAAGTAGCTGGCGGCGACGTTGTGGGGGGCAGGTTAGGGGTTAATAAATGTAATACAGGGGTCGGCGGGGTTAGGGGCAGCAGATTAGGGGTACATAAGTATAACGTAGGTGGCGGTCGGCAGATTAGGGGTTAAAAATTTAAATCGAGTGGCGGCGATGTGGGGGGAGCTCGGTTTAGGGGTACATAGGTAGTTTATGGGTGTTAGTGTACTTTAGGGTACAGTAGTTAAGAGCTTTATGAACCGGCGTTAGCCAGAAAGCTCTTAACTCCTGCTATTTTCAGGCGGCTGGAATTTTGTCGTTAGAGCTCTAACGCTCACTTCAGAAACGACTCTAAATACCAGCGTTAGAAAGATCCCATTGAAAAGATAGGATACGCAAATGGCGTAGGGGGATCTGCGGTATGGAAAAGTCGCGGCTGAAAAGTGAGCGTTAGACCCTTTAATCACTGACTCCAAATACCGGCGGTAGCCTAAAACCAGCATTAGGAGCCTCTAACGCTGGTTTTGACGGCTACCGCCGAACTCCAAATCTAGGCCTCTATCAGTGTTATCTTGAAGACTTTTGATAGCTTTATTTTCCTTAAATGACATATTGTGGGTGGCAGCATAGTCATTTACTCGTTTTTCCAAGTTGAATATATCCTCCTGTACCATTTTCTTGTACGCATTAATGATTGCCCTCCTATGTTGTATCGGATAGAAGTCTGATTTTGTCCTCTGTGGGTGCTCAAGTCTATTTGGCAAAGTGGATTCATACTCCCCACTATATTGATCAGTCAAAGTGACCAATGCCTGAGCATCCACAAAAGACAAATAAGTGTCATCTACACAAGGCTCGGGTGACATATTCTGTGTGTTGGTCTCACCTCTCTGTGTATTATTTGATTCTGTGAGGGCAAAAAACCTCTTTAAAGCCAACTTTCGGATAAATTTATTTGTGTCTAAGAGGGTGTTAAAACTTGAAAAATTCCGTGATGGGGCAAAACCTAAACCCATAGATAATACTTTCATTTCCTCTTTGTTGAGGCTATATTTAGACAAATTGATTATACTAAAATTGGCACAATTGGTGTGAGACAAATTAACACTTCCTCAGAGTCAGAATGACTCCTATTAATTAATGTCCCTTCTTGGTGTGCTTTCCTTTCCCTTTTGTTCCTCCATCTTTGTCGTTTCCTTTTGGTTGAGATGTTCCTTGTCTCGTTTTCGGACGAACCATTGGCGGTATGCCCTGTGTATCCTCCACTTCCCCAGTCTCCTGTAAAAAATCACAAGAGGAAGAAGGAGAAATAGAGGGAGAAGAGAGGAGAGTAGAGCAGTTAGAAGAATAAGAGGTGCCAGAGAAGCAAGATTCTGAATCTGAATATCAGAGATTTAAGCTTTCATTGTCCACTGTGAGGAACATAGTGAGGAAATGGAAGAACACAGACACAGTTCTTGTTAAGGCCAGAAGTGGCAGGCCAAGTAAAATATTGGAAAGGCAAAGGATGGTGAGAATGGTTAAAAACAGCCCACAAACCACCTCCAAAGACCTACACCATCATCTTGCTGCAGATGGTGTCACTGTGCATCGTTCAACAATTCAGCGCACTTTGCACAAGGAGAAGCTGTATGGGAGAGTGATGAGGAAGAAGTCTTTTCTGCACACACGCCACAAACAGAGTCGCTTGAGGTATGCAAATGCACGAGATTGAGATTGATATTATTTGGTCATCACAAGGGGCATTATGCATGGCGGCAAAAGAACACAGCATTCCAAGACAAACACTTGCTACCCACAATAAAATTTGGTGGATGTTCCATCATGCTGTGGGGCTGTTTGGCCAGTGCCGGTACTTGGAATCTTGTTAAAGTTGAGGGTCGCATGAATTCCACTCAATATCAGAAGATACTTGAGAATAATGTTGAGGAATCACTCACAAAGTTGAAGTTACGCCGGAGCTGGATATTTCAACAAGGCAACGACCCAAAACACTGCTCAAAATCTACTCTGGCATTTATGCAGAGGAACAAGTACAATGTTCTGGAATGGCCATCCCAGTCCCCAGACCTGAATATCATTGAAAATCTGTGGGGTGATTTGAAGCGGGCTGTCCATGCTCGGTAACCATCAAACCTAACTCAACTGGAGATGTTTTGCAAAGAGGAATGGTCCAAAATACCTTCATCCAGAATCCAGACACTCATTACAGGCTATAGGAAGCGTCTACAGGCTATTATGTCTGCTAAAGGAGGCTCTACTAAATATTGATGCAATATTTCTGTTGGGGTGCCCAAATTTATGCCCCTGTCTAATTTCGTTTTGATGCATATTGCACATTTTCTGTTAATCCAATAAACCTCATTTCACTACTGAAATATTACTGTGTCCTTCAGTTATTTGATAGATCAAAATGAAATTGCTGATCCAAACACCCAATTATTTATAAATGAAAATCATGGAAATTGTCAGGGGTGCCTAAACTTTTGCATACAACTGTAAGTATGGTTTAAAGAAGCTTCTAGTCAAATTATCCTTAATGTATTCTTCAAGAGTCTTGTATTCTGGAAGAGACAAGTAATAGGTTCTTCCCTTAGGAAACGGTGCTCCTGGGACAAGGTTGATAGAACAATGGTATGGTTGGTGAAGTGGAACAATCTCAGCCATCTTTTTGGAGAATACCTTTGAGGAACTATCTAATATAAGCAAACACAAGTATAAAACCTGCAGGTGTCAAGGCACAAATCTGAGGAAGTACTATGTTATAGTCAGCAACAGGGCCCAGACGAAATAAGGAATATATGTTGCTGTGAAGTATTGCTTGTCAGATCGGGGGACAGTGCAAGTTTGAGTTCACGTTGATGACAATTTATAGCCGATTGGAGGATACAATGCTTACGTCAGAGGCGGAAGCGTTGCTAAAATATCCAGACACGGAGAAGCAAAACATCAGCAGTGCCCTAAGGATATTAGCGCGAGAGTGCAACCAAAGTAGGATTACAGTGGTGAGGTATACCGAGACATTCAAAATACAACAAGCAAGACAGAGGTTTAAACATACTCAATATTAAAAGGATGGGGAAATGATCAGCAACAGAGCCATAGGTTACCAGCACAGACATAAGTGCAACTAAAAGAAATACAAGTGGTGAGGTACACCGGGACATTCGACGAGAATGAAGGTAGTTGCTGTATCCTTTATCTCCTAGCATGTGGATTGTTAGTTAGCTGTCCACCTCTGAAATACTATATTTCTCCCCCTGTTTTTACCATCTCCATTAAAAAGGAGACTCAGGATAAAGAGATTTCATATTTGGGACCTTGCAAGTTCACTTTATTCATTTATTTTAACATTGTATGTACATTGTTTTACCACTGGTGGTTTGTAGATAGGGTTTTTTAGGTATTAAATAAATGTAATAACTGTTGATATAACTTTTGATGTACATTTTGTTTTATTACATTGAGACGTTTTTTTTTAGCTGTTTTTAGCGCACCTTACTTTTCTTTTTTACCCCTGAGTAACTGACATATTTAGGGGGTAGTCTTTCTTTAATACCTGAAGTTGAAATGAAGCAAATCTTGGTTATAGAAGTAGACAAGCAACAACCATAGCAGTGCTCTCCCCATGAAACAATTATTCCTTGGGACCATGAGAACTGAGGCTTATGAAGCTGAAGTCAGGGAAGAACTTGTGTTATGGATAAGGTTGGAGAAGTGATAAGGTAAAAAATAAGTATCTCAGAAATTCAGAATGCAACAATCTAACTGTGCAGGTGATGGGAATAGTTTGCTTGTTGATTGTTCCACTGATATTTGTAACATGTAAAGGTGTCTCTTTCTTGACAAAGGGTATTTTAAGTGTTTTGATAAAGGTCTCATCAATGAATATACCGACTGCTCCTGAGTCAATCAAAGCTTTGGTGTCAACAGTCTGTCCATTGAATGTTAGTCGAAGAGGAAGCTGTAACTTTGTTTTCTGAGAGTATAGTAAATAATTAGGGCTTAACTCTGCACTTCCTAACAGAGTTAAGCCTGGCCAAGTTGGGTATTTCTCTAAGCAGGTGTCCCTTAAGGCCACCATATAAGCATAGACTTAGAGTTATGTGTCTTGACTTCTCAGCTTCTGATAACTTGATTGAGCTGATTTCCATTGTTTCTTCAGTAGAATAAGCAGCTTCAGGAGGGGCTAAAGGAGGAGTGAACTAAGGTGCTAGTCGAAACTGGGGATTTTGATGCTTGCAAGCTCTATCTCTTTCTTGCTGCCGTTCTTGATGTCGGGTATCCAACCTGATGCAGAAATCAATGAATGACTCTAAGAATTCAGGTAGCTTATGATAGACTAATTTGTCCTTTATTTGATCTAATAAACCTTTATGGAATGCAGCTCTTAGACCACCTGTATTCCAATTAGTCTTGGCAGTCAGGGTTCGAAATTCAATCACGAATTGAGCTACAGACCTTAATCCTTGATTAATATCCAGGAATGATGATTCTGCTGCAGAAGCTCTTTGTCGCGATCGCTCAGCTGCTGATCGCTTCCTTCTGTACAGCGCGGTAGCGCTTTCTTGGTTGCTTAGCAACCCTGTTCACCTCGGCCCCTTCTGCTGACGTCAGAGGTCCTTCTTATTCCAGCGTCTCCTCACCTCGGGGCCTGTTTGTTCTGTTCCTGTCTTGTAAGTAACTTTTGGATTACTTGTTTGAATCAGAATTGCTGGCTTGTTTGATTCCTAACCCGCTTAACCCTTCCTGCCTGATTCCTGTTATCTGGACTATTGCTTGTTTGAACATTTCTACTGTTAACCCCAAACTGCCTGACTACACGCTGCTGGAACTTGGCTTGTTTGACCATTCTACTGTTTAACCCCAAACTGCCTGATTACATGCTGCTGGAACTTTGCTTGCTAGACCATTCTACTGTTTAACCCCAAACTGCCTGATTATACGTTGCTGGACTTTGCTTGTTTGACCATTCTACTGTTTAACCCCAAATTGCCTGATTACACGCTGCTGGAACTTTGCTTGCTAGACCATTCTACTGTTTAACCCCAAACTGCCTGATTACACGTTGCTGGACTTTGCTTGTTTGACCATTCTACTGTTTAATGCAAACTGCCTGATTACACGCTGCTGGAACTTTGCTTGTTTGACAAACCCTTCTGGTTAACCCCTGCCTGCCTGATTCCATGTTGCCGGTTATTGCTTGATGGATTACTCTTTTGGTTAACCCTTATCTACCCGAAGTTCCTCTCCTGACCCTGCTGTATCATCTTCCAGTTTATTTCTGTGAGTATACTATTCCAGCTGTCGCAGGGTCAGGTCCGGGAATATACTCACAGTGCTAGAATGTTATTCTAACTTCATTTTAGCATTTGGGTCTAACTCTGGACTTAACCTATCCTGACATTACAAACAGGCCATAAAATGGACCCTGGTGAGTTATCCAGAGCTGTGGCTCTACAGGGACAGCTTCTTGGAACCCACTCTGAACACCTGCAATCCCTGGATTCTAAATTGGATCAAATTACTGCTCTTTTACATAATCTCACTCCTTCTCAAGTTTCTGCAACACCTGTTGTTCCTGCGACCAGTTCTAACCCTGCATTTAATCCGCCACAACCTGCAGAACAGTTTATTCCCAGAATTCCACTACCGGATAAATATGACGGCAATCCTGAAGACTGTCGAGGATTTCTAAATCAGTGCCGCCTTCTCTTCAGAAATAATCCTCAGATGTTTGTTTCCTCTTCCTCCAAGATCACCTTTTTGATTTCTCTTATGAAGGGTAAAGCCTTGGCTTGGTTTTCTCCACTGTTGGAAAAGGATGATCCTTTGCTCCATGATATTGACACTTTTGTATCCATATTTTCTTCTGTGTTTGATAAACCTGGTAGATCAGCGGCTGCTGAAGCAGGACTTTTAGATCTAAGACAGGGATCTCTTTCTGTAGCACAATACGCTATAGAATTCTGGACTTTAGCTGCTGAAACTATGTGGAATCATGGGGCCCTGCGTGCAGCATTTCGTAAAGGTCTTATTAGAACTTATCAACTTATGTATCAAGCTAGATGCTCGTTACTCTGAGTGTCTCCATGAACGTGACCGTAACAGAAGATCCTTTATCAGATCTTCTTTCCGTCCTATGCCTCGTTCACCAAACCTTCCTACTCCAAATACTTCTATCTCTGAGTCAAGTGAACCCATGGAGGTTGGTGCAATTAAATTATCCGAAGCTGAACGTCTCAGAAGGCGTAATCTGGGACTATGTCTTTACTGTGGTATTAAGGGGCATATGTTAAAAGATTGTCCAACTCGTCCAGTAAAAGCCAGGGCTTAACTCCAGAAAGAGGGACTGAGTTAAGCCAAAGATCTTTTTCTACCCTCAATCCTAAACTATTTGTTCCAGTCACTGTCCGTTTTGGCAACACCAAATTTCAGGCTCAAGCACTCATCGATTCCGGAGCTGCAGGAATGTTTATGGATTCGGACTTTTTTAATGCTTTTCATATTCCTTTGCTTTCCAAGAGCCAAGTAATCAAGGTCACTACTGTCAGTGGTCAACCCTTAGGTTCTGGTTTCATTCAATATTCTACAATACCACTTCTCATGTCTGTAGGAGTACTTCATTCCGAAACCATTTGTTTTGACATAATCTCTTCCCCACAGTTTCCTCTCATTTTGGGACTCCCTTGGCTTCAATTACATGATCCAGTTTTTTCATGGTCTAAAGGAGAGCTTGTTGCTTGGGGATCTTCTTGTTTCAAACAGTGTCTTCAAAGTACTCCCAAAACTTCTAGTACAGTTGTGGCAGCTTTGGACATTCCTGATTCCTTGCCTGGACATTATCATTCTTTCTGTGATGTCTTTTCTAAAAAGGATGCTGGACACCGGACCTTTGATTGTCCCATTGACCTATTACCAGGAGCTCCTCTACCTAAGGGTAAAACATACCCACTTTTGTCATCAAGAAAATGTTTCACTTGAGGAGTATATCAAGGATAATTTGGCCCGAGGTTTTATCCGCCCTTCTTCTTCTCCAGTAGGAGCAGGTTTTTTCTTTGTGGAAAAGAAAGATGGAGGCCTTCGTCCTTGCATTGACTATCGAGCTCTAAATCAAATTACAATCAAGAATTGTTATCCACTTCCTCTCATTCCCGAATTATTTGACCGTCTCCAGGGTGCTTCCATCTTTACCAAATTGGATCTTCGTGGGGCATATAATTTGGTCAGAATTCGTAAAGGGGACGAGTGGAAAACTGCCTTCAATACTAGGTTTGGGCATTATGAATATTTAGTTATGCCTTTTGGGTTATGCAATGCCCCTGCAGTTTTTCAACATTTTGTTAATGAAATATTCAGAGACTATCTTAATCAATTTGTTATTATCTATCTTGATGATATTTTGATTTATTCCCGGAATTTACAGGACCACGTTCATCATGTTACACTAGTACTCCAGAGATTACGTGAAAATTCTCTCTTTGCCAAGCTTGAAAAGTGCTCTTTTCATCAAGAATCTATTCATTTCCTGGGTTACATTATTTCCCCGTCTGGATTCAAGATGAATTCTGACAAATTGTCGGCAATTATAGACTGGCCTAGACCTACTTCCTTAAAATCTCTTCAAAGGTTCCTGGGGTTTGCCAATTACTATCGTAAGTTCATAAAAGACTTTGCTAACATCTCGGCACCCCTTACTGCCCTTACTAAGAAGGGTCAAGATTGCAAGCATTGGTCTGATAAAGCCTTACAGGCATTTGAATCTCTGAAGTCTGCATTTACTTCTGCTCCCATTCTTTGCCATCCTCTTCCGAGTCTCCAATTCATCCTTGAAGTGGATGCTTCTATGATCGCTGCTGGGGCAGTACTATCTCAGCGAAATCCTGTTTCTAGCAAGATCCTTCTTGTTGGATTTTTCTCCAAGAAGTTCAATACTTCTGAACTGAATTATGACGTCGGTAACAAGGAATTGTTAGCTATTAAAATGGCTTTGGAAGAATGGAGACATCTGCTTGAAGGCACGGTTCAACCATTTCTTATTCTCACGGATCATAAAAATCTTCTGTATCTTCATACTGCCAAACGCCTCAACTCACGTCAAGCCCGATGGGCTTTGTTCTTCTCCAGATTTAATTTTGTCCTCTCTTATATTCCTGGTTCTAAGAATACGAAAGCAGACGCTTTATCTAGACAATTTCTAGCCTCTGATTCTACATTTTTGGATTCTGAACCCATTCTCCGCCCTGCTAAAGTTCTAGCTCAGTTGTCTACATTTCCTTTCCAAGCATTACAGTCTGTTCAAGCTTCCGTTCCTTCATCCTTTAACATACCTCCTGGAATCTTATTTGTACCTTCTGAATTCCGCCTAAAACTTCTTCGTTGGGCTCATGATAATGTTCTATCTGGACATCCAGGAGTACGTAATACTTTGTGGAGACTCAAACAACATGTCTGGTGGCCTTCCATGGGCAAAGATGTCAAGGATTATGTTGCAGCTTGTCATTCCTGTACCTCTAATAAACAGTCTGCATATTTACCTCTTGGACTATTACAACCTCTACCTGTTCCGTATTATCCCTTGTCTCATGTTTCCATGGACTTTATTACAGATCTTCCTAATTCTGCCGGAAACAAGACCATATGGGTTGTGGTAGACAGGTTTTCCAAAGCAGCTCATTTTGTTCCATTACCTGGATTACCATTGGCCCAGAAACTTGCTGAATTGTTTATTCTTCATATCACCAGATTACATGGTTTTCCTTTGGACATTGTTTCTGATCGTGGAGTTCAATTTGTCTCAAGATTTTGGAAATCTCTGTGCAAACAGTTTGGAGTTACTATATCTCTTTCTACTGCTCATCATCCTCAGTCCAACGGTCAAACTGAGCGGGTAAATCAATCTCTTGAATCCTATCTCAGGCACTATGTTAATCATCAGCACTCCAATTGGTCTCAACTTCTTCCTTTAGCTGAACTTGCTTTCAATTCCCGTTTCAATTCTTCTTTACAGACTTCTCCTTTTAAGGCAGCCTATGGATTTGCGCCTAGAACTTTTCCTATGTCTTCGGGAGGTTCTGGAGTTCCTGGAGCAGATCGTACAGTGAGAAATCTTTGTAAACACTGGAAGAAGGTTCGGGAAATTCTTCTTCTCTCTTCTCAAAAGTATAAACGATTTGCTGATCGCAGACGCCGGAAGGCACCCTCTTTTCGGACTGGAGACAAGGTTTGGATTTCCACCAGATTCATTCGACTCAAACAACCTTGTGCTAAATTGGGTCCCAAATACATTGAACCATTCAGGATTGTTTCCAAGGTTTGTTCTACTGCCTACAGGGTGGCTTTACCAGACAACTTGAAGATTCACCCTGTCTTTCACGTATCTCTTCTTAAACCGGAAGTCTCTAACCGGTTTTCCACCAAATGTAAAATTCCCTCTCCGTTCCTTGTGGATGGTACTTCAGAATTTGAGATCAGTCATATTCTTGATTCCAGATTACGGGGTACTCGTCTATATTATTTGGTCCACTGGAACAGATATCCCATCACTGAACGTTCTTGGGAACCTGCTTCTAATGTTCGTGCTTCTGCTTTGATCAAACAGTTCCACGCTCAGAATCCCTCTAAACCTGTTCGTGTTCCCCGGAGGGGTCCTTGAGGAGGGGGCACTGTCACGATCGCTCAGCTGCTGATCGCTTCCTTCTGTATAGCGTGGTAGCGCTTTCTTGGTTGCTTAGCAACCCTGTTCAACTCGGGGCCTGTTTGTTCTGTTCCTGTCTTGTAAGTAACTTTTGGATTACTTGTTTGAATCAGAATTGCTGGCTTGTTTGATTCCTAACCCGCTTAACCCTTCCTGCCTGATTCCTGTTATCTGGACTATTGCTTGTTTGAACATTTCTACTGTTAACCCCAAACTGCCTGACTACACGCTGCTGGAACTTGGCTTGTTTGACCATTCTACTGTTTAACCCCAAACTGCCTGATTACATGCTGCTGGAACTTTGCTTGCTAGACCATTCTACTGTTTAACCCCAAACTGCCTGATTATACGTTGCTGGACTTTGCTTGTTTGACCATTCTACTGTTTAACCCCAAACTGCCTGATTACACGCTGCTGGAACTTTGCTTGCTAGACCATTCTACTGTTTAACCCCAAACTGCCTGATTACACGTTGCTGGACTTTGCTTGTTTGACCATTCTACTGTTTAACCCAAACTGCCTGATTACACGCTGCTGGAACTTTGCTTGTTTGACAAACCCTTCTGGTTAACCCCTGCCTGCCTGATTCCATGTTGCTGGTTATTGCTTGATGGATTACTCTTTTGGTTAACCCTTATCTACCCGAAGTTCCTCTCCTGACCCTGCTGTATCATCTTCCAGTTTATTTCTGTGAGTATACTATTCCAGCTGTATATATATATATACTACAAATACATAATCTCTATATAGTCCTAAACCAGAGATCTACCTCACTAGTAAAAACCTATTAATCACCATTTGCTGATTGCAAAGATAGGATATCAGCGATCTTATTCTTGGTATTAATTACACAAACATATTAAACATTCCCCTCTCTTTGCATACGTCAATGTTTCCCTTTTATACTGTGGAAATATAAATACCCACACGTATATGTAGCATACACTACTTAATACGAACAGATATTTAATTGATTGTATGTTTATATTGGAATAAGGTTATAAACACTTAGGTGAAAACCTTTGTGTGTGCTTTATTTCCGTCTTTCATAAACCCTTTGGGCTTAGATGTATAAGTGTGACTAGTTTGTAGGTTGACTCTCAGAGGCCCATTTATCAAGCTCCGAATGGAACCGCTGCTCCATAACCCTGTCCACCTGCTCTGATAAGGCGGACCGGAATCGCCACAATTCAACCCGATCGAGTACGATCGGGTTGATTGACATCTCCCTGCTGGCGGCCCATTGGCCGCGAGTCTGCAGGGGGCGGCGTTGCACCAGCAGCTCTTGTGAGCTGCTGGTGCAATGCTGAATACGGAGAGTGTATTGCTCTCCGCATTCAGCGATGTCTGTTGGACCTGATCCGCACTGTCGCACTGACATTTGATAATTCGGCCTCATAGTAAGCACAATGATACAAATGTGTTAAGGAGTACCTTAGTTCACGGATCCAATGATATATAAAATGTCCGTATATTTTGTTAAAACGTACTGCTTGGTATGTACGTCATAGAAGGGCGTGTACTTTCCCTAATGCGTGATTGGATCAATAAGGGGTGTGCTCCCTACATCATAAGGGGATGTGTGAGAGATGGATGGGCTGATGGGGGAGCCAATCTAGTGACTTATATGAAAAAGAAGGGGGCGTGATGCCGAAATGTGACCTATCTGACTACAACTAAGTGTATCACATCTACATATTAACAATGTATTGAAAAACCAAACAATTGTATTGTGCTATGGTGTATCATTGTAGAATGGGAATCATTCAAGACCCCATTCTCAACAATTCCTTATTTAGGACGATCCTAGATTAGTAAACACCAATATCCTCCTCATATACAGGAGTTGCCGTGAATTCTGGAGGTGGCTAAGTGTGCCAACATATACCCTAGTGTGTGAGAGTATGGATAGCGGTAACTGCATCTTACCGATAATGTAGGATTGGACATAAGTACTGTACATCAATACACTGATATATAACTTATATTATGCTTGATCAAACCCCCCATTGTAGCTGCACTAATAAGTGTGGTTGATATTTTGTAAATAATACTAAAGCACTAGATGTGTGTACATGTGAGGGGCACAGCTTCATTGTGTTTTAATTTCGGCAGTGATAGTGGATGTCTACAGTGTGTGGAGGACCCATCGTTGAAGCAAATTTAACAATCAATGAGTGCTCTGGGGTGCCCATTGCTGTGATAGGGTGACATGAAGCTGTGAGTGATTAAACAACATATGATTTACGTGGGAACTGATATCCAATCAGTTTGTCCAAATTATGGGAAATATTAGATATAATGTGATAATTCTAGTGGACAATAAACTAAATTATATAAGTGATTAAAATACACAAATTTGTACTAGACAATCTTTAACGGCACATGTCCGTTGTGACTGGTACTATTTTATGTATGGTATCTCTCTATCCCTATTTTTACAAATGGGTGGACCTCACCTAAAAAAAGACTTGGAATAATATATAAAAATATATCAAGCGGTTAGTTGACCCTTAATCTGATATATTTCACATTACTAAATCTAGTGCTGACATGTCTCGGTCTTATTGTATAATGATAACATACATGATCTACTCTATTGATGGTGTAGTACCATATCTGAATGAGGGGTGTGTTGGATGTGAGATCAGATCAACATTGACCTATTCCAAAAAGAGGAGATTACAAAAACTAATCCATATATTTTATACATGTTTCAAAATGCAGCCATATCTATATTTTCATTTAAACCCTCCGGGTAGAGGCTTCCAAATTTGAAGATCCAAAAAGTCTCCCTTTGTTGGAGTCTTGTGTATCTATTGGACCCCTTCAAAAATGGGATACTCTCTAGTGGGGTTAAACGATAATTACAAACACCTTTATGTTGGCATATATTATGGTGCCTGGACACACTATGTTTATTACTATATTTAGTGATATTCCTAAAATGTTCGCCCCACCTCTTTCTTAACTTTATAATAGTGCGTCCTAAATATTGGACCCCACATTTACATGTTAGTACATATATCACAATGTGGAGCTACAATCTAATCTGCCTTGAATGGGATAAGTGCATTTTGTGGTATTGGAGGTTTTGCTTTTGGCCCCATGAGTGATGTATTGGCACATATTGCACCTTTTTTACTTTGCACTTGAAAGCCCCTTTAATATTGTGCTTATTATCTTGAGGTATTCCTCTTGATGTGGATTTTTTGTGCATGACTATTCTACTGGGTGCCAGTTTTTGTTTGAGCGTAGGTGCTCTTCTAATGGTTATTTTAGGTTTTTCATCTATTATTCTTTTGAGTATGGGATCCTTCTGTAGAAGGTACCAATGTTTATTAATTATCTTTTTGATTATTTTATAATTAGAGTTGTAATAAGTTATAAAAGACATTCTTAGTTTCTCTGTATTATTTTGTTTATTTTGTCCTGTGGCATCGCCAGGGTTGATTATGGTGTCTCTATCCAAAGCTCTTGCTTTATTATATCCATCTTCTATAAATTGCTCTGGATATCCCTTATCATCGAACCTCTCCTTGAGAATTAATGATTGTTGATCGAATGAATCTATGGTGGAACAGTTCCTTCTAATCCTACGGAACTGGCTGTATGGAATGTTCCAGCTGATCAGGTGGTTACTATTATAATTAAAAAAAATTGTTACTGTCTACTGTTTTGAAATATGTATTAGATACAATACAGAGGTTATGATCCCATGATAATATGAGGTCTAAATAATCAATAGATTTTTTTGTATATTGCTTGTGAAGGATAAACCAAATGTGTTATTATTGAGATGTATTACAAAATCCCTTGCTGACTCCTCTGACCCATACCAAACAAAAATCAAATCATCTATGTATCTGTCACAGAATACTAGGCTATGCCCCCAGTCACGCTGATGGATGTAAATTTCTTTGAACTTACCCATCACTAAATTGGCAAAACTGGGGGCAAACCTGATCCCCATGGCAGACTGAGCATCCTGAAGAATAGGATCTTTTTTTTTCTACGAGAGGTGACACCCATGACAATGCCTTCTCAGCAGGGAAATTATAGCTGAAGAGGTAGCAAAAGTTGCATTGGTTGAGAAACACTATGCAATTTTGAATTTCTCCATCAAACTTGTTTAGTGTTGGCAGTTTAGGTCCTGAAACTTGGCTGCCATTGTAGGATGTGGAGGAGGATTCACTTATTGTACCAGAGGCTGGATGCTGGGTGACCTCAAGGTATGTTTTAAACATTTATAGTGTGTAGTTTGCTCTTAGATTGTCTATATGTTGCTAAAAACATTGCTTGAATTAAATACTTTTCAGCTCACTAAGGTATAGAGCTTGTAATTTGAATATGTATAATTCAATAGCAGGTTATTAGATTACAGCTCTACAGTATTAATTTATGGATTGTTTTCTTAGCTATCTCACCATCTTGTAGTTAGCAACCTTGTAACATTGTATTTCTTTCCTAAGATATGGAGAGTCCACGTCGTCATTCAATTACTAGTAGGGAATATCACTCCTGGCAAGCAGGAGGAGGCAAAGAGCACCACAGCAAAGCTGTTAAGTGTCACTCCCCTACCCATAATCACCAGTCATTCTCTTTGCCTCTGTCAATGTAGGAGGTAAAGAAATGAATTCCTTTTTCGGGTACTTTTCCCTACAAGCAAGGATTTGGGTTTAGCTGAGTCCCCGTCAATCTCTTCAGTAGAGTAGTGGTGGCTTTTAAGCAGTTAGGAAGTTGTGAGGTAGTCCTTGCTTTGTTTCCTAACACATTGCTGCCTATGGTAAAGAAAGCCAGAGTTGGTTACTCTGTTCTTTCTTTTCTACAGGTCTCTGTAAGGAGTATGTGTCCTTTCATACCCTGTGAGCTGTCTTCCTGCAGGACAGCTTGACTGCAGGTAAGTGCTTTTGTCTTCTAGGTTTTGGAGACTTGAACTTCAGAAGAATATGTTGTATGCAGTAGATGGGGACATTTTTAAAATCCTTTATACAGGATTTTCTTTGGCAGTGGGCAGGCACATTATGTATGTTAAGACTAGGGGTTAATCTTCCCTTTATTGGGACATTTTTCCTCCTTGGGCTAATTTTGTTGAAATACTTTATTAGTATGTGTGTGGCTTATGTTTTATACAGGGATTTATGTATAAACTTAAAATTTGGCAGTTGGTTTTCTTTGCTTGATTAGCTAGAACAGGCTTACTGACAGACTACTTGAGCGTTTGTGTAAATTAAGCTCCGTTGTTGTAGGCAGAGGGAAACGCACGCCTTTTACTTGCTGCGTAGTTTCCTCTCTCTGCCGGTCATGTGACTTCTCTTTGCTGACGAATATTCACAGAGCGGAGCGGCATCATTGAATTTAGTCTCTTCAGTTTCGATCTACTATATGATCATTTTAGAGACTTCTGGCAGCCTAATTGTGTATAAGTGTTACGGTAAGGCACCTCAGCCTGTCTGACGTGTAGGGAGCCTGATTGGTTTATTATTTTAAATAATGTTTGCATAACGTTAACCGGCTGTGGTATTAAAAATTCTTAAAGTGACAGTATATTTAAAAATTTCTACAATTTGGGGATTTTTTAATTTAGTATTATGGACATGGACCAAGACTCTGTATCTTTTGACAAATGCTTGTTATGCCTTGTGGCACAAATTGTTTTGCCTGTGCAATTCTGTGCTGCATGCTTAGCTAGAACACTTAAATTTAAAGATAAATTATTGCCCTCTGAGCCCAATGTCTCTCAGGATAATGCTGTTCAGGCAATGCCACAGCTTTCTCCTCAAATGTCCTAAGCCTCTATGGCATCACATACAGTGCCCTGTAGTTCCTCTCAGACTCCTGGAGGAGTTTATTTGCCTGCAAGTTTTGCTGCACAGGTATTGTCTGCAGTATCTGTGGCATTATCTGCTTTTCCTATACTTGGAAAACGCAAGAGTAAAATTAGACATTCAGATAGTAAGGTTCCACCTACTGCTACACAGGTTGCCCTCCCTCATAAGTCTGATGAAGAGGATACGTCGGTAGCCTCTGAGGGTGAAATCGCAGATTCAGACAGTATTATTCCTTCATCTGATACTGAAGAAGTAAACTTCAGATTTAAGCTTTGTGTACTGTTAAAGGAGGTATTGGCTACTTTGGACGACTCCGATACTTCTGTCGTTTTCAACCCTAAGAAGTCTAGTTAACATAATAAATACTATGATGTTCCTTCCTTTGTGGAAGTTTTTCCTGTCCCAGACCGTGTGACGGACATTATTTCACAGGAATGGGAGAAGCCAGGGATTCCGTTCTGCCGTCTCCTGTATTTAAAAAGATGTTTCCTGTTGCTGACTCCATTAAAGATTTTTTGCGCACGGAGCCTAAAGTAGAAGGGGCTATTTCCCTATAGCTTCTCCTTTAGGGATCCCATGGACAAAAAGCTGGAAGTTTATTTGAAGAATATGTATGTTCATCAAGGTCTTCTTTTTTATTTTTTATTTTTTTTATTAATTGTCTCCATCATATTATACAGTTGAATCAAACAAAAAAGAAACACAAGCTTCAGCGCCTCGCAGGGCTAAAAATACATAATGACAATCCAGTCAGATCATTGTACCATATATATCAAGAAAATCACATTTTCCCATACAAAAAAACACACAAAAAACTAGTTAAATAAGAAGATGGTCTGTCATAGATTTACTGTTAGTATCTGTTAGTACAGTTTGAAAAAAATGTGGACACATTTTTTCTAAGTTTTATTTAAAACATACATATAGGAAAATTCAGAAATTGCAGCTATGTTATTACTAAGGAGAGAAAAAAATAAAAAAATCTGATAATTACCTAGGCTGAGCATAGTTGAATAAATCAGATTTAAACAATATTAAAACACGACAAGACAAGACAAAAAACGGAAAGGGAATTGCCCCCTTCTCCCCTCCTCGGCCCATCTATCATCAATATATTTAACTGCTCAAACAACTAGCTTGCACTTCTGGGGTTGACCATCCTTCCCAAATGTTGGTACCTGTCTGTCAGTACTAATTGCTGGAATAGAAGAGAATCCTGTAATGGGGATATAATCTGACTTTGCGTATTACCTGGTAATGACATTATAACCGTTTCCCATTTTATAAAAAAATGATTGCTATTTATTATCTAAAAAGATCATCGGGTCTTTCATATCTATTGCTAATTGGAGTAACATATTGCTTACAAAAGCTGCAATACTGGGTGCATTCTTTTCCTTCCAGCTACTTAATATAATCTGTCTTGCCACTAATATAGCTGTATTAACTAGCTGTTTATTCAGGATCTCTTTCTCTTCAAACAGAAAGATAATTTGTTCTAACCTAAGTTTCACTTTGGATGGTAAAAATGTATTGAGCCAGTACTCTACTTTACACCAAAAGTGCTGAATCTTTGGACAAAAATAAAAATCATGGATCAAATCAGCTTCAGAGGAGCTACATCTTGAGCACTTCATAATTTCCTGTCTCTTCCATCTAGACATCAACCAAGGGGTTAAATATGCTCTATTTAATAATTTGATAAGAGATTCTCTAAATGAGATTGCTCTAGTATATTCAAGGATTGATATGAAACTTTTTTTAAAGCGGTCATAATGTAAGTTTCTAAAATCCCTATGCCACTTAGTATAGAGATCTAATATTTTTTCTTCAGCTTCTATGGATATTATGCTTTTATATAAGAAAGAGATTGAATGATTCCCAGATTGATAGATATTAATAATTGAGTCTATAAGCCTCAAATTGCTTGGATTGGAACCTGTCAATTTATAGGTATCAATAAAATGTTGTATCTGCAAATATGCAAAAAAAATTTACTCTTTTCAAATTATATTCTTTAACTAGGGAGTCGAAAGTTTTGACCAATTTAGTCTGTAGATCTATTAATTGTGCGACTCGAGTTAATCCTTTTTTAACCCAGTCATGAAAAGCAAGTGTTTCTTTACCACTTGTAAATTGTGGATTTCCCCTTATGGGTAAATATTGTGATATTTTATACTCTTGCTGTAGGGTTTGACATATTTTCTTCCAGGGTTGTGTAATATTATGCATAGTATATTGAAAATGTATTCTTTCAGCGCACTTTATCAATGGATAATGCAGAAGAGCTCTAAGAGAGATGGGAAAAAGTGCAGCCTCCTCACTTTGATAATTAGTAATATAGTCTATACCTGTTAACCAGTCTAGCGCATTCTTGGCTAAGCAAACCCAATTATATAGTTTCAAATTAGGGAGGGCTAGCACCGCCATCTATTCTCAAGTGTGCTAAAATTCAAGTGCTATCTGGGGCTTCCCTTTTCCCCATAAAAATTGTAGACATTGAGCGTTAAAATTTTGTAAATCTTTTACCGGGATAAAGGCCGTTATATTCTGCATAAGAAAAATCATTTTGGGAAAGAGCATCATTTTAATAAGAGACACTTTTGCCGATAGAGATAAAGGTATTTTGGCCCAATTTTTTAAGGAGCCTATACATTTCTGCCAAATGGGGACATGATTCAAAGTATACCAGTCAGTAGGGTTTTCAGAGAGAACTATTCCATGTCTAGGACTATCAAATTTTCTCAGTTGCTTGTTTAAAGGGGTTTGAAAGCAAACTATTCTTTTATTTAATAATCCATAAAATTTCTGACCTATTCAGATTTATTTTATAATCTGAGAATTTACTGAATTCGTCAATTAAGTCAAGAATGAGGGGTATATTTCTCCTGGAGTTACTTATGTAGAAGAGGATATCATCTGCATACATGTATAAAATAATTTTCTTGTTTCCCAACAGAATCCCTTCTATTCTTTCCCTACAGAAAATTGCCAGAGGTTCCAATGAAATCTTGAACAGGAGTGGCAACAGCGGACAACCCTGTCTAGTTCCTTTCTGAAGTATTAAGCCAGAAGAAGTTATACCATTCATATTTATATACGAAACTGGTTTTTGATATATTAATTTGATATAATTAGCAAAATTTCTTACTATCCCAAAGCTATTCAATGCCGTAAAAAGGTGATCCCATGTAATACAGTCAAAAGCCTTTTCAGCATCAACCGTCAGCAAAGTAAAATCTGCATATATATACATCTTGTCTTTCTTATCTGATAGTATCTGTTCGATTAGAAACATGGCTGTTCTGATATTTTTCTGTGAGGTTCTACCGGGCATAAATCCAGTTTGATCTGTGTGTATTATTTCCTCTAAGATTCCCTTGAGCCTATCAGCCATAATACTGGCCATAATTTTATAATCTACATTAAGTAGGGAAATTGGACGATATGCATCCACTGATTCTACATCTTTATCTTTTTTATAGATTCCGCAAAATATCTTGAAGGTTGAATATTATTAATAAAATATCTATTATATAGGCTTACCAGTACATGGATGACATCCTCCTGTAATATTTTATAAAACTCAATTGGAATTAAGTCTGGTCCAGGAGCTTTACCATTTGACAAAGTCTTTCATTTCTTCAATCGTTATTTCCTTATTTAGTAAATAAAGCTCATTTATGCTGATCTTTGGAGTAATAATTTTATTCCAGAAATTAGCTTTTGCCTCTAGATCAATATTATCAGGGGAATATAATGAATTATAAAAGATATGAAATTGGGCTAGAATATCTTTAGGAGAGGTATATATTTTACCTTAAACCTTAATAGCTCCAATAAAGTTATTTTTCCTCTTACTTTTAACTAGATTAGCTAATAATTTAGCTGTTTTCGGGGAAAATCTATTAAATCTGGCGTTATTATTAATATCATTTGCAACATTTGTTGATTCAAAAAGGCTTCTCTCTCTGATTTTGCTTCTTGATACTTGGACAATTTGGCTTAGTGGGGTTTTCTAAATATTTCAGATATTTATTTTTAACTGGTTAGCAAGTTGGATTTCTCTATTGCCTAGGCTTTCTTTCCTTGCACTCATATAGGCCTTAATTTGTCCTCTAAAGAAAGCCTTGGCTGTTTCCCAAAAGATTTCTGTCTTTGGTAAATAATTTTTGTTGAACTAGAAAAGTTCTCTCCATTTAGACCCTAACCAATTTCTAAATTTAATTTTTGAGAAGAGAAAAGAGGGGGGGGGGGAAAGTTTGCCTTTCTATTCTGTTTAGAGTTTAATTGACTAATGGAGAGTGATATAATTGCGTTATCAGATATCAAAATATTAGCGCTGTCCGTTGAGACCCAAAAGAGATTTACTTATTAATATCATGTCTATTCTCGAGAAATTGTTGTGGGTCTTAGACTCTCATGTAAAAGCTCTCTCGTCTGGGTGCGGCAGCCTCCAGACATCTTTAAATTTAAGACTTTTCTTGAATATCTATCAGTCATCAAGGTCTTCAATGGTAACATGCAGTTTGCCACAGTAGCAAGTGCAGCATCTTATTGGTGCGAAGCCTTGTCTGAATTAATTTTAGTAGAGACTCTGTTGGAGGAGATACAAGATAGGATTACGGCTCTCAAACTAGACAATTCCTTTATTTCTGATGCTAACATGCAAGTTATTAGACTGAGAGCCAAGATGTCTGGTTTCTCTGTCCTAGCCCGTAGGGCATTATGGCTAAAATCTTGGTCAGCTGATGTTACCTCTAAGTCCAATCTTCTGGCGCTTCCTTACAAGGGTAAGACCTTGTTCATACCTGGTTTGGCAGAAATAATTTCTGATATTACTGGTGTAAAAGGGTGTTACGGTTGCCTCCAGGCTGGCTGGAAGTTGGACCGTAGAAAAGGATGCTCCTAGCGCTCACCAAAGGAGCAGCAGCACCGTAGACTCTATAACTGCTGCGTAGCCACCATAAGTAATGCAGACTCTATGAACCACCGCTGCTGGGCTGGTATCTCGCCGTCTGCTCTGCGCCCTGGACCTATGACCAGGCTCCAGTAGGTGAACCTCTTCCTTCTGTAGCAATCCCTGTAGCTAAGGGAGTATGAAGAGCATAGCAATCCTTGTAGTGATTATAAGCTGTATCCTACAAACATGAGTCAAAGCTTCAAGTTAGAGGGTCAACATAGGTCTGATGTACTGGAGCACACAGCCTGCTTTTTATTGAGGTTACATGCAAACAGGACACTCTCAGGGGGAGGCAGAAAATCCCCCATCACACATTTGATATTAGATAGAGAGACACTCCCTTTGACAGGCCACAACATTACTTCAGCAGATAACATTTTACACACAATAAAACAATGCAGTCCACCTTATCACTACTAGAAGTCTGATTAGACAATGGGAATGTTTTATCACTAAACTTAATTAGAGCTGATCCCAGCAAACTTGTATTTAGAATGCTTCTTGAAGCTGAACAAAGTTATCTCTGTAGTTCTGACCGAAGGGTCTGTCACATAGCACTTAATGGCACACAATGAAACTGAACCAAGTGGGAGAAAGCCAGGGACAAGTCATTTCACAGGTCTGGGGACATAGTCTTAAAGGGGCATTGTTCACCAAAGTCACAATATGTCCCCAGACGGTTCTTAAAGGGCCATACACACCCAATAAAAGTCAATATGTCCTCAGGGGCACAATCTTCCAGGGGCCATAGTCATGTGGAAGGAGGCTGGCAAATAGGCTTCTCCAAAATCCAGGGAAGCAGGGCAATTTTCCATTTAAAGGGCCAGTTACAAATAGCAGTTTGTAACATATCTCCCCTTTTGGAGGGAGACTAACCAGGCACCTGACCTTCTGCCGGTCAGTGCCTAAGTTAGTCTCGCAACCCACCCACAAATAATCGTTAGCAGCAAAGTAGCCCCCCCACAATACGTAGTACTGGCCTGTAAGTTCCAGGTTGTAGGATAAAAGTGTAGCATCCTCTGCCTTCCTGGCGCAGCTGGGCAAATAGCTGATGGTACTTGGGGGGCAGAGGCCAGTGGCACTCTGCCCTGGTGCCGGCGCTTCTGCTGGGGTGAGGGGTTTGCAGGCCAGTCCTGTAACAAGGACAAGGTCTGTAGGGCAGAGGCCAGCAGCGCTCTGTCCTGATGCCAGCTCTTCTGCTGGGGGAATTGGGGCATAGTCCTGCCCGGTGGCAAAGGGAACGTGGGGGTCAGTGGGGGTTAACATCTCCACTGTTAACCCTGGGCCCAAGTTAGGAGTTAGCTGGGGAGGGGGAGATTGGCTTACCTCCTCCTCCTGATACTCCGGTGGCCGTTGGGAAGGGAGGTCGATGCTCTCTGCTTCCTGTGGAACATGCTGCGGCTGGGGAGAGAGACCGGTTGTCTCCTCTCCCTGGAAGGCACACTCCGGCTGGGGAGGGAGGTCGATGCTCTCCCCTCCCTGTAGCTGGGTCTGTCGCTGGGGATCTGGGCCGCCTGCCCAGCATCCCTGTAGGGCCGGTAGAGAGACTGCGGTCCCATCTCCACCTGCCTGCTGGTGGTCCTCCCAGGACCAGTCTATGAGGCCTGCTGCCTCTGGTATCTCTGGTTGGGGTTGGGGAAGGAGACCGGTTGTCTCTTCCCTCTGCACAGTATACTGCCGCTGGGGAGGGAGGTCGCTGCTCTCCTCTCCCTGTGGAACATGCTGCGGCTGGGGAGAGAGACCAGGTGTCCATACCCTCAAACTCCACAGTTGGCGCTCAAAGGCTCGTGCCGCTTCGTTCTCAGTAGCCAATTCCCGGATGAGGCGACTGACTACCTCCTGTGCAGGGTCTGGACCATATCGGACTAGCCGCCTCTTTACCTCTGGAACGAAATCAGCGCCCTCATAGCGACGGATCAGGTTGAGGTGCTCTTCACAGGGTTCTGACCAGTGTCTTGTCAGCTCCATGCTGCTGTAGGTAGGGACGCTGCGCAGTGGCTAGCGTTGCCCTCAATTACTCTCCTACGATACCAGTGCTGTTGTGGTGCTGCTCCTTGCGCTAGGACGCGATTCCACCGCTGCCGCCAAATGTTACGGTTGCTTCCAGGCTGGCTGGAAGTTGGACCGTAGAAAAGGATGCTCCTAGCGCTCACCAAAGGAGCAGCAGCACCGTAGACTCTATAACTGCTGCGTAGCCACCATAAGTAATGCAGACTCTATGAACCACCGCTGCTGGGCTGGTATCTCGCCGTCTGCTCTGCGCCCTGGACCTATGACCAGGCTCCAGTAGGTGAACCTCTTCCTTCTGTAGCAATCCCTGTAGCTAAGGGAGTATGAAGAGCATAGCAATCCCTGTAGTGATTATAAGCTGTATCCTACAAACATGAGTCAAAGCTTCAAGTTAGAGGGTCAACATAGGTCTGATGTACTGGAGCACACAGCCTGCTTTTTATTGAGGTTACATGCAAACAGGACACTCTCAGGGGGAGGCATAAAATCCCCCATCACACATTTGATATTAGATAGAGAGACACTCCCTTTGACAGGCCACAACATTACTTCAGCAGATAACATTTTACACACAATAAAACAATGCAGTCCACCTTATCACTACTAGAAGTCTGATTAGACAATGGGAATGTTTTATCACTAAACTTAATTAGAGCTGATCCCAGCAAACTTGTGTTTAGAATGCTTCTTGAAGCTGAACAAAGTTATCTCTGTAGTTCTGACCGAAGGGTCTGTCACATAGCACTTAATGGCACACAATGAAACTGAACCAAGTGGGAGAAAGCCAGGGACAAGTCATTTCACAGGTCTGGGGACATAGTCTTAAAGGGGCATTGTTCACCAAAGTCACAATATGTCCCCAGACGGTTCTTAAAGGGCCATACACACCCAATAAAAGTCAATATGTCCTCAGGGGCACAATCTTCCAGGGGCCATAGTCATGTGGAAGGAGGCTGGCAAATAGGCTTCTCCAAAATCCAGGGAAGCAGGGCAATTTTCCATTTAAAGGGCCAGTTACAAATAGCAGTTTGTAACAAAGGGTCTTTTCTACTGCAAGACAAGAAGAACAGACTCAAAGGACGTCAAAGTAATTTTTGTTCCTTTCGTAACTTCAAAGGTCAAAAGTCTTCCTCTCCCTCTTCCAAGCAGGAGCAGTCCAAGTCTTCTTGGAAGCCCAATCAGTCTTGGAATAAGGGGAAGCAATCAAAGAAACCCTCAGCTGAGTCTAAGTCAGCATGAAGGGTCAGCCCCCAGTCTGGGATCGGATCAAGTGGGGGGTAGACTTTCCCTGTTTGGTCAAGCATGGAGACGAGATGTCCCAGATCCTTGGACTGTTTACATAGTATCTCAGGGTTACAAAATAGAATTCAAAACTTTCCCTCCCAGGGGCAGATTTCACCTATCAAGATTATCTGCAGACCACATAAAAGAGAGGCATTCCTGAACTGCGTTCAGGAACTTTCCTCCCTGGAAGTGATTGTTCCAGTTCCAGTAAGGGAACAGGATCAAGGATTCTATTCAAATCTGTTCATGGTTCCCAAAAAAGAGGCAACTTTTCGACCCATTTTAGACACCTAAAGTGCCTCAACAAGTTTCTCAGGGTACCGTCCTTCAAAATGGAAACCTTTCGTTCCATTCTTCCTTTGGTCCAAGAGGGTCAGTTCATGATGACCATTGACCTGAAGGACGCATATATTTATGTTCCCATCCACAGGAATCATCACAAATTCCTGAGATTCACCTTTCTAGACAAACACTTTCAGTTTGTGGCTCTTCCATTTGGACTTGCCACAGCTCCCAGAATTTTCTCAAAGGTTCTGGGGGCTCTCTTAGCAGTGATCAGGTCCCAGGGAATTGCCAGGGATGGATTGGGCCACCGGGATACCGGGGGGAAAAAAATGGTGGGCTGGGCTGTCAGGTCAGGGGTGGGCAGGCCGGCAGCGCTTGGCAGAGTGTGGAGAGCAGCAGTCAGAGCAGGTAAGGGAGCGGAGCGGCCGCCCTGTTTTTGACACTTAATGTCAGACGTCACTGAAGTCTAGCAGCTGCTCAGTCAGTGGCAGTGCTCACTCAACTGAACTGGCATAGGATTCGGCAGTGCCGCCACGGCTGCTCCCGCTCCAATGGCAATGATTGGCACATCACAGTCATAACAAGTCATTCACAAATTTGCATGATGCAAATTTGTGAGTGACTGTGATGTGCCAATCATTGCAAATTGCATCAAGCCTGAATACTCACTGGGGGAGGCAATATTGGGGGGATGGCAAACATCACATGACCAAACACAGTCACACACGCGACATACAGAATACTTTAAAAAAAGTTTTAAGGTTTAAAAATACTGTATTACTAAATGCTGCCTGGAAGTGTGTGACAATTCGGGTATTCCCAGTTGAGACTTATTGGAGTAATTAAGTACATCTGATTCTGTCTTTGGCTGATGGCCAAGGCAGGATTGTCCTACCAGGACACCTGGAGATTTCATGGTGGCCTGCGGCAGCTGGGGCTTGCTGGTACTGTTGGTGAGGTGATGCAGCTGTATCACCTTTCCTCTAGCATGTTTTTTTTATTACAAACTAATATAATTTATTTCTGATAGAAAAATAATGTTGGGGAGAGGAGTATCCTAGTAATCCCTTAGAAAAACTAGGGCATGTGCATTTTATGGACTCAACAGACATTTGGGCTGGTCTTCAAATTTTTCCAGGGCTGCTTTTGATTCCCAGTCCCGCCCTGGGAATTGCAGTGGTGCCATACCTGGATGACATATTGGTTCAGGCGCCATCTTTTCAACAAGCAAACTCTCATACAGAGATCTTGTTGTCTTTTCTACGTTCCCATGGTTGGAAAGTGAATCTGGAAAAGAGTTCCCTTGTTCCAGCTACAAGGGTGGTTTTCTTAGGGACCATAATAGATTCCCTATCTATGAAAAAAATTCTAACGAAGGTCAGAAAATCCAAATTTCTCTCCTCTTGCCTCTCTCTTCAGTCTACTGTTTGGCTATCAGTGGCTCAATGTATGGAGGTAATTGGTCTGATGGTCGCTTCCATGGACATCATTCCCTTTGCTCGATTCCATTTGCGAGCGCTGCAATTATGCATGCTCAGACAATGGAATGGAGACCATTCGGATCTGTCTCAGATGATAGATCTAGACCAGTCAACAAGAGACTCTCTCCTGTGGTGTCTTTCCCATCTGTCTCAGGGCACATGCTTCCAGAGACCTTCCTGGGTGACTGTGACCACGGATGCCAGCCTGCTAGGCTAGGGAGCAGTCTGGGACTCATTAAAGTCACAGGGACTATAATCTCGGAAGGAGTCTGCTCTCCCAATAAACATCTTGGAGTTGAGAGTGATTTTCTTTAGCCCGGTTTATCAGGTTTCAGTCGGACAACATCATCTCAGTGGCTTACATCAACCACCAGGGAGGAACTCGGAGGAGGTGGCACAAATTATTCAGTAGGCGGAAGCTCACAATTGTTGTCTATCTGTCATCCACATTCCTGGAGTGGACAACTGGTAAGTGGATTTCCTGTCAGGGTTTTTTCCCTGTTGTGTTTGCCATGTGCTGCTGGCAGCCATTTTACTCACCTCTCTTCCTGACTATGGTGTATTGTGGGGGATGCTGCTCAATTCCTGAACTTCCTTTTATGGCCAGACTGGTGTGCATCATCCATGTGAGACAGGTTGCAGTCTCAGAATTGTGATGTCATCACTTATTATTTAAAGGGTCTCAGACCTGTTTGTGAGAGTTCCTGTGTATTACCTGGCTGCCTGACGTCCTTTCTGGTTCCTGATCCCTGGCTTGTTCCTGACTCTGCTGTTATCCTTGTTCCTGATTCCGGCTAGTCTGACTATTCGCTTTGGCTCCTGACTCGGCTCGTCTGACTACCAGCTCTGGTTTTGATTCCTGGCTTGTTATTTGACTTGTGGACTTTTTATTATTTTTTGCTATTAATAAAGGTGTGATTATTTTTGCACTTCTCATCTCAGTCTGATTCCTGGCACCCTGACATTTCCTGAGCAGATAGACATTTCATCCCGGGGAGTGGGCTCTCTATCTGGAGGTGTTCTCCAGGTTAACCCTCAAATGGGGGTGCCGGAGTTGGATCTGATGGCGTCTCTGCAGAACGCCAAGCTTCCAAGGTACGGTTCAAGGTCAAGAGATCCTCAGGGCGCTCTGATAGATGCTCTGGCGGTTCCTTGGGATTTCGGTCTAGCATACCTGTTTCCTCTGTTTGCGCTCCTTACACGAGTTATTACTTGTAACAAACAAGAGAGAGCATCGGTAATTCTAATAGCTCTTGCATGGCCTCGCAGGATCTGGTATGCAGACCTAGTGAAGATGTCATCTAGGCCGTCTCGGAGGTGTCCTCTTAGGAAGGACCTTCTAACTCAGGGTTCATTCCTCCATCCAAATCTTGTTTCTCTGATGCTGACTGCTTGGAGATTGAACACTCAGTTCTGTTTAAGCGTGGATTTTCTGAGTCAGTCATTGAGACCAATATTCAGGCTTGCAAGCCTGTTACTCAAAAAATTTACCATAAGGTATGGCGTAAATACCTTTATTGGTGTGAATCTAAGGGCTACTCTTGGAGTAGGGTGAGGATTCCTAGAATTTTATCTTTTCTCCAGGAAGGTCTGGAGAAAGGGTTGTCAGTCAGTTCTTTGAAAGGTCAGATTTCTGCATTATCTATTTTGTTACACAAGCGTCTGGCGGATGTGCCAGATGTTCAATCTGTTTGTCAGGCCCTGGTCAGAATCAGGCCTGTGTTTAAACCTGTTGCTTCTCCTTGGACCTTAATCTTGTTCTTAAAGTTTTGCAGCATGCTCTATTTGAGCCAATGCATTCCAGAGATATTAAGTTGCTATCTTGGAAGGTTTGGTTTCTTATTGCTATCTCTTCTGCTCTGAGAGTTTCGGAACTCTCGGCTTTGCAGTGTGATTCACCTTACCTTATCTTTCATGCGGATAAGGTGGTTCTTCATACTAAATTGGGGTTTCTTCCTAAAGTGGTTTCGGATAGAAATATTAATAGGGAAATTGTTGTTCCTTCTCTATGTCCCAATCCTTCTTCTCATAAAGAACGTCTGTTGCACAACTTGGATGTTGTGCGTGCTCTAAAATTCTACCTACAGACAACTAAGGATTTTTGGTCTTCTGCCCTGTTTGTTTTTTTCTCAGGGAAGCGTAATGGTCAGAAAGCTACTTCTACTTCTCTTTCCCTCTGTTTGAGAAGTATGATTCGTTTTGCTTATGAGACTGTTGGACAGCAGCATCCTGAGAAGAGTACAGCTCATTCCACTAGGGCTGTCTCCTCTTCTTGGGCTTTCAAAAATGAAGCTTCTGTGAAACAGATTTGCAAGGCTGCAACTTGGTCCTCTCTGCATACTTTTTCCAAATTTTCCAATTTTGATACTTTTGCCTCGGCTGAGGCCTCTTTTGGGAGAAAGGTTCTTCAAGCGGTGGTGCCATCTGTTTAGGTCTGCCTGTCTTGTTCTCCCTCCCTGTTCATTCTGTGTCCTCTAGCTTGGGTATTGGTTCCCACTAGTAATTGAATGACGTTGTGGACTCTCCATATCTTAGGAAAGAAAACAAAATGCATGCTTACCTGATAAATTTCTTTCCGGATATGGAGAGTCCACGACCCCACCCTTTATTAAGACAGTTATTTTTGACTAAACCTCAGGCACCTCTACACCTTTGTGTTATTCCTTTTCCATTTCCCTGTGGTGCTCTTTGTCTTCTCCTGCTGGCCAGTAGTGATATTCCCCACTAGTAATTGAATGACTTTGTGGACTCTCTATATCCAGAAAGAAATTTATCAGGTAAGCATAAATTTTGTTTTTACCATATTGGCTCGTACACAATCTGTAAGACTGCTGTTATTGAGATTTGTCATGTGTTACCTTTTGTCATTTCTAAAAACCTCAATAAAAATGATTGGAAAAAAAATAAAATAAAAACAATGCACTCCTGCGCCATATGTTCTAAAAAGTAATCTTTATTACATGAGAAAAATAACTATAAGTGAGATAGTATGCCAGGTGTGCAAAACAATTTACTACATGTTATGATTATGTCATCATCCAACAAAAATGTTTCTGTTATGTAGATCAAAACGTTTCTTTTCAAATGTAATATAGAATTTTGATGAAAATGCCTCATCCAAATTTGTTCCAAACATGATCCAAAATGTTTGTTTTCCCTTGTATAGCTTTGTGTTACAACTCCTGGAAAAGGTGTAATTTTATTTTGATTAAACTTTCTAATACAAAGATTTGTTATTACTTTTTATGGAAACAATTTTATTATATAGATAAATAGATATTTGATTTTGAGTTGAAAATAAAACAGCTTTAAATATAAAGTGCATTTAAAGAGCATAAAATGTTCATTTGAAGGGGTCATGATCTCAAGCTGATGGCTGGAAGTTCGGGAGTTCATTGAATAGACTTCTAATAGAAAAGGTAAGTCAAATACTGTAAATGAATTTTAAAGGGCATGAAACCCAAAAATGTTCTTTCATGATTCAGATAGAGCATATAATTTTAAAGGGATATGAAATCCATTTTTTTTCCTTTCATTATTGAGACAGAGCATGCAATTATAAGCAACTTTCTGATTTACTCCTATTATCAAATTTTCTTCGTTCTCTTGGTATATTTATTTGAAAATGCAGGAATGTAAGCTTAGGAGCCGGTCTATTTTTGGTTCAAGCACCCTGCTGATTGGTGGGTACATTTACAGTTGCTTTTTGGCTGCCTAGCCATGCTGTCTTTTCACTTTTTGTATATTTATTCGCACCAATAAATATTTGTTGTTTTTATGTACACTAGCAGTGTGTATTTCTCTGTGTTTTTGTTGGACTTTTTTTGCGGAGCGATTGACCGCTTTCACACACACTCCAGGTTAGCACAGCCTGTTCTCTGAAGCCTTTCACTACTGTACCGTGCATGCAGCAGTGCTTGGAAATACAGCGTGTGAGGTACAAAGCTATTACAATAATTTGTGTCATGATTGCGCAAGCGGTATGTAAATCATTTCAGTGAGAAATCCAAAGTTTGGGAAAAAGTTAACACTTTTTATATGATCATTTGGCAATGAAATGGTGGCATGAAATATAGCAAAATGGCCATAGATCAATACCTTGGTTTGAGTTATTTACTTTAAAAAATATATATAGTTTTGATAGGTAAATAAAAAAACAAGGCTCTTTTTCTGTTTAAATGGAGTGATAGCAAAAATGCAAAAAATTCTCCGGTATTTTGTGCAAGTTCTCTGAAATTCCTGGTAGCAAAGGGGTTAAAATTGCATGCTCTATCTGAATCATGTAAGAAAAAAATGTGGGTGTCATGTCTCTTTAAGAATACATTAAAGAGATAAAATATTAGTTATTTGTTGCAACTTAAGAGAATACTTACTCATATTTTCTGTATAAGTGTGGGTTTTAACCAGCAAAAGCAGTTATTTTAAATGACAAAATAAAGATTAAATAACTAAAAAAAATAAAAAATTGATACTCCTGTATGTAAAACAAATCATTGGGAACACTGAGAAAGATGTACAGTGCAATATCCATTTAAAACTTACAGTAAATTGGTTGTGACAACATAGAAAACAATAAATAATGTTAGAGATTATCTTCCTAAATAAAAAAAATGTGCAAAGAGCACACATCATAAAACAGCAAACTTTTCACAGAACCTAATATATAATTAAGTAATCAAGATGAATAAAAAATGATTAAAAAAAAAAAATCAAGATGCAAAATTAAATTGACAGTGTTCCTAATTATTAAGCCCTTCATCACTTTGGTGGTCAAGTTCAAAATAGGAATAATTTATTGCCAGTAATTTTAAAATTAGCCTAGTGCCAATTAATCAATTACTTTCGCGTAATCAATGTGCAGTGCTGACAATTAGATGACATTTCACTCCCAGTTTGGCAAATGCATTTGATACCAGGGTTAAGTGTGACATAAAGTGTCTCTGAGATAGGAGAGAGAGTGCTTTTAAATCTGGCTAATGATGAAACACAAAATAAGATAAAAATAAGAATGATTTTGACCTGATGTCCTAAAGTGAGCTAAGATGATAAAACAATGGTACATTATATAGTGCTCCAATACCTTTAATTATATTAATTAACTTTTTAATATACATTTTGAAAAAAAAAAATACCAGGAATAATTAGTTTTGGAATTTCTTCAAAAGAAAGAAAAGAAAGGTGTTAATCTTAGATATTTTACATTATATTTAATGTGTGCTGAGGTTGTAATAGAGAGAATATATTGATTTGAAATTTTGCTGTTGTGCCTGAAAGTCAAGAAATATTTTCAGCAACGTTTTTGGGCTATATTGATTTAAAGGGATACTCAACTCAAAATTAAGCTTTCATGATTCAGATAGAGTATGCAATTTGAAACAACTTTTCAATTTATTTCCATTAACAAAATGTGCACAGTCTTTTTATATTTACACTTTTTGAGTCACCAACTCCTACTGAGTATGTGCAAGAATTTACAGAGTATACGTATATGCATTTGTGATTGGCTGATGGCTGTCACATGATACAGAAGGAGTTGAAATAGACATAACTTTGCAATTTGTAGACTAAGTCCTATTGCATTGTCTTTTTATCATGCATTTGTTGATTATAGTAGCGCGCTACTACCCCTTCCCTTTATAGTATAGGGTGCGCTATTTATGTATCGAGTGTGATAAAAATGCTTTAGTTAAACATTTTTCTTTGGTTCAAATTTATGTTAATGAAACAGTTAAAAGCAGTGTGTTCAAAGACACACTAAATTCAAAGCTGCGGCGCTCTGTAAAGAGCTAAATAAGTGCAGTATCCGGCTAAGTCTAAAATCTTATTTTAATATATAGAAAATTAAATGCAATAAAATTAAAACATCATAATGTGCACAAACATAATGCAATCATACATATAAAATCATATAAAAACAATGTATAAAGATCATATAGAAGTCTTATATGGACAATGAGCTCAATGCAGTTTCTTGCTGAGGATTGATATTGAAAAAGCTGCACAGAAAATCCGGGATTCCTGCAATGAGACAGGGAATCCTTGTCACCAAGTATAAAGTTGCAATTTAAAGGTATTAATGATTACTTACACCGGATTGGTATCTTGTATCCTCATGTAGGTTGCTCGGCATAGAGAAAATCTCCTGGAAGTGTGACGCTACCATGTAACGTATCAACCTCAGATGTACTTGGTTGGGATCTTTTGTGAAATCTTTGTGGCTCCAGAAGCCAAAATAATATCCAGGCAGGAGACGTATAAGTCCATCACCTTTCAAACAGTCTTTCCAAAGATATCGCTACTTTGTAGCGGCTCAGACTGTTCAGTGTCTGAACTCAGATGTGTGGTCTTTAGCACGGTCTTTGTGGCTACAGAAGCCGGTCGAGGACAAACTAAAGAGCAACGCGTTTTGGCAGGGTGCCTTTCTCAAGATCTACAGGTTGGCAGTCTATATGGTCAATTTATACTCTAAAATGGTGGAAGTTTCCACCCATATTATTTACATATTCAATTAAACCTTTTGGCAGCATATACAGCTTTGTGTATTCTATGTTACACGTAAAAAGTACACAATTGACTGCATGGACAACTGTGATAAAAAAGTATACTAAAAACAGATAAAAACTTTATACAGAAATTCATAATAAGATTTCATAAATAGATACCATAAAGAGTCATACTATTGACTATGTGCCGGACATGTATAATATATCTTTAGATCTATGGGAATAAAAAACATTTTGATTACGCCTATTGCACCACGATTTTGAAGGGATTTTAAAGAATTTGAAATAATTTCATTCAAATCTTATTTGCATAAAAATAAAACATAAAAATTAATATTTATGTAAAAAATTGGTCTTTGTATGAAAAATTGATGTTCGTATAGAGGATTGGTGATTATAAAAAATATTTTTATAGGGGTATTTTTATAGAAAATATACATTTATTTTATTTTATCACTGAGAATAGTGCATCAAAAACAGAAGTGAGATATTTCATTTTCAAAGATGCTTAATTATACATTTAAAACTATAAATCTATAGATGGCAGCTGTAGGAGAAAATTAATTTATTATCAATATACATTCCATTTTAAAAGATGTTTAAAAAAAAAGGCTAATATCTCAAAATAATAACCTCAAAGGTAAAAGGAAATGGAAATGTAATTTTAATTTTAGTTTATTTCTCTATTTTAGACCTTGAACATTAAATACAATTTAATATGATTTGATATAATATGGTATAATGGAGTCATCTTATAATTATCTTCTTCAATTCATATGTTTTAAAATTCTATATGTATATAAATAACTAGTGTGAAAACACATGTTAACATATAATATCAACATATGATGACAAATATATGTGAAAAATGTAATGAAGAATAATAAATAAGGAAGGAAGTGTATAAAAAAAAATTCTGTTTTTAGTATACTTTTTTATCGCAGTTGTCCATGCAGTCAATTGTGTACTTTTTACGTCTAACATAGAATACACAAAGCTGTATATGCTGTATATGCTGCCAAAAGGTTTAAGTGAATATGTAAATAATATGGGTGGAAACTTCCATCATTTGAGGGTATAAATTGACCACATAGACTGCCAACCTGTAGATCTTGAGAAAGGCACCCTGCCGAAACGCGTTGCTCTTTAGTTTGTCCTCGACCGGCTTCTGTAGCCACAAAGACCGTGCTAAAGACCACACACCTGAGTTCAGACACTGAACAGTCTGAGCCACTACAAAGTAGCGATATCTTTGGAAAGACTGTTTGAAAGGTGACGGACTTATACGTCTCCTGCCTGGATATTATTTTGGCTTCTGGAGCCACAAAGATTTCACAAAAGATCCTAACCGAGTACATCTGAGGTCGATACGTTACATGGTAGCATCACACTTCCAGGAGATTTTCTCTATGCCGAGCAACCTGCATGAGGATACAAGACACCAATCCGGTGTAAGTAATCATTAATACCTTTAAATTGCAACTTTATACTTGGTGACAAGGATTCCCTGTCTCATTGCAGGAATCCCAGATTTTCTGTGCAGCTTTTTCGATATCAATCCTCAGCAAGAAACTGCATTGAGCTCATTGTCCATATAAGACTTCTATATGATCTTTATACATTGTTTTTATATGATTTTATATGTATGATTGCATTATTTTTGTGCACATTATGATGTTTTAATTTTATTGCATTTAATTTTCTATATATTAAAATAAGATTTTAGACTTAGCCGGATACTGCACTTATTTAGCTCTTTACAGAGCGCCGCAGCTTTGAATTTAGTGTGTCATTGAACACACTACTTTTAACTGTTTCATTAACTTGTACTTGGGAAAAGAGGGAATTTTTCCCTAAGCTGTTGGTTTTAATTGCTATTTTTCTAGCGCAGTGAATTATTATCCCCCTTTTTTTCAAATTTATGTTAAACCATACCTTTTCATACACATTTGTACATTATTGTTTGCGCAAGGCCAAATGCAAAATAATGTGGTGCATATTCTCAGTTGCTCAAAGTTTGTGTTTATTGTCTCTTTAAAGAGACAGTAAATAACTTGTAATTACAATACATTTGTTGTGTTGCTATAGAATAACATACTTTATACTGCAGTTGTTTTTCAATAGCCAAATTACACCTACCATTTGCCTTACCCGAAGAAGCCAACCTGGTCTTTAGTCCACATACAATAAGGTTAGCTACTGTCAAAAGTATAAAGTGCATTATTTTGCAGCTGATATCTCAGAAAGTCAGTTAGGAACATGTATGTAGTATCGTTATCCTAGAAAAAGTCAGCACATGCATTTAAAATTCTGAGAATTAGAAATTGCCCTCTTTTCAGAGCTAAATTACACAGAGGGGGGCAAAATAAAAATGTAACTATATTGTGACGTTGTTTCATAAGACATAACTAAATATTTTATAAAAAAATCTCAATGTGTTTACTGTTCCTTTAAAGTAACAGTTTGCAGCTGTGAATACAAGTCACCGTTTTCAGATATAATAAATATTCTGTTTTTTCTTTGCCTTTTTTTCTGTCTTGCAACCAGTCCAAATACAAAGGTTTTGGTCACACTACAGCAGTATTTAGAAAATTGGATAATAAAACTTACAGAGTAGAAATTGGACTCCATTCAGAATTTGCACTGAAAGCTCATAAAGTACAGTTTTACTTTTATTGTAATTTTATTACATATATTTATTTGTTCATCTTTAAAGGGACATTAAGCTCCTGGGTACCTCTATAGTACCATAATTACTGCCCATTACGGACGCCAGTTGGTAAAGCTCTACATCTTTTTACTGGTTGCTGCCATCTTGTAACAAGAGTGTTGTTGCATCCTGTGATAGAAGCAGTGCGTTTTCACAGATTAATGATGTTACTGGCTTTTTGACAGCTGTTATTTTGAATTATCTCACACAATAGAATAAAGACGTTTTTCACATTGCCATTGCTAAACTGAAGTGCAAAGTAACGCTTGTCAAGAAGACAACAATATCACAGATGTTTGAGTGTACACTGCTTCTGTCACGGTGTGCATGAATACTTACACTCCAAGATGGCAGTGCCCAGTGTGAAGATGCAGAGTTTCAGTAACCAGCACTTGTAAAGGGTTAAAATAAGAGAAATGCTTATAGAGAGCTGCAGGCACAAGAGGAAAAACAATAGCATGGTGAGTAGTAACCAATGTAAAGTAGTTGTGCCCAGCAGTTTAATGCCCCTTTAATGCACATTGTGCCACTGTGTTATGTATTTTGTTTCTTGTTTTTTAATCTCTACTATTGTTGTATCCATTTACCTGCTGGTACAAATAGCTACATTTCCTTTATTTTCACATTTGAAATAGCTGTTTTTGCCTTGTTAAAGCTCCACCTGTACTGAAAAATTGCATATTGCAGTACTGACCAAAGGAAAGCTATTTAAAGAAGAGGCAACTTCAGCTGTCATCAACCTCCCAGTGGGGTGTGGGAAAGAGAGTCTAGCCCATACGAAAGGGATCTTATCACCTGCATAAAAAGTCTGTATTGTTTTAAAGGACCATTAACACAGTAGATTTGCATAATCAACAAATGCAAGATAACAAAACAATACAATAGCATTTACTCTGAATTTCAAATAAATAGTAGATTCTTTTCTAACACATTTCAAAGTTATGTATATTTCCACTCCCCCTGTACCATGTGATAGCAATCAGCCAATCACAAATGCATATACGTATAGTCTGAGTTCTTGCACATGCTCAGTAGGAGCTGGTGACTCAAAAAAATTGTAAATATAAAAGACTGTGCACATTTTTTTTAATGGAAGTAAATTGGAAAGTTGTTTAAAATTACATGCTGTATCTGAATCATGAAAATTTAATAAAACCTGAGTGTCCCTTTAAAGTGACATAAAAAGTTGGTAGTAACCAAGCAACAGCTGCTATAATATGATAGTAATAATAATAATAGTAATAATAGTGCAGCTTTAAAAATGCTGTTTTAGCTTGGCACCATGTGCATAGATAAGATGCTAATCTCACAAATTAGTAAATATATTCTGTTTTGCACAGAGCTTATCTAACTATGCCATCTATCTGTCTATCTATAGTTACACTCAAGTCTAAAGCAGCTTTTTTAAAAACATACACTACATTGCAAAGTGCCTTTCAATAGTTTGCTGAGACTGTACTGCTAAGTTCCATGTTCCTTAATTTCATCAACTAAGTAGAAGTATCACGTTTTCTGATTGCAGTTTATGCAGATTACTATAAAGAAATTAATCACTATCTTACTCTGTCAAGGCTTTACATTTTGCAATGAAAACATAGGAGTGTCCTGTAATGAGGTCTATGTTAATAGAGATAATTGCCATTTTTTATGTGGTAGGTTTTTGTTTTTGGCAAACCCTACTTAGCTTTTTAAAGCTGTATGTAGTTGACTGCATACTGCTGTTAAACAATACAAACTGTTTCATGCTTCTGCTTATACCTCAGAAGGAATGTAATAAATTATAATAAGAAAAGTCACTATATCCCCAAAAGTACATGGACACCTGGTCGTCACATCTATTGGAACTTGTTGGACATTCCATCCCAAAGTCATGGTCATTGCTATGAAGCTGACCCCCCCCCCCCCCCCCTGTAGCTATAATGGCTGTCACTCTTCTTGGAAGGCTTTCCACAAGATTGTGGAGTGTGTCTGTGGGAATTTGTGCCCATTTTGCCAAAAGAGCATTTTTGAAGTTGGGCATTGATGTTGGATTGCAATTAGCGTTCAAAGTCATCCAAAGGTTTTCAGTGGGGTTGAGGCCAGGGCTCGGTGTAGGCTGCTCAATTTCCTCCAGACAATACATGTAAAACCATGTTTTCATGGACCTCACTTTGTGCACAGGGGTCATGCTAGAACAGGAAAGGGCCTTCCCTAAACTGTTACTACAAAGTTGAAAGCACCAAATTGTCTAAAATGTAGTTGTATCCTGTAGCATTAAGATGACCCTTCACTGGAACTAAGGGGCCTAGCTTAAACATGGAAGAACAGCCCCAGACCATTATCCCACCTAAGAAATCTTTACAGTAGACTCTATGCATTCCAGTAGGTAGTGTTCTACTGGCATCCGACACACTCAAATTCTTGATTCATCACTCCAGAGAACGTCTCCACTTCTCAGAGTTCAGTGGCGGTGTTCTTTTCATGTTGAGGTGAGATTTGTGTACAGCGGATCAGCCATGGAAACCGATTTCATTAAAGGGACATGAAACCCAAAATGTTTCTTTCATGATTCAGATAGAGAATACAATTTCAAACAACTTTCCAATTTACTTCTATTATTTAATTTGCTTCCTTCTCTTGTTATCCTTTGCTGAAAGGTTTAGCTAGGCAAGTTCAGTAGCAGCAGAGAACCTAGGTTCTAGCTGTTGATTGGTGGCTGCATATATATACCGATTATGATTGGCTCACCCATGTGTTCAGTTAGAAACCATTAGTGCATTGCTGCTCCTTCAACAAATGATACCAAGAGAATAAAAAAGATTAGATAATATAATACTATAAATAAGTAAATTAGAAAGTAGTTTAAAATTGTATTCTCTATCTGAATCATGAAAGAAAATTTCTGGGTTTCATGTCCCTATAAGTTCCAGTTCTTGTGCTGATGCTGCTTCCAGAGGCAGTTTGGAACTCTGTAGTGAGTGATGTAACAAATGATATGTGATTATTACACAATACGCACTTCAACACTTAACGGCCCCACTCTGTGAGTTTGCTTAGTCTACCACTTTGTGGCTGGGATGTTGTTGCACCTAGACACTTCTACGTCATAATAATAGCACTTACAGTTGACCAAGGCAGATCTAGTAGGGCAGAAATTTTGTGAACATTTGGCAAAGATGGCTCTTCAGTACAACCCATTGTTCTGCCAATGTTTTTCTATAGAGAGTTAGCAATGGGTGCGGCTAAAACACATGAACTCAATAATTAGTAGGGGTGTCCACATACTTTTGGCCATATAGTGCACATTTGTACTTGTTTTACAGTCTATGCATAGTTTACTGCTTTTTGAGAGCTTGATTGTTGCATAGGTACTGTAATGCATTTAGAGTCTTCAAAAGCCTGCCAGGTAATGTATTCATGTGTCCTACAGCAAAATAGTAATCTGTTGCTCTATATTATTTGTTGTCTTAAGAAAGTGCGAGACTAGATCTCAGCTGCCATAATTGTTTTTGGTCCATCCACTAAATTTTTTTATCACGTATTCAATTATGTCTCTCAGTATTATACTAAAGACAAAGGATGAGTAGCAGAAAAAGCTCTCTACTTTAAGAAACAATCTCTCTTGGTTCATGATACAATTAATTATCTTATTATACATATGAAATTATAACTGAAGTAAAATCATTATGTTTAAAAGTTAGATTACTGACCCTTGAAATTGTAAAATGCTTTTGTAAATCTTATTATAAAACCAACCAAAAATGTCTTTGGGAGTTCTGTTTTCCCACAACCACCCAACCCCCCCCCCCCCAAAAAAAAAATAAAATAATATATAGTACACATAGCAAGCCCAGTTTAATGAACCATTAAAATTATTTAGTTCATGCAGTTTTTTTTTACCTACTGTTAGGAGGCATTACAATGGGCCATGCAACCATTTAAATAACAAAAGTGTCCCTAGGTACCATATATGGGAGAGCAAACAGTCAAAAGAAGAGGCGCCCCCAATACGTATCAAAGGCAACTGATACTAATGAAATAATAAGCATTCACTTATATGTGTACATTAAAATATACACCACTCTAGTGAGAGGGATGATCACAATTGCGGGGCACTATGAAGGGGCCTGGGGCCGTGTGCACCTCTTCCCCCCTAAAGACCCATAGAGACAGCTATGATCAATATCCCTTCAAACTTAGATATCCAAAAGAAAAAAAATCTGTTTTTAATCAGCTTATGAACATTTTATCTTAAATATCCCTTTATGTTGATGAAATGTTCTTAAGGGGAATCCTGTACCTATTAACTGTAAAGCATGTTTATATATATATATATATATATATATATATATATATATATATATATATATATATATATATATATATATAAAAATTATATTTTAGTGCATCTTGAAAATTGTGAACACATAAACTACTAGATTATTAATATTTATTATATTCTTATTCTTATTATTTCTTTATAGAGCAACGGAATACTTTGTTGCCTTATTCTAACAAAGAATATCTTTGGAAAAAATAAATCAAACACATTTCTTTATTTAATTTCAAGCCTTTTCTGGTTTCTAGCACAGCACATTTATATTGGTATTCTTGCTAAAGGAATATTTTTATTTCCAGTCAAACATTAGAAAAGATCATGTTTGTTAGCTGTGATCCCATAAATAAAGTAAGTGACTCTGTCAACAGATTAGCTGCAAATTAACAGATCTGTAAGAAAGTACATTAAAACTTCCATTAATTTTTAGGCTGAGCTAATGACATTTTTGTTTAAATAATTTCCCAGTTGCCAGCCAAGAGTCATAATTGGTTTGGACAGATTAGGGCCTAGTCAGTGACTGTGGCTTCAAATGCAAACACAAATAGACATAATCTTGTATTTATAGCTCTGTGGGGATTATAGAACAAGTTCACCTCACTTACCAATTTATACGCAAATCTTGCTGATATCGTTCCAAGAGCTGAAAATCCTCAGTTTATAAATTCATTTAGCATAACTTTTGGACTTCAGGTTGTATTTTATAAAGTGTGCTTCCTTATTAAATAAATAAATGTCTGCGACATGCAATGGAACGAGGCATTCACAAATCTTAAGCATATTTAGTACAATATAGCTTATGGTGTATTTGTGTTGGGTTGTATAACTACAAGCTTGCACGAGGCACTGAACTTGTTCAAAATTATTATCAAAATTTATTTTTTCTTTATGTACTAACATTAGTTATTATTTATTTGTAGAGAAAATGTACAAGGTGTCTCTCTTTATTAAATAAAACATTGTACAACTGATTTTAAGTATACAAAACTCAAGGTTGTATTTTTGATTATATAGACATCCAAGTTATTGGTGTGTGTGTGTATAAAAGGTATCTGGGATAAGCAATAGTCTTTAAAGAAAGTTCTCCTGTATGAGAACAAAATGCGTTGAGATATTATGGGAGACAGAGGACACTGTAAACATAAATAGGAATAAGAGACTTTTCAACTGTGAACTTGAAAGAAAATATTTTTTTTTAGAAAAGTCCCCCTTTTCTTACCATTCCTACCATTCTTAGACCTAGATTTGGAGTTTGGCGGTAGCCGTGAAAACCAGCGTTAGAGGCTCCTAACGCTGGTTTTAGGCTACCGCCGGTATTTAGAGTCACTCAAAATAGGGTCTAACGCTCACTTTTCAGCCGCGACTTTTCCATACCGCAGATCCCCTTACGTCAATTGCGTATCCTATCTTTTCAATGGGATCTTCCTAACTCCGGTATTTAGAGTCGTTTCTGAAGTGAGCGTTAGACATCTAACGACAAAACTCCAGCCGCAGGAAAAAAGTCAGTAGTTAAGAGCTTTCTGGGCTAATGCCGGTTCATAAAGCTCTTAACTACTGTGCTCTAAAGTACACTAACACCCATAAACTACCTATGTACCCCTAAACCGAGGTCCCCCCACATCGCCGCCACTCGATTAAAATTTTTTAACCCCTAATCTGCCGACCACCACCTATGTTATCCTTATGTACCCCTAATCTGCTGCCCCTAACACCGCCGACCCCTGTATTATATTTATTAACCCCTAATCTGCCCCCCACAACGTCGCCGCCAGCTACCTACACTTATTAACCCCTAATCTGCCGTCCGCACGCCGCCGCCAGCTACATTATCCCTATGTACCCCTAATCTGCTGCTCCTAACACCGCCGACCCCTATATTATATTTATTAACCCCTAATCTGCCCCCCACAACGTCGCCTCCATCTGCCTACACTTATTAACCCCTAATCTGCCGAGCGGACCTGAGCGCTACTATAATAAAGTTATTAACCCCTAATCCGCCTCACTAACCCTATAATAAATAGTATTAACCCCTAATCTGCCCTCCCTAACATCGCCGACACCTAACTTCAATTATTAACCCCTAATCTGCCGACCGGAGCTCACCGCTATTCTAATAAATGTATTAACCCCTAAAGCTAAGTCTAACCCTAACACTAACACCCCCCTAAGTTAAATATAATTTAAATCTAACGAAATTAATTATCTCTTATTAAATAAATTATTCCTATTTAAAGCTAAATACTTACCTGTAAAATAAATCCTAATATAGCTACAATATAAATTATATTTATATTATAGCTATTTTAGGATTTATATTTATTTTACAGGTAACTTTGTATTTATTTTAACCAGGTACAATAGCTATTAAATAGTTAAGAACTATTTAAACTAACTATTTAAAAAACTAGTTAAAATAATTACAAATTTACCTGTAAAAGAAATCCTAACCTAAGTTACAAATAAACCTAACGCTATACTATCAATAAATTAATTAAATAAACTACCTACAATTACCTACAATTAACCTAACACTACACTATCAATAAATTAATTAAATACAATTGCTACAAATAAATACAATTAAATAAACTAGCTAAAGTACAAAAAATAAAAAAGAACTAAGTTACAAAAAATAAAAAAATATTTACAAACATAATAAAAATATTACAACAATTTTAAACTAATTACACCTACTCTAAGCCCCCTAATAAAATAACAAAGCCCCCCAAAATAAAAAAATGCCCTACCCTATTCTAAATTACTACAGTTCAAAGCTCTTTTACCTTACCAGCCCTGAACAGGGCCCTTTGCGGGGCATGCCCCAAGAAATACAGCTCTTTTGCCTGTAAAAAAAAACATACAATACCCAAGACCCCCAACATTACAACCCACCACCCACATACCCCTAATCTAACCCAAACCCCCCTTAAATAAACCTAACACTAAGCCCCTGAAGATCATCCTACCTTGTCTTCACCATACCAGGTTCACCGATCGGTCCAGAAGAGCTCCTCCGATGTCCTGATCCAAGCCCAAGCGGGGGGCTGAAGAGGTCCATGATCCGGCTGAAGTCTTCATCCAAGCGGGGCAGAAGAGTTCTTCCATCCGATTGAAGTCTTCATCCAAGCGGCATCCATCCGGAGCGAAGCGGCAGCATCCTGAAGACCTCCACCGCGGAACATCCATCCTGGCCGACGACTGAACGACGAATGACGGTTCCTTTAAATGACGTCATCCAAGATGGCGTCCCTCGAATTCCGATTGGCTGATAGGATTCTATCAGCCAATTGGAATTAAGGTAGGAATATTCTGATTGGCTGATGGAATCAGCCAATCAGAATCAAGTTCAATCCGATTGGCTGATCCAATCAGCCAATCAGATTGAGCTCGCATTCTATTGGCTGATCGGAACAATTTAATTAATTTATTGATAGTGTAGTGTTAGGTTTATTTGTAACTTAGGTTAGGATTTCTTTTACAGGTAAATTTGTAATTATTTTAACTATTTTAGCTATTAAATAGTTCTTAACTATTTAATAGCTATTGTACCTGGTTAAAATAAATACAAAGTTACCTGTAAAATAAATATAAATCCTAAAATAGCTATAATATAATTATAATTTATATTGTAGCTATATTAGGATTTATTTTACAGGTAAGTATTTAGCTTTAAATAGGAATAATTTATTTAATAAGAGTTAATTAATTTCGTTAGATTTAAATTATATTTAACTTAGGGGGGTGTTAGTATTAGGGTTAGACTTAGATTTAGGGGTTAATACATTTATTAGAATAGCGGCGAGATTCGGTCGGCAGATTAGGGGTTAATAATTGAAGTTAGGTGTCGGCGATGTTAGGGAGGGCAGATTAGGGGTTAATACTATTTATGATAGGGTTAGTGAGGCGGATTAGGGGTTAATAACTTTATTATAATAGCGGTGTGGTCCGGTCGGCAGATTATGGGTTAATAAGTGTAGGCAGGTGGAGGCGACGTTGTGGGGGGCAGATTAGGGGTTAATAAATGTAATATATGGGTCGGCGATGTTAGGGCAGCCGATTAGGGGTACATAGGGATAATGTAAGTAGCGGCGGTTTACGGAGCGGCAGATTAGGGGTTAATAATAATATGCAGGGGTCAGCGATAGAGGGGGCGGCAGAATAGGGGTTAATAAGTGTAAGGTTAGGGGTGTTTAGACTCGGGGTACATGTTAGAGTGTTAAGTGCAAACGTCGGAAGGGTTACCGCATAGCAAACAATGGGGCTGCGTTAGGAGCTGAACGCGGCTTTTTTGCAGGTGTTTGGTTTTTTTTCAGCTCAAACAGCCCCATTGTTTCCTATGGGAGAATCGTGCACGAGCCCGTTTTTGAGGCTGGCCGCGTCCGTAAGCAACTCTGGTATCGAGAGTTGAAGCTGCGTTAAAAATGCTCTAAGCTCCTTTTTTGGAGCCTAACGCAGCCTTTATGTGGACTCTCGATACCAGAGTTATTTTTATGGTGCGGCCAGTAAAACGCGGGCGTTAGTTTTTCGGGTCGTTACCGACAAAACTCCAAATCTAGCCGTTAGGGTTTTCATCATTTTCAGGCCAGCAGCAACAAGTCCTATTCTTTCCAATCTTCACTGTTTTATGGCCCTTCTAATTAGAGTTCCATTTAGAACTCTTTATTCATAAAACAAGTTAACAATCAGGATTGTGGAAGAATGGGCCCAAAATTATCCAGACCATTTGAGAGCAAAAAGTCTCTCAGCGCACTAATGTAAATGTTTCAATCATACAAGGTACATTACATAGAGAATAAAAAAATAACATAATACCTAACGTTAAAGACGCACGTTAGATAACCAGCCATTACGAGTGGCTTGTTAATACTACCGCAAGCTCGCGGTAGCACTTTATCCTAGGTCAGACATCTGGTTAACTAAAAATGTCCTCCAATTGCCCCCGATAATAAATTGTACATTGCCTTTTTAAAATAAAAATATGACCATCATTTTTTTTAATTAAAATAACTGCACAAATCAGTTATAAGGGGTTAAAGTGAGTTGATGGGGTGTGAGAAAAAAACGGCACTGTTAATATACTGTATATGTATATGCTTATATACATATATATTTATGTGTTAATATATGTATATACACATGTAAACACATAAACATATTCATATACACATATATTCAAACTTTGCTGCCCAACGCTGTGCGACTTACCCCCTTCTCTGCTCTAGGTTCTGTACTGTGTCTATCAGCATCAGAACAAGGCTCCCATTGGAGCCTATGGAAGCTTCCATGCAATGCGAAAGCAAGGCCGCGTTCGCATTGCGCTTAACTTCTAATACCAGTACACATTTGTCGAGGCTGGTATTGCAAGTGGAGTGAAAATATTGTTCTCACGAAAGCACATTATCAGAGAAATTATTTGCTACAAAGTTATGTACACACATATTTGTAACCTTCCAAATTGTAATAAAAATCTCTTTTACTTCATATAGATGTACATATATTACAATGTTGCCAAATGATTCAGGAATATAAAGCAAATATAAATATAAAAGCAAACTAGTAACATAGAAGACTCAACAAATGAAGTAAGATTTCACCAATACGCCAACTTTTTACCAATAATTAATCAAGTCATATTCAGTATTCAGACCAAATGGGACCCCAGTGTTTAGGCGCAAAATCCAGAACATTTCACGTAACTGAAATCTCTTAAGTTTGTCACCTCCTCATTTATAAAACTTGGTGTATTGCTTAAACTCATGTAAACAATGCATTTTATTGGTTAATGAATTAACCAATCATTTTAGTGTTGGGGTATTTTAAATGGTGATGTTTGTTTGAAACATGCAGGCTATGAATACGGGTACGTCTGAAATGCGTTAGTCGTTTCTTTGTACATGAGTTCTACTTGGATTTTATTTCTCCTCTGTGAATTTGAATAAAAGTTGTTTTATTCTGTGGCAACCCGCTTCTCACTTCTTTTTGCTCATTTGGAGTCGGCACCGAGTGATTGGCTGTTTCAACACGTGTGACCATACCCGGTAAGTGCTTGGGGTACCTTGAATGTTTGCTGGAGGTCAGTTTGGTGTTTCAAATGCAGCCCGTGAGAGAGCCGAGAACACTCCACAAATCAATACTTACTGCATGAAAAGTACGCCTGGGGCTTGCACCGGTAAGGGAACAGTGTATGCTTTAACGCTGATGCAGCATCGCCCTTTGAAGCTTTTTTTTTGTTTGGCGGAAGGCATTTACACCCTGTTTGCAGATTGAAGGAAGGAACTCCATAAGGGGTATGTGATTTGTTTATTTATTTACCAAACAGCCATACTTTGGATCATATTATCTATTGGATTAGAGTTTATAACAGTGACAATCTTATCCATTGCCAGTTTTGTATTTTGGGAACTCTTTGCTTGTTTCATATAGATAACATTGTGCTCACTCCCGTGGAGATATTTATGAGTCAGCACTGATTGGCTAAAATGCATGTCTGTCAAAACAACTGAGATAAGGGCGCAATTTGTGGAGGCTTAGATACAAGGTAATCACATAGGTAAAAAGTGTATAAATATAATCGTGTTGATAATAAAGGGATTATCTATCTTTTTAAACAATAAAAAAAAAAACAAGTAGATTGTCCCTTTAAGCCTTGCACAGGTACAAAACTCTTTATCCAAACTGGGAATTTAAAGTGTTTGGAATTCAGAATAGTTTGGATTTTAGAATATAGGTATTTTTGCATTTGTACAATGGGACAGCTTGTAGAGGGGATAAGACACAGCAATATCTGATGTCATTTAGTGGATATTGTCATAATACAGCTCATACATGCAGCCTAAATGTAGCTTTATATCAATATTAATACATTTGTATACATAGTACCAGCAGAAACATAATACAGTACTGTAATCAGAAAGGTAATAGCTGTTGTTATAAGTAAACATAGACTGTCATTTAAATTTTAGAATCCAGGAAAACAAACCAAAGACACAGGTAGAGTAGATAGATGGTGATTTCCTTGCAGGGGAAATGGTCATTTTTTATCATTGTAATTAAAAAAATAATAATAATAAATAATAATAAAAAAAGTCTGAATTTCAGAATAATTCTTTTTTACAGCATATTGTTTGTTTTTGTACCCACTGATTAAATTGATGTTCAAAGATATGGAGACCAAAATGTATAGAAAATTAGACAGCAAGAGTAAAAATACAGTTTGCAATGTGATTTGCATTTCTAGGCATTTTTGACTGACACAGCAAATTAATTTCCTGTAAGCAAAATTATAATCAATAAATTTAATGAGATTTTTTTTAAAATAAATTAGTGCCTTAAATGTATGTAGCAGACTATTAGTAAAAAATAAAATGTGCAATGATGAGGTTGTTTAACACCATGTAGCCTGTTTTGCAGCACCTGAAAGCAATACCAAGAACAGTATATAATCTGTATATGGTTGGTATGTATATTATAACAATATAGTAAGGGGGTATTTGAGATTTCCTAGATGCTGTATCTCTCTGCATAGTGACTCTAAGCACTGGGGCAAATAAAATGTAGATCAATCAATTTCCAGGCTACTGTTGGATTTAGCATTTAACCTTTTGTTTCAGTCTATGCAATCGTGTTTTAGTGGTTGTCAAAGTCATTGTATAACTAATCTTATACCATGAATGTAAAGCTTTCATCTATTTCTCACTTGCTAAATTAATAATGTTGGTTAATCTGTGCTTTACGAAGGCATTATGCTGTAATTGTGTTTCTGGTAAAGGAATATAAAACAGTGCTCCTTCAGTAAAAATAAATAGGTAAACAAAAAAAACAAAGGAAAATCTGCTCCTTTGCTTTCCTGTAGAGACCACAGCCCCTTGTGGGCTGTGAGGCGAAGTAATGGAACCTGCAAAAATGAAGTTAAGATAAAAGAAATAAATAAAAGCTAAAATCCTTTAAAATGATAGATAATTCATATTACAATGATTTATATTAAATACAACCCACTGCTCAGTGTGTTTTTTATTTATTACAATAATGAAAAAGGCTGTTTTATATCCCTTTAAATGAGCAGTATATGTTTTAAAACTATAATTAAAAAAAGGATCTGTATGGCTTTATAGTGGTATGTTTTGAGAACATAAGAAAGGTCCATTCTCTTAGGGAAAGGTAAGGAATAATTAGAAGCTTGTACTAAATATGTAGCAAACATATACCTATCATGGGCTATTTATCTCTCCCACGAGAACGTTAACTATGCTAGACAGAGGGTTTTTGCGCCCATCGGGTTGCGCTCTTATTATGAGTTAAAAGTTACATTGCAATCATGTTAAAATACTCCCCCATAGACTTCAATGGAGCATGAAAACGGAAAAAAAAAATAACACCTATACTCAAGTGCTAACCCGCATCACAATAAACCCCCCCTACTCTAATTACCCCTAAATCTCCACATAGCTCACTGCAAAGTACCCCACTACACTATTAACCACCAGGCCCCCACATTGCAAACTGCCCCGCTACACTATTAACCCCTAAACTGCGACACCTAACTTCCTAACAGCTAAAACCCCCCAACACCCTAACCTAACACCCCCTAAGTTACAAAAAAAAAACTACCATTACATAAAAAAACAAAACTAACATTACATAAAAACAAAACTAACATTACATAAAAACATAACTACCATTCCGGAAAAAAAACTAACATTACAGAAAATAAAAATAAAAAAATTACCAAAAATAAAATACCCACAGTTATGCATATTCTAAAACTAAAGCCCCCACTTTAAAAAAACAAACAAAAATAAACACAGCAAAATAAAAAAAAAGTATACTAACACTAAAAGTTACTGTAGCACAACCTCTTGTAAGGGCTTTTTGTAGGGCATTACCCTAAAGCGATTTATTTTTTTTTCTAAAAAAATACAACTCCATTCTATAATAAAAGTAACCTCCCCAAAGAACTACTCTAAAAATTGCCCTGATAAGTGAATTTAGAAGGGCATTGTCCTAAAGTGATTACAACTCTTTTTTTGAAAAAAAACAAAACAACTATTCTACAAAAAAAACACACCCAAAAAAAGCCTACCACTAAACCTCAAAGATGGTACTCACCCAACTTGAATCCGGCTCCTACGTGATCGCCAATTGCGGTGCTCCTCTTCATAACGGGGCACATTTTCATCCTGGTGGCAGCGGGGACCTATCTTCATGTAGGCGGTGGGGACCCATCTTCATGGAGGCGGCAGTCCTCTTCTATCTTCATCCAGGCAGCAGTGGTCCATCTTTACCCATCTCCTGCCGCTTCTCCACTGGAGAAGTCTTTTGTCCATCTTCCACCCAATCCGTTTTCTTGTCTTCTTTTCTTGTCATCTTCGGATCTTCCGTCACCAATGCCCTTCTTTTTTGAGGTCACCCACTCTTTTCAAAAAAAAGAAAAAAAACTATTCTACAAAAAAAAACACCCCAAAAAAGCCTACCACTAAACCCTTAAAGATGGTACTCACCCAACTTGAATCCGGCTCCTACGTGATCGCCAATTGCGGTGCTTCTCTTCATGGCGGGGCACATTTTCATCCTGGTGGCAGCATGGGCCTATCTTCATGTAGGCGGCAGTCCTCTTCTATCTTCATCCAGGCAGCGGTGGTCCATCTTTACTCATCTTCTGCCGCTGCTCCATTGGAGAAGTCTTTTGTCCATCTTCCACCCAATGCATTTTCTTGTCTTCTTTTCTTGTCATCTTCGAATCTTCCGTCACCAATGCCCTTCTTTTTTGAGGTCACAACTCTTTTTTGGAAAAAAAAAATATTCTACAAAAAAAACACCCAAAAAAAGCCTACCACTAAACCTCAAAGATGGTACTCACTCAACTTTAATCCGGCTCCTACGTGATCGCCAATTGCGGTGCTCCTCTTCATGGCAGGGCACATTTTCATCCTGGTGGTAGCGGGGGCCTATCTTCATGTAGGCGGTGGGGACCTATGTTCATAGAGGCGGCAGTCCTCTTCTATCTTCATCCAGGCAGCGGTGGTCCATCTTTATCCATCTTCTGCCGCTGCTCCACTGGAGATGTCTTTTGTCCATCTTCCACCCAATGTGTTTTCTTGTCTTCTTTTCTTGTCATCTTCGAATCTTCCGTCACCAATGCCCTTCTTTTTTGAGGTCACCCACTGCACACTGATGTTTGAATGCGAGGTACCACCCTTGCAAAGCTATTGGCAAATTTAAATTCAAATCAGCAAGCAGAATAAAAGCTTTTTCTATTGGCTGAATTGAATTTTGATATGAAAATCTGCCAGTTGGAATGCAAGGATACCCCTATATAAGTAGAAACCTCCCATTCAAACTTCAGAGTGCGGCATAAAGAGGTTGTCAGTGAATGCCTGCCCTGTTGTACTTCATATATACATTTATTTTAATTTGCTCTTGTTTGAAGTGCTTGTGAAAACATTATTCCCTTTTACTTCTCAGGTCTGTTTGGAGCAACACATCTCTTTTCCCATTATCCAGCAGTAACAATTCTTGATCTATATGAATGGGACAATTTATTATATGCTTGCTATATTTGGATATGTTGTAGACTGTATTTCCCAAGCGCCACTGTGTATATATAAGTTTTGCTGATGTTTGGTTTATGCTATCCTACTTTACAATGCCAGCTGAGGTTGTAGAATATGGATACTGGGTGTGCATTACATGGACAATAAACACCTTGAGATCGTGATATAAAAGTTTTAGTTATACATAGCAACTTTGCAATAAATATTCATTATTTATTGTGCCTCCTTTTTATGTAATTTAGCTCTGAAAATTGTGTCTTTTCTAATTCTAAAAACGGAGAAAGCCCATTGCAGACATATCAAGGCTAACCCGGTTACATATATTTCCCTAATTATCTTTAAAGGAACATTCTAGCCAAAATTGGAATCCATATGGATGCATTTCAGTTTTTAAATAGAAGCATTTTGAAATATATATGTATTAACAAAAATGCTTCTAATAAAAGCTATAGTTTTTTTCAAAGTATGCATTGTATCATGCACTAGCATTTTAAACACAGCACTTGCAAAGAGAGCCTGGGGTGATTGTACCATCTGGTAATGACATAATCCCCATTGGCACTGCAGTATTTAAAATGTTGGTGCACTGATAATATCTAGCTAAGCTTCACATGCACGTGAGAGAGAATGTTAACACTAAAACAGTGATAAACTTTTACTAGAAGCATTTTGCCAATACATTTGTATTAGAAATATGATTCTTTTCAAAGATGCAATTTATCTATGTGCATTTTATTTTTGACTTGAATGTCCCTTTAACAGATAAGAATTTCAAAACAATGCCCTTTATACTAACATGATAACCATGGCTAGCCTTGTAAACTGCAGACTCAACCCCAAATTGGCTCCTCCAAATGAGGCAAGTGATGAGCGGAGTATGGCTAGTTAAAAACGAATTACAGCAATCAAGATGTTAATAGGACACAAATTCAATATTAAACTTTCATAATTCAGATAGAGCATACAATTTTAAACAACTTTCTAATTTACTTCTATTATCAAATTTGCTTTGTTCTTTTGATATCCTTTGAAGATGTGGTTCCAGAGCAGCAGTGCTCTATTGGAAGGTAGGTGAACAAATCTGCTGAGCCAATGGCAGAGAAATTACACTAATTTTTGGGGATTTTTTTTTTTAGACCTTGTATTTGTAATATAGGTGTCTCTACTTCACATCCAATACCCTGCAAACAGCTCTCAAGCTAAAATTTGCTTTTCTAAAATTATTTGAAGTACTTTACAGTGCTGACGAGACTTCTTAGAAAATTTCACCTGAGTGGAGAGCTTTAGATCATCAGTCTCATAGGGTTTAGTATACGATCATATATGGTGCTGTTTAGAAATAATAACAAGCGTATCATAGCATATATTTACATATATGTTACTTTCAGGGTGTGTATAACTGTTGATATGTAGTCACTGCACATAAACACGGGTATAGATATGTAAATGTAAGTATCTAGACATAAGTATTTATAGATGCAGATGCTGCTTTCCTTGTGATTAATATCCATTCTGTCTCCAGACTGTCTGTAGCAATTAAATTACAACACAAATACTAATTTGTTTCTTTTCTATGATCCCAGAAGCACCAAAGAACAAATTAAATAAACATTTTCCCAAAGATTTAAAATAACATTAAATTCAAAATCTAAAATATTTAATTATACATAGTGAAAATACTTTGTGACTCACTTTCATTATTAATTTTGCTTGCTTTTTCTGTACTATAAATTTGAACATTACAGCTTTTACTCTACTACCAGAAGTACAGAATAGCATTGCATGTATTGAGAACTCTGACCTTTCATCACGTTCTCATGAGACTTTCAAGGGATGTGTCACTTGACTGCAAAACAATGCAAGATTTGCTAATAACAATGCAAGATTTTAAATGGTTATAAGATTTTTATTAGTTAAAATCTATTGCAATGCAGTGATTCATTGCTGATATGTGTATAAAGAATAACTGTAAACATTCCTTTAAAGGGACAGTAAAGTCAAAATTAAACTTTCACAAATCAGATAGAACATAGGAACACATTAAAGCAGAGAGAGAAAAAAATCACTGTACACTTTCCCTTTAATTTTGACTTAACTAGTTTTATCATAACATTAAGTACCTTTTCTTAAACATTTTAATGCAAACATATTTAAAATTGTTTGTTAGGAAGTAACCTATCCTATACTATAAAAGGCCAAGTGTGTTTGTCCGAAGCTGTCATGCGCAGTAGAGACAGCATGAGGACAAACACACCTGGCCTTACAGTCCCTACCTGATCTGCGGTGCGAGCAGAAGTGGGCATGGGTAGGCAGGGGCGGGGCCGAGTGTGAAGGGGGCATGGCCGAGAGTGAAGGTCCGTGAAGGGGGCGGGGCCGGGCAGGCCCATGAAGGGGGCAGGGCCGGATGGGCCTGTGAAAGGCCGTGCAGACTGAGAGCTCAAAACAGCTCAAAAGAGGGGAGAGAGGGGGTAGGGAAAACATAAGAAAGGTGAGAGAGAGATAAAGAGGGGAGAGAGCGATCAAGAGGGGAGATAAAGAGAGCAAAAGAGAGGGAGAGAGACAGCAAAAGAGAGGGGGAGGGAGAGCAAAAGAAAGGGGAGAGAGAGATCAAAAGACGGGAGAAAGAGAGAGGGGGGAAAGAGAGAGAGAAGGGGAGAGAGAGGGGGGAGAGAGAGAGGGGAGAGAGAGAGAGAGGAGAGGGAGAGAGAGAGAGATAGAGAGGGAAGAGAGAGAGATGGGGGAGAGAGAGAGGGAGAGAGAGAGGGGAGAGAGTGAGGGGAGAAAGAGAGGGGAGAGAGGGGAGAGAGAGAGAGCGAGAGAGGGGAGAGAGAGAGAGAGGGGAGAGAGAGCAAAAGAGGGGAGAGAGAGCAAAAGAGAGAGAGCAAAAGAGAGGGGAGAGAGAGAGAGAAAGAGAGAGAGAGCAGAAGAGAGGGGGGAGAGAGAGAGCAAAAGAGAAGGGGAGAGAGAGAGCAAAAGAGAAGGGGAGAGAGAGCAAAAGAGAGGGGGAGAGAGAGAGCAAAAGAGAGGGATTGAGAGAGAGAGAGCAAAAGAGAGGGGAGAGAGAGAGAAAGAGAGAGAGCAAAATAGAGGGGGGAGAGAGAGAGAGAGCAAAAGAGAAGGGGAGAGAGAGAGAGAGAGAGCAAAAGAGAGGGGAGCGCAAAAGAGAGGGGGGAGAGAGAGGGGGAGGATAGAGAGAGAGGGGGGAGAGAGAGAGAGGGGGGGGATGGAGATAGAGAGGGGGAGAGAGAGAGGGGGGGGGAGAGAGAGAGAGAGAGAGAGAGATAAGGGGAGAGAGAGAGAGAAGGGGAGAGAGGGGGGGGAGAGAGAGGGGGAGAGAGAGAGGGGAGAGAGAGATATAGAGGGAAGAGAGAGAGAGAGGGGGGAGAGGGAGAGAGAGAGGGGAGAGAGTGAGGGGAGAAAGATAGGGGAGAGAGGGAAGAGGGGAGAGAGAGAGAGAGAGAGGAGAGAGAGAGAGAGGGGGGAGAGAGAGGGGAGAGAGAGCAAAAGAGAGGGGAGAGAGAGAGCAAAAGAGAGGGGAGAGAGAGCAAAAGAGAGGGGGAGAGAGAGAGCAAAATAGAGAGGGATGGAGAGAGAGAGCAAAAGAGAGGGGAGAGAGAGAGAGAAAGAGAGAGAGCAAAATAGAGGGGGGAGAGAGAGAGAGAGAGAGAGAGAGAGAGAGAGAGAGCAAAATAGAAGGGTAGAGAGAGAGCAAAAGAGAGAGGAGCGCAAAATAGAGGGGGGGGAGAGAGTGCAAAAGAGAGGAGGGAGAGAGAGAGAGTGCAAAAGAGAGGGGTGAGAGAGAGAGCACAAAAGAGAGGGGGAGAGAGCACAAAAGAGGGGGGAAGAGAGAGAGCGCAAAAGAGGGGGGAGAGAGAGCGCAAAAGAGAGGGGGGAGAGAGAGAGCTCAAAAGAGAGGGGGAGAGAAAGCACAAAAGAGAGGGGGGAGAGAGAGAGAGAGCAAAAGAGAGGGGGAGGGAGAGAGCGCAAGTGGTGGGACCGCTGTACCCTGCAAAAAATGGCCCGTGTGAACGGGCTTTAGGACTAGTACTTGTATAAAAAATATTCTTCCAATGTCACACAACACAGAAGTAATTAAAGGGACATGAAACACATTTTTTTTTCATTCATGATTTTGACAGAACATACAATTTTAAACAACTTTCCAATTTACTTTTGTTATAAAATTTGCTTTGTTCTTTTTGTATCCTTTTTATAGACTAAATCTAGGTGGGCTGATAAGAGCTTGCAGGAGTCTATTGCTGTCAATGGCAGTAGTGTTGTAACTCTGTATAATGTTGCAATAAACAATGTTACAAACACTTGTAAATAGAAGTAAAGTACAAACCTATGTTAACACATCCCTTCAGATGCTCGCTGCCAGCCCGGTTCTCCCAGACCGTATCCAGAAACAAGAAATATTGAATGTAGCGGCGCTGTGTCTTAAGAAAGGCTTGTTTTGCCGAAACGCGTTGAGCTATATTTTAATAAAATCTGAAGCTGCATCTGAAGATACCCTTGTGATAGTTTTAATAAAAGGCTGATTTAAAACTGAAATCCTGTGAGTATGACCTGTTTGTGTGCCTACCATTTTACTTGAAACGTGCTACACCATTATGAGCTTTTTATTTTGGAGGTGAAAGAGGGCAGGTTTCACAGAGGAAAAGAGCAGCTTGCGTCCCCTGAGGTGGCACAGCGCCGCCACATTCAATGTTACAAACACTGCTGGCAGATGGCTAAAGACACGTACTCGCTCCTGAGCTCACCTGGGTTCACTTTTTAACAAAGGGTAACAAGAAAACTAAGCAAAATTAATAACAATAGAAGTAAATTGGAAAGTTGTTAAACATATCATACTCTATCCAATCAATTAAAGTTTAATTTTGACTTTATTGTCCCTTTATTTTCCAATAAAATTATACATTTTCTTCTCAAACTATACAGCCCCAGTTGTAATAAGTGAGTAGATTACACGGTTTGTGTGCAAATGACAATAAATATAGAATTGTTCACCGTGTTATTTGATCAGTAAATTGCAAACAATGAGAAACCCTAAAATAATGGTAGACATTTGTTGCAGTGAAGATAACATTGTGATTCTTAGAAATAATTTAAATATTAATAATGTAAGAACCAAGAACCTCTGAGACACTCTGGGTGTGAGACGGTTTGCAAACCAAAACCAATAATTCTGTGTGACCCAACACTTGTTCAAGGCTGTTAATGTGACATAAAGAAAGTGGAATTCTGAGCACTCGGAGGGGAATTAAAAAATAATCTTTATTGGGTAAAGATTAAAAAAGCATAATACATGCAGGAGACTAGGAAAAAGGCTGTCCTGACGCATTTCGCACCTCTAGTGGCGCTTAGTGATAGGATGTTAATGTGACATAGACCGAGGCTGGATTATCTGAATTAAATGGATTCTTTAAAGGAAATTTTTACCTTGAGAACAGTGTATTTCATAAAGGGATATTACCTCCTTTTAAGTATGTGAAGTTAATGCATACATTACAATAGGGCTTTAAAAAAAATATCATAATTTACACTATATAAATCGTATAAAATTAATAAATGCAATACTGAAACATTATTTATGTAAGAACTTACCTGATAAATTCATTTCTTTCATATTCGCAAGAGTCCATGAGCTAGTGACGTATGGGATATACAATCCTACCAGGAGGGGCAAAGTTTCCCAAACCTCAAAATGCCTATAAAAACACCCCTCATCACGCCCACAATTCAGTTTAATGAATAGTCAAGTAGTGGGGTGATAGAAAAAGGAGTAAAAAGCAAACAAAAAAGTGGAACTGGAAATATAATTGTGCTTTTATACAAAAAAATCGTAACCACCAGAAAAAGGGTGGGTCTCATGGACTCTTGCCAATATGAAAGAAATGAATTTATCAAGTAAGTTCTTACATAAATTATGTTTTCTTTCATGTAATTGGGAAGAGTCCATGAGCTAGTGACGTATGGGATAGAAATACCCAAGATGTGGAAGGCCACAGAAGAGTCACTAGAAAGGGAGGGATAAAATAAAAACAACCATTTTCCGCTGAAAAATACGTTTTTCTCATAAATTGAAAGAAAAAAACTTAAAACATTAGCAGCAGAATCAAACTGAAACAGCTGCCTGAAAAACATTTCTACCAAAGACTGCATCAGAAGAAGCAAATACATCAAAATGGTAAGATTTAGTAAATGTATGCAAAGAAGACCAAGTTGCTACTTTGCAAATCTGATCAACTTAAGCTTAATTCTTAAAATCCCAAGAAGTGGAGGCTAATCTTGTAGAATGAGCTGTGATCCTCTGAGGTCCCGCCTCCAAATAAGCTTTATGAATCAAAAGCTTCAACCAAGATGCCAAAGAAATGGCAGAAGCTTTCTGACCTTTCCTAGAATGAGAGAAGACAACAGACTAGAAATCTTCCTGAAATCTTTAGTAGCTTCAACATAATATTTCAAAGCTCTTAGAACATCCAAAGAATGCAAAGATCTTTCAAGAGCATTCTTGGGATTAGGACACAAGGAAGGAACAACAATTTCCATACTAATGTTGTTAGAATTCACAACCTTAGAGATACTTCTTTCATAACTAGGGGACTGCGAGTCCCACCCTGATGATTGACATATGCCACTTTTGTGATATTGTCTGTCTGAAAACAAATGAATGGTTCTCTCTTTAACAGAAGTCAAACCTGAAGAGCCATGAAAATAGCACGGAGTTCTAAAATATTGATTGGTAACCTCGCCTCTTGAGGTTTCCAAACCCCTTGTGCTGTCAGAGATCCCCAGACAGCTCCCCAACCTGAAAGACTTGCATCTGTTTTGATCACAGTCCAGGTAGGACGAACAAATGAGGCCCCCTGAATTAAACGATGATGGTCTAACCACCAAGTCAGAGAGAGTTGAATGTTGGGATTTAAGTATATCAATTGTGATATCTGAGTATAATCCGTGCACCCTTCATTCAGCAAACAAAGCTGTAGAGGTGTCATGTGAAAACGAGCAAAGGGGATCGCGTCCGATGCTGCAGTCATGAGACCTAAAACTTCCATGCCACTTCCACTGAAGGGAATGATTGAGACGGAAGGTTTCGACAAGCTGAAACCAATTTCATTCATCTCTTGTCTGTTAAGGACAGAGTCATGGACACTGAATCTATCTGGAAACCTAAAAAGGTGACCCTTGTCTGAGGAATCAAGAAACTCTGTGGAAAATTGATCCTCCAACCATGTCTTTGAAGAAACAACACTAGTTGATTCGTGTGAGATTCGGCTAAATGTAAAGACTGAGCTAGTACCAAGATATCGTCAAAATAAGGAAACACCGCAATACCCTATTCTCTGATTACAGATAGAAGGGCACTGAGAACCTTCGAAAAGATCCTTGGAGCTGTTGCTAGGCCAAATGGAAGAGCGACAAATTGGTAATGCTTGTTTAGAAAAGAGAATCTCAGAAACCGATAGTGGTCTGGATGAATCGGAATGTGAAGATATGCATCCTGTAAGTCTATCATGGACATATAATGACCTTGCTGAACAAAATGCAAAATAGTCCTCATAGTCACCGTTGTTGGGACTCTTACAAAACGATTCAAAAACTTCAGATCCAGAACTGGCCTGAATTTATTTTCTTTCATTGGGACAATGAATAGATTTGAATAAAACCCCAGACCCTGTTCCTGAAACAGAACTGGCGTTATTACCCCTGAAAGATCTAGATCTGAAACACACTTCAGAAAAGCCTGAGCCTTCACCGGATTTGCTGAAACTTGAGAGAGAAAGAATCTTCTCACAGGTGTTCTTACTCTGAATCCTATGCGATACCCTTGAGAGACAATACTCTGAATCCACTGATTTTGAACAGAATCTGCCCAAATGTCTCGGAATAATTTCAATCTGCCCCCCCCACCAGCTGAACTGGATTGAGGGCCGCACCTTCATGCAGACTTGAGGACTGGCTTTGGTTTCTTAAAAGCTTGGATTTATTCCAACTTGGGGAAGGATTGTTTTTTTGTTCTTTGTTCTGTCGAAAAGAGCGCAAACGATTAGAAACTTTAGATTTACCCTTAGATCTTTTATCCTGAGGCAAAAAACTCCCTTCCCCCCAGTGATAGTTGAAATAATTGTATCCAACTGTGAACCAAATAAATTGTTACCTTGGAAAGAAAGAGATAGTAATCTAGACTTAGATACCATGTCAGCTTTCCAAGATTTGAGCCATAAAGCTCTTCTAGCTAAAATAGCTAAAGACATAGATTTAACATCAATTTTGATGATATCAAAAATAGCATCACAGATAAAATGATTAGCATGTTGAAGCAAACGAACAATGCTAGACAAATCAGGATCTGTTTCCTGTTGCGCTATGCTATCAAACCAAAAGGTTGATGCAGCCGCAACATCAGCCATAGCAATGGCAGGCCTGAGAAGATAGCCAGAATATAAATAAGCTTTCCTTAGATAAGATTCAAGTTTCCTATCTAAAGGATCTTAAAAAGAAGTACTGTCTTCCATAGGAATAGTAGTACGTTTGGCAAGAGCAGAAATAGCCCCATCAACTTTGGGGATTTTTTCCCAAAACTCTAATCTAGCCGCTGGCATAGGGTACAACCATTTAAACCTAGAAGAAGGAATGAAAGAAGTACCAGGCTTAACCCATTCCTTAGCAATCACATAGGAAATGGCATCAAGAACTGGAAAAACCTCAGGAGTAACCACAGGAGGTTTATAAACAGAATTTAAATGTTTACTAGTTTTGATATCAAGAGGACTAGACTCCTCAATATCCAAAGTAACCAACACTTCTTTTAACAAGGAACGAATATACTCAATCTTGAAAAGATTAGTAGATTAGTCAGTGTCAATGTCTGAGGTAGGATCTTCTGAATCAGAGAGATCCTCATCAGAGGAGGATATTTCAGTATGTTGTCTGTCATTAGAAAGTTCATCATTTTGAAAAAAAGGACTATACCCCAGGTAAGACAAATAACTTCCTAAACATGCTTCCCAAACTTAAACTGACAGTCTGCAAAAAGGAAATATACATATACCTGACTCATGGCAAATATAAATAAAATACATATATTTAAAACTTTATATTAATACATAAAGTGCCAAACCATAGCTGAGAGTGTCTTAAATAAGAAAAACATACTTACCGAAAGACACCCATCCACATATAGCAGATAGCCAAACCAGTACGGAAACAGTATCAGTAGAGGTAATGGAATATGAGAGTATATCGTCGATCTGAAAAGGGAGGTAGGAGATGAATCCCTACGACCGATAAAAGAGAACGTTTGAAAAGATTTCCCGTGAGGAAAACCATAAAATCAATAGGCGATACTCCCTTTACATCCCTCTGACAAACATTGTACTCTGAGAGGAACTGGGCTTCAAAATGCTTAGAAGCGCTTATCATAGAAGAAATCATAGAAATCAAGCACACACTTACTTCACCACCTCCATAGGAGGCAAAGTTTGTAAAACTGATTTGTGGGTGTGGTGAGGGGTGTATTTATAGGCATTTTGAGGTTTGGGAAACGTTGCCCCTCCTGGTAGGATTGTATATCCCATACGTCACTAGCTCATAAAAATACGCAGTTAAAAAATTGTATTGTTTAAAGGGACAGGAAACCCCAATATTTTCTTTCGTGATTTGGATAGAACATACCATTTTAAACAACTTTTCAATTTACTTTTATTATCAAATTTGCTTCATTCTCTTGTTATCCTTTGCTGAAGGAACAGCATTGCACTTCTGAGAGCTAGCTGAACACATCTAGTCAGCCAATCCCAAGAGGCAAATGTGTGCAGGCACCAATCAGCAGGTAGCTCCCACTAGTGTATGATATGTGCATATTCTTTTTCAACAAGGGATACCAATAGAACGAAGCACATTTGAAAATAGAAGTGAATTTAAAAGTGTCTTAAAATGACATGCTCTATCTGAATCATGCAAGTTTAATTTTTACTTTTCTATCCCTTTAATCACATTAAAAATTGTAATGAAATTGTTTTGCAAAAATCATATATTATCAAAAAAATTAAATCTGTATTGAAGTTATGTAGGAAAAAAATATTTAAAGTGCACAGTAAAAACCATAATAATAATAATAATAATAAAAAATTACATAGCACATGCAAAAATACACTGTGAAATTTGTATTTATAATACAAAATTTAAAGCGTATTGTTTTCCTTATTTTAAAATGAGTTTCCGCTACCTCTGATAGTACGCTGGGGTGCTCCATGGAAGTAGCTGAAATTTCTCCTCTAGGTCTGCCATATGCTCTGAACATTTTCCCCTGCATATCTCACTGTTTTTTCTTGCAAACTAAAAGGTGGTGAGATAAAAAAATACACAAAATATGTGTTACCCTCTTCTGAAATCAGATCAATCTGGTTTGTATAGGCTGATTTGTAAAATGCTTCCCCTGTTTCTTGATAACTTTGCTTTCCCAGCAAAGATTCTCTTTCCAGTGAGCTTCATTACTTTCTATGGGAGACATTTTTTTTCACGTCTGGCCCAGTGAAGTTTTGATCATAGCGCCCTTAGGCATGTATTTATCAAGCTGTCAACTTACCTGCATTCGACGGCACCAATACGCTCGCCTAAGATTGCCTAACATCGCTGCCGCTGACCTGAATACATTCTTCAAAGTTACCAAAAATGCTGTCAAAAAGCTGCGCACCAAGTACGGGGCGATGAGCAGCGGACTGTTGTTAACTAACAGTCATCGATCTCGCTGCTCTTTGGCTTTTTCCCAGCTTTATTGGTACACTGTCACTAAACACCCACACTATTCTAAACTGTTTTACCCCTATACCGCCGCTCACGGACCCCGCCGCAACTAAATTAAATGTTTAACCCCTAAACCGCTGCTCCCGGAGCCCACCGCCACCTACATTATACTAATTAACCCCTAATCTGCCCCCCCTACACCGCTGCCACCTACATTATATTTATTAACCCCTAATCTGCCCCCCTACACCGCCACCACCTACATTATATTTATTAACCCCTAATCTGCCGCCCCTACACCGCTGCCACCTACATTATACTTATTAACCCCTAATCTGCCCCCCCTACACTGCCGCCACAACCTACATTATATTTATTAACCCCTAATCTGCCCCCCCTACACCGCCGCCACCTACATTATATTTATTAACCCCTAATCTGCCCCCCCTACACCGCCGCCACCTACAATATATTTATTAGCCCCTAATCTGCCCCCCCTACACCACCGCCACTATATTAAATTTATTAACCCCTAATCTGCCCCCCTACACTGCCGCCACTATATTAAATTTATTAACCCCTAATCTGCTCCCCGCTACACCGCCGCCACTATATTAAATTTATTAACTTCGGCGGCGGTGTAGGGGGGAGCAGATTAGGGGTTAATAAATTTAATATAGTGGCGGCAGTGTAGGGGGGCAGATTAGGGGTTAATAAATTTAATATAGTGGCGGCGGTGTAGGGGGGACAGATTAGGGGTTAATAAATATAATGTAGGTGGCAGCGGTGTAGGGGGGGCAGATTAGGGGTTAATAAATATAATGTAGGTGGCAGCGGTGTAGGGGGGGCAGATTAGGGGTTAATAAGTATAATGTAGGTGGCGGTGGACTCCGGGAGCGGCAGTTTAGGGGTTAAACACTTTATTTAGTTGCGGCGGGGTCCGTGAGCGGCGGTTTAGGAGTTAATAAGTATAATGTAGGTGGCGGCGGTGTAGGGGGGCAGATTAGGGGTGTTTAGACTCGGGGTACATGTTAGGGTGTTAGGTGTAAACGTTCCCATAGGAATCAATGGGATATCGGGCAGCAGCGAACATAAGCTTTTGCTGCTTTCAGACTCCCATTGATTCCTATGGCATCCGCTGCCTCCAGGGCGGCAGATTGAAAACCAGGTACGCTGAGTGCCGAGCGTACCTGGTAGACATTTGATAACTAGCAAAAGTAGTCAGATCGTTCCGAATTTGCATTCGGAACATCTGTAGTGACGTAAGCATCGATCTGTGTCGGACTGAGTCCGTATGTTACGTCATAAAATTCTACTTTTGCCGGTCTGTAGGGTTTGATAACTAAGGGGAATCAAGCTCGCCACAAATACGCTGCGGAATTCCAGATGCCTTAGTCTTAAACCTTGTATCTTATAAGGGACCCCGACTTCATCTTATTATTAAAAATATATGTCTTATAAAATGGCAGTTTGACATGATATCTACTATTTATGGTCCCTGAACTGTAAGTAACTGTACTTATGTGACCATGCCTGGGTTTGAAAAAGGGAAAGTTACTAATCTAACTAACTAAAAGAACTGGTGCTAGTTCTACAGTAACAGATCTACAGTATGTTAGTGAAATTCCTGTACAAAGAACAAAGCTTTGTCTTTTGATTTTAGATACATTACTTAGATAATTAAGTGATGCTTTAACTGTAATAAAGAAATGTTATATGGGGTGGGTAGTCTGGTATCTAATTGGTTGTACCAAGTTCTGATGCTGAAGACATAATAACAATGTAATACACATAGTGCAAGGTTTAATGTACATTGCAGAAAGTGATCCTTTAAGCTAGGTAATAATATGTTATTTATCCGCTGCTCTTAATATTTATGTGTATAGCTGGTGCTAAAGTGAACTAAATTGTTATTACTATTAAAGGGACATGAAACCCACATTTTTTTCCCCGTGATTTAGAAAGAGCATGCAATTTGAAACAGCTTTCTAATTTACTTCTATTATCTAATTTGCTCCATTCTCTTAATATCCTTTGCTGAAAAGCATATATAGATATGTTCATTAGCTGTTGATTGGTGGCTGCACATAGATGCCTTGTGTGATTGGCTCACCCATGTGCATTGCTATTTCTTCAACAAAGGATATCTAAAGAATGAAGCAAATTAGATAATAGAAGTAAATGTGAATGTTGTTTAAAAATGTATTCTGTACCTGAATAATGAAAACACATTTTGGGGTTTAGTGTCCCTTTAAGGCAAAGGTGAGAGTGTGCTCAGTAAAACCCTGTGAACTCGGCCTCATTTGATACACTCAGCCTTATGTTCCTTGTTCACTGTATTTTTTGGTTAAAGACTATTGCTTGATGAGGCCCTGCCTTCACTATGCTTTGGAGGAGATCCTTGTCCTTGTTGTTAATGGAAATGGGACAAAGCTTTTGCAATTTAAGTGATAGGAAAAGGGGATACTTAGTACCAACAAAGACTTATTATTAGTAATATTAACGCTGTAGCTGTATTGTAGTGCTTATTTGACACTGAGATGGCTATCGCAACCAAACGAAATGATACAAAAACTTACTTTTTTATTTTATTTCGATTCATATTACTTTCTGAACATGTTTGGTCTGAAAAAAAAAGTCCAATTTGTAAATACTGTACCTTGAGTGCCAACCAGCACTAGCTGACTAGGCTCAGCACTGAAGGCAAAAAAACTGTAATGCATTTTAAAAAGTTCCTTTATACTTAAAGGGACAGTCTAGTCAAAATCAAACTTTCACGATTCCAATAGGGCATGCAATTTTAAACAACTTTCCAATTTACTTTTATCATCAAATTTGCTTTGCTCTCTTGGTATTCTTTGTGGAAAGCTAAACCTGGGTAGGATCATATGCTAATTTCTGAGCAGTTGAACTGCCTCTTATCTCAGTGTATTTTGACAGTTTTTGACAGACACTGCTAGTTCATGTGTGTCATATAGATAACATTGTGCTCACTCCCATCAAATTATTTAAGAGTCAGCACTGATTGGATAAAATGCAAGTCTGTCAAAAGAACTGAGATAAGGGGGCAGACTGCAGAGGCTTACATACAAGGTAATCACAGTGATAAAAAGTGTATTAATATAATATAATAATATATATGGGTAATAAAGGGGGTATGTCCCAGCTGCATTTAACACACACAAATATATTTGTTGTTAGTTCACATTCCTCCATAACGCTGTCTTTTAAATAGTTTATTAAATCATTTTTTAAGAGCATTATTCAAAAACCTGATATTAAATAAATCATTGTTATTAGGTTAATTTTGTTATTAAGTGAACTCTGACATATAAATTGTATTATTTCTTTGAAAAGGAGTGATTTGATTTTTCTTTATTGAAGATCAATGTATGCCATTTTCAATTTTATTTTAATAATAAAATATAAAAATATAGCATAATATCATAGTCATTTTTCCTGGGTTTATTAGTTTTTATTTGCAGATTATATTATTTTAATGGAAAATGATTGTATAAAATATATTCTGAATTTCATATTTAATCAAAAATAATAAAAAAGATGACAATAAGGTCAAAGATTTAAGCAGATAATTGCAATAATGAATTTGATGTGCACCGAGTAGAACTTATTGATCCTTTTTATATTATTCAACATTCCTTTCCATCATTTTTTTCCATGCAGCCATTTACAATTAGTGAGTTATGAACTAGAACTCAGATCTGGTTTTAAACTCTAAGAATAGAAAATAAATTTCAACAGAAAACATTAGAATGCACAAATTAGTGTTAAAGGGACATAAAACATGAATATTAATTTTGCACATGATTAGTTAAAAGTGTATGCAATACAATGGCCCTTTAAGTTCTGTTAACATTTTTGAGTTTTTATTTTAAAAGTACTTTTTACATGACGCTATTCACTTACTATAGCCAGCAAGCATCAATTGTAATTAAATATGAAAACATTACTTACAGATAATTCTATTAAACCTTTAAAGGGACAGTATACACTCATTTTCATATAACTGCATGTAATAGACAGTACTATAAAGAATAAGATGCACAGATACTGATATAAAAATCCAGTATAAAATGGTTTAAAAACGTACTTAGAAGCTGTCAGTTTGGCTCTGTTGAAAAGGTAGCTGGAAAGCCCACTGCAAGTGGCAAATAAGACACTCCCCCCTCCCCCTTCTTTTGCATATGTAAAGACCCTTTACACAAACAGGAGCAAGCTGGAGAAGGTAGCTGACAGTATTCACATAAAACTTTGGGGCTTGGTTAGGAGTCTGAAAATCAGAGCAATGTTATTTAAAAATAAGCAAAACTATACATTTATTTTAAAAAAAAACTTTATGGGCTATATAAATAGATCATCTACAAAACATATATGCAAAGAAAAAATGAGTGTATAATGTCCCTTTAAAGAGTGTGAGGGTTTCATGCCATTTTTGTGATTCTCCGGTCCAGTCATGAAAACAGCATGTTTGTGCAATAAGTAATCTTAAAACGAATCACGCCCAGTCTACTACTTCATAAACCAGTACACAAGGTTGTCTGAAGGTTGAAAAAGGCACAAATGTGACACAGATCATCCACCAATTAAGATGTGTTGTGCCATTTGTATTGAACATTGATGCGGGTAACTGTCCCACTGCAGACAACACTTGTGTAGGTGGAATGACGTCATCAAGATGGTGGAGCTCAAGTAGACACAGTGGTGTTTGTGGTCCTCTGAGATGTGACAGTATAAGTCAGGGGAAAAAAGATACTTACTACCCAATATTAAATATTAGATAAGCATTTTGCTTTGTTCAAATGCACAAAATCACTGATTTTGCTGTATTATTTGCATTCATTTTAATTAATAAAAAAAAATGACCATGCACTTCAACAAATAAGAGAAGTAACAAATAATGGCACAGCAAAAAATGTTTTCATACAGTTTCTAGTGGTGGAAAAAGGGTTAAAATTCATATTAACATGAATTCAGTTGTACAGTATTCAATAAATATAACCAGCAATTACAATTCCCTAGTTTGTGGCAGTAGCACTAGCTACTGTTTTAACTTTATTTAAGTTTGAAGGGACATAAAATTGCTGAGTACAACTACAATAGAATGGTTACTACTCACCGTGCTATTGTTTTTCCTTTTGTGTCTGCAGCTGTCTTCAAAAATGCTCTCTATTATGTGAGCTAAACTGAAGTGAGATACAACATGGCGGTGCCAGTATAAAATGCAGAGTTTTACCAACTGGATTCTGTAATGAGTTAAAATAAGAGAACGGCTTTGAAGAGAGCTGCAGGTTCAGGAGGGAAACCAATAGCATGGTCAGTAGTAACCATCCTAGTTTTACCCAACTGTTTAATGTCCCTTTAAAGGGACACTGTACCCAATTTTTTTCTTTCATGATTCAGACAGATCATGCAATTTTAAGCAACTTTCTAATTTACTCCTATTATCAATTTTTCTTCATTCTCTTGGTATCTTTATTTGAAAATCAAGAATTTAAGTTTAGATGCCGGCCCATTTTTGGTGAACAACCTGGGTTGTCCTTGCTGATTGGACAGCACCAATAAACAACTGCTGTCCATAGTTCTGAAACACAAATTGGCTGGCTCCTTAGCATAAAGGGACATTAAACCCACAATTTTTCTTCCATGATTTGGAAAGAGCATGCAATTTTAAACAACTTTCTAATTTACTTCTATTATCTATTTTGCTTCATTCTCTTGATATTCTTTGCTGAAAAGCATATCTAGATATTCTCAGAAGCTGCTGATTGGTGGCTGCACATAGATGCCTTGTGTGATTGGCTCACTCATGTGCATTGCTATTTCTTAAACAAAGGATATCTAAAGAATGAAGCAAATTAGAAAATAGAAGTACATTTGAATGTTGTTTAAAATTGTATTCTATATCTGAATAATGAAAGAAAAAAATAGGGTTTAATGTCCCTTTAAATGCCTTCTTTTTCAAATAAAGAAAGCAAGAGAACAAAGAAAAATTGATAATAGGAGTAAATTAGAAAGTTGCTTAAAATTGCTTGCTCTATATGAATCACAAAAGAAAAAAATTGGGTTCAGTGTCCCTTTAAGTTGATTTCAGGAGCTACACTGAAGATGATCCCCATAAGAAATAAGGGGTTATTGAATTTTGTTTGCTGAGCAAATACTGAATGACAAATATTGGACAAAGCAAAACATTTTCATGACAAACAGTACCTCAAAAACAATTTTTTGTCTGTGCACAAAAAACAAAATCTTACTAGCTTGATGCACTTTTATAGTAGTACTTAAAGGGACATTATACACTAGATTTTTCATTGCATACATGTTTTTTAAATTATCCATTTATATAGCCCATACAGTTTTTTTTATTAAAATGTATAGTTTTGTTTATTTTTAAATGATATTGCTCTGATTTTCAGACTTGTAACCAAGCCCTAAGGTTTTAGGAGAATACCGACAGATACCTACTAAAGCTTGCTCCTGTTTGTGTAAAGGGTCTTTTCATATGGAAAGGACGGGGGAGGGGGAGTGTCTGATCTCACTTGCAGTGGGTGTTCCAGTAACCTTTAAAAACAGAGCAAAACTGGGAGCTTCTAAGTAAGTTTTTAATAAGTTTTATACTGAATTTTTAGGTCATTTTAGTATCTGTATTTTAGTAAATTGGTGTATAGTGTTCCTTTAAAGGGACAGTAAAGCCAAAATGTTATGGTTTGTATGTAGTGTGCCATTTTAAACAACTTTTTAATTTACTTCTTTTATCAAATTTGCTCCATTCTTTTGGTATCCTTTGCTGAAGAATAAGTACCCTACGTAGGCTCATAGGATCTCAGGAGTGTGCACGTATCTTTAGCACTATATGGTAGCAGTGTTTACAACAATGTTTGTAGTAGTGTTATACAGTATTGCAAACACTGTTGCCACAGAGTGCTAAAGACACGTGCACCCACCTGAGATTCTGTGACCCTAATTTAACTCCTCACCAAAGAATAATAAGAGAACAAAACAAATGTAGTAACAGAAGTTAATTGGGAATGTGTCTAATATTTTATACTCTACTTTGATCCATGAAAGTTTAATTTTTACTTTACTGGTACTTTAACTAGTGGACTTGGGAAATTTTCCATTTAAGGGGACACTGAGCCCAATTTTTTTCTTTTGTGATTCAGATTGAGCATGACATTTTAAGCTACTTTCTAATTTACTCCTATTATCAAATTTTCTTCATTCTCTTGGTATCTTTATTTGAAATGCAAGAATGTAAGTTTAGATGCCGGCCCATTTTGGTGAACAACCTGAGTTGTCCTTGCTGACTGGTGGATAAATTCATCCACCAATAAAAAAGTGCTGTCCAGAGGTCTGAACCCCCAAAAAAGCTTAGATGCCTTCTTTTTCAAATAAAAATAAGAGAACGAAGAAAAATTGATAATAGGAGAAAATTAGAAAGTTGCTTAAAATTGCATGCTCTATCTGAATCACGAAAGAAAAGATTTGGGTTCAGTGTCCCTTTAAGCACTATTTTCCATACATATATTTATGGTGACAGCAATCCTTTTATTTGATCAGTTTACTTAAGATGTTTTCAGTAGGTTTACTGGAATGTAGTATACAAAATCCACAATGTCATAAAGACATTTTGCTCTGGTAAATTCCATCTCTAATCTGTATCTCTCCCCTTGATTTCACATTTACACAGTGATTTAGCAAAACAGGTAATATATCTCATGCTTTTTTTTATCACTCAATAGTTGTGGATTGATAGAACTTTTATTGGTAAACAAAGCTAAAGTGTTTTCCCAACATAGGTAAATGTGTCATTTACAACACTTTACCAGGATATAAAAGTTAAAAGTAAATATTCTGTGAAAGTACATGTGAATGCCATGGTTTGATCTATTGTGCCTTTTTGACATATCTGTATTACAACCATATATTAATCTAGCCTCAGTTTCAGAAGGCAAAGTCATCTATTTTGCTCTCTGTAGAATACTTGTAAAGAATTTCAACAAACCTATGGAGTGAATTAACTAATATACACATATAAATAACAATTTTATTGGCACTACACTTGATGAATATTGTGTATAATGTCCCTTAATGCATCAGAGGAATTAATTATGCAGAAATGTTTAGACAGGATGTTTTATTGCTAAAATGACATTTCGTTGACTTCTTTGCAGTTTGATATCTAGAATTTCCCTTGCTGTAGTTTGACTAAAACAACATAGGCGTTAAACTTCAACAAACCGTCTGTCACACAAATTCCTAATAGAGATTTTTTTTGTAATTCATTAGTTGTAAAGATGTATTTTAAATATTAGAATGATGAAATGTCATCAGTGTTGGTTTATTAATCATTTATCATATCCATATGAGTTGCTTAGTATAAATGAAATAAAGTGAGGCCTAGTTTTATGGCTAACAGTTGATTTCTGCTGATATAGATAAAACCCTTTTTTTAAAAGGACCCCAAAGTCAAAATGAAACTTTCATTATTCAGACTGAGCATGCAATAAGTGCTAAGCACTTTCCTACCCACCTGGGTGCTAAGCTGATTTAAGAGTTTTTTTATTTTTTGAAATTTTCTTTTTTTGAGATCCCCAAGACTTACACTGTTGGAAAGGTTAGGCGATTACCTTTCCAACGGTGGGTCTGTAGCTGCTTAGATGCCTGAGATACAGGCTTCTAAGCAGCATGCCCCCTTTTCCTATACTTATCATTGTCATTTTTAAATAAAGTTGCGCGGTGACGTCATCACGTCATTGCGCGTGACGTCACCACCCAAAACGTGAAGCCCCGGCGATGCCTGTCACTATACAGGCCCGATCGCCGAGGTAGGAGCGGGTGGGAGCCCCCAGATCTCCCTCAAGGTGGGAGAGTGCTAGCGACGGCTCTGAGCCGTTGTTAGTACCTAAGTGGGAAACTCTGCGACGGCTCAGAGCCATCGCTAGCACTGAAAGGGTTAAAAAAATAATACCATTTTACTCTTAATATAACAATGTACTTAGTCTTTTTATTTGCATCATTTATGAGGCACCAGCTCCTAATGAGCATTTGCAAGAGTTCATAGTATATATGAATATGCTTTTGTGATTGGCTGATGACTATCACATGATACAAGGGGTAGGGAAAACAAATTTTTATTTTACTGAGTAAATAAATGGTCCTACATTGATGCCTTTATTTTAGAGACTCAGTATATGTTGGGTTGACACAATTTTAACCCAACCTCAAAGCTAAATTGAAATGGATATACTGTATTTTCACAAATTAGTATAAAGAATGTGTCAAATAGATTTATTTGTCTTTCTAGTTATAAAGGGCATTGATATGATTAACATATTGCAAAGGGTAATATAGTAAAAGCATTTCTATTTCTGTATAAAAAAAATTAAGTAGATTAAGGTGAAAAAAGATCAAGGGGCAGCGACCTCTTGACAGCTTATTATAACTTTGAGAATTACTGGGTCTACTGTATGTTAAGTATTTATTTTATTTCTTTCCATAGCTTTCATTTTGGGAAAATTAAATCATTTCTTGTGTCACAAGAGAAATATAATGCAGTTCCGCATTGTTCTGCTGGATTTTGCTAATCATTTTATGACCTGTAGGGCACCAGATACATTTTACAGTTCTGGATAAATGAGTATGTAAAACATAAAATGATATTTAAAGGGACATTAAAGTAAAAATGTAATCACCCATAAAGGGCTACACTACGAGTGGCGGGGTAACTGTTGTGCACGAGCAAAAAAGGAGCTTATCGCAGCTCTTTGTGCGCGTTGGAAGTAGTGCAGTATTACGAGTATAAAGCAAATGCTTTCGCTTGAGCGTAACTGAATTTAACATGCATTGGGATAGCAAGACCTCAGAGCGCTGGTAAACTGTTATGCGAGACAAAAAGTTGCAGAAAACACATCAAAAATGCATTCAAAAGTACAGTTACACTCATAATAACACTGTCTAATAAAACATATTAATAAAGTGCATTAAAAAGTTATAAGGGCTCAAAGATAGGAGGTCTCAGTTGTTAGAAAAAAAAGGGACTGCAAAGGGCTTTAACATATTATTATTATTATTATCGGTTATTTGTAGAGCGCCAACAGATTCCGCAGCGCTAACATAGAGATACATACATATACATCTAAATATGTTTATGTATGTATGTATGTACATATATATATACTGTATATATATATATATATATATATATATATATATAAATACATGCACATGTATGTGTGTTCATATGTATTTATGTATTTATGTTTATGTATTTACATATTTTTTTACATATATATTTACATATTTACAGATTCTTTCACCCCCCCCTTCCATTTTTAGAATCCACCTGGATGCAGCGTAGGCAAACCCGAAGCCTTAAAAAAAAATTACACAATAAATAAATAAAAAAAAAACACAACCGCCCGCACGAAGTATAACAAAAAAAACCTAACCTCCTGCACGAAGTATTAACAAACACCTAAACCACAAACCCCCACATCGTAAAATAATAAAGTAATTAACCCCTAATCCGCAAATAACATAATTAAAATATTAACCCCTTAACCACCAACCCCTCACATTGCAATAAACCTAATTAACCTATTAACCTCTAAACCCCCACATCACAATAAATCTAATTAACCCATTAACCCCTAAACTGCCAAAACCCCACATCGCAATAAACCTAATTAACCTATTAACCCCTAAACCACCAAATCCCCTTATCGCAATAAACCCAATTAACCTATTAACTCCTAAACAGCCAACCCCCCACAACGCAAATAACTCATTTAATTACTAAGCCCCCTAACCTAACACCCCCTAAATTAACCCCAATACTAAGTTACACTTAAATAAAATCTAACATTAAATTACAAAAAAAAATCTAAAATTACAAAAAATAAAAAACTCTAAAATTACAGAAAAAAATAAATAAAATTATCAAAAATAAAAAAAATTAAACCTAATCCCTATGAAAATAAAAAAGCCCCCTCAAAATAAAAACACCCCTAAACTAAACTACCAATATCCCTTTAAAGGGCCTTTGGTAGGGCATTGTCCTAATTTAAACAGCTCTTTTACATTTAAAAATTACTAAATCCCTGCTAACAATAAAATCCCCCCTCCCACCAAACCCCCCCCAAAAAAAAATAACACTAAAAAACCTAAAGTACCCATTGCCCCTAAAGGGGAATTTGTATGGGCATTGCCCTTAAAATGGCATTCAGCTCTTTTACTGCCCTTAAAAGGGCAATCAGCTGTTTCCCAGCCCATTAAATCCCTAATCTTAAAAAAAAATAAAAAAAATAAAAAAATCCAAACACTAAGCCCCAAATAGGTACTCACCGTTCCTGAAGTCCGACAGAGAAGGTCTTCTTCCAGGCAGCTCTATAATGTTCTATCTTCATCTGGAGCGAAGGCGTCACGGAGTGGAGGTGTGGAGCTGGCTTCCCCAATGCATGGATCCTCAGCAGCGGTCCTCAAGGGCGGCGGTCCTCAAGGTGGCGGTCCCCAGCGGCGTGGAGGCTTCTATTCACGCGATCGTCTGTCACACACTGAAGATTGAATGCAAGGTACCCCATATTTATTTGTGGTGCCTTGCATTCCTATTGGCTGAAACTTTGAAATCAGCCAATAGGATTAGAGCTACTGAAATCTTATTGGCTGATTTGAACAGCGAATAGGATTTCAGTAGCTCTAATGCAAGGTACCCAAAATTGATTGCGGTATCTTGCATTCAATCTTTAGTGTACGACGGACATCGGATTAAGAGGAGCCTCCATGACGCTGAGGACCGACACCACCGAGGACCACAGCTGAGGATCTACACGTTGGGGAAGACGGCTCGGCACCTCCACTCCGTGCCACTGGTGAGGACCGCTGCTGAGGATACACAGCTCCGCACCTACGCTCTGCGTCGCCTTCGCTCCGGATGAAGATAGAAGATGATGGAGCCGCCTGGATGAAGACCTTCTCCGCTGGACTTCAGGAACGGTGAGTACCTATTTGTGGCTTAGTGTTAGGATTTTTTTTTTTTTTTTTTTAAGATTAGTGATTTAATGGGCTAGAAAAGAGCTGATTGCCCTTTTAAGGGCAGTAAAAGAGCTGAATGCCCTTTAAAGGGCAATGCCCATACAAATGCCCCTTTAGGGGCAATGGGTAGTTTATTTATTTTTTAGTATTAGTTTTTTTTTTATTTTGAGGGGTTTGGTGGGTGGGGGGTTTACTCTTAGAGGGGATTTAGTAATTTTTAAATGTAAAAGAGCTGTTTAACTTAGGGCAATGCCCTACAAAAGCCCTTTTAAGGGCTATTGGTAGTTTAGTATTACATTAGGGGGGGTTATTTTGGGGGGGATTTTTTTTAAATTTTTATAGGGGTATTAGTTTAGGTTTAAATTTTTTATTTTGTATAGCTTTGTTTATTTTTCTCTGTAATTTTACATTTTTTATTTTTTGTAATTTTAGCTTTGAGGGTTGTATTTTTTTTGTAAATAGACTAACTGCCTCTGGGCAGGCTTAAAGCATAGTTTTTAATAAATGTGTTTAACTATGTATTTACTGTAAATAAGAAGGTTAATGTACAAGCTGGAGGACAAACTACCGTTCCACTCGTAATCTGGCCCACAATGTTTATTTAATGAAAATAGGACATTGCAACACAGCGGTCTTGTTGTTCAGACTAGATGATGTTCAAAATTCATTAAAGGGACATGAAACCCATTTTTTTTCTTTCAAGATTCAATAGATCATACAGCAACTTTCCAATTTACTTCTATTATGTATTTTGCTTTATTCTCTTTTTATTATTTGATGAAGGAGCAGCAAAGCACTACTGGGAGTTAGCTAAAAGCCAATGAAAAGATGCAGCCACCAATCAACAGCTTCTGAGCCTACCTAGTTATACTTTTCAATAAAAGATAGAAAGAGAACTAAACAAATTAGATAATATAAATTAATTGAAAAGTTATTTAAAACTATTTGCTCTATCTGAATCATGAAAGAAAAAAAATGGGTTTCATGTCCCTTTAAGGCTCATTTCGCCTATCTTTTTTTTGGCTACCTATTATTTATTATTATTTATTAACAGGTATTTGTAGAGCGCCAACAGATTCCGCAGCGCTATAAACATAGTTGGTATACAGAATAACATTTATAGGGATCTTGTATAATTTTTTCATACATTTTAGTAAATAATATTGAAAGTAGCCCAGTTATCTCTGCTGTTACTGTGATCACCTTACTAAATTGTCACGTGTGAAATAGGGGCCTATATGGTGTTTTGGGGGTTATAATATACATTAAAGAGACCCCATTGTGCCGTACAGAAATAAAAGCATTTTTTTCTTGCAAGGTGTTTACTGTTACTATATCCATATATTTTTTTAAGAGAGGGACTTGTCTAATAGAAAAAAAAAACGTTATTAGGGGTCTCTAGACATACTAGTTTTTTTTTCTTTGTGCATATAAACTATAATCGCTGGGTGCCCTTTTTTAACTTTATTTTTTATAATGAGCATTTTTATATTTCTGCTTCAAAACCACGTTTGCAATTCTCTTTCAAATGGGGGGGACTTGGAGGTTTGTAGCTGCTATGGGAGCTGAGATCGAGGGTTTTGAAGAACCTCCCCCATCCAGTTCCCTAGCAGCTACACAGAACTTCCTGGCTCAGCCCATTTGTGACGTCACCACATGCGTACATGGTGACATCCCTGGCATTCCCATGAAGCCTGAGAGTGCTGCCCATTAGTCCACCAACAAATCCCCGTCGGGGGATCGGCAAAAACAGTGTTTTAACAGTGATCCCCCTGCATGACGTAGAGGCATCGCCATGCGCCTGCAGGCTGAGATGTGCATGACGAACATATTTTTTCATGCGTCAAAGGGGTTAGCAATGTTTTTAAAACATTTATGTGATGCCAGTATCTATGACAATGGCATCATTATGTGCAGCAGGAAGTTAACAACTGCGCAAGATAAGCAGCACCATTTTAATAGAGCTGATTTCTCCACTTTCTTCTCAAATATCTTTGAATCTCGCTATTTTCCAGTGCCATGTTTTTTTCAGTGACATATTAGTTTCAAAAATGGGTTTTATTGAATCTTTTGCTGCAAAATGCCTCAGAAATTTGTGTTTGGGCCATTTCCTCCCAAAGAAGCTGAGATGCCTATGTTCTTTTTTATTTATGTATCACAGGTTTTAAAAAAATAAATAGATCTTACTTTGATGGGAAACATTAACAATTTCTTAGACTTTTGGGGCACATCATCCACCAATAGTACTCTGGGAGTTTTTATTTCAACAAGTGATTTTCTATCCCAGCGATGTTTAGACATGAACTTCCTGTTAATTTAAAAATATAGAAAAACATGGCACCATTCAAAATATTACTACTTTTATTGATGCTAAAACAGATTAACACATTTTCACTAGGATCAGGGAAACCTGTTAACTACCAGATAGAACTAGAATGCATTGGCAAGGTGTTGATAACACATTCCACTGTGATAACTTTCTAATTTACTCCTATTATCAATTTTTGGTCATTCTCTTTATTCTTTATTTGAAAAAGCAGGAATGTAAGCTTACGTGTCGGCCCATCTTTGGTTCAGCACCTGGGTGATGCTTGCTGATTGGTGGCTTAATGCAGCCACCAATCAACAAGCGCTATCCAGTGTGCTGAACCAAAACTGGAGCTGCTGGTAAGCTTACATTCCTGCTTTTTTAAATAAAGATACTAAGAAACAAAGAAAAATTAATAATAGGAGTAAACTAGAAAGTTGCTTAAAATTGCCTGCTCTATCTGAATCATGAAAAGAAAATTGGGTTCAGTATCCCTTTAATTTACAATTATAAAAGTGTTATGTTCTTGGGTGAAAGCAAATCTTTATCTAGGAATCATCATATTTTTGCTCAAAATATATATCCCTAAGGGTCATATCCTACATTTCCATATACAGGCGTACCTCATTTTATTGCCCATCACTTTATTGCGCTTTGCATATATTGCGCTATTTACAAATCGAGCAAATCAGAGACATTTTTCTTACATATATTCTTACATATATACATATAAATATACATATAAATACACATACACACACACACACACACACACACATATATATATACAGTATAATATATAATATAATAATATGCATACTATAATATAAATAATACATACCCCAGCAAAAAGATTAAGACTCACTGAAGGCTTAGATGATGGTTAGCATTTTTTTAGCAATAAAGTATTTTTTGTACATTGTTTTTTTAGACATAATGCTATGGAACACTTTCATATGCTACAGTATAATGTAAACATAACTTTTATTTGCACTGGGAAATCAAAAACTTTGTGTGACTCGCTTTATTGCAAAATTCGCTTTGTTTCGGTGGTCTGGATCCGAACCGGCAATATTTCCATGGTATGTCTGTACAAAAGAAATTATTTTATTAATATAAGCTTTTCTAAAGGATAGGAATAGCTAAGAAAATTAAGAAAAAAACTTCACCTGCAGTAATATACAATGTTTTCTCATGGAAATTCTGATAAATTGGGGGCCCTTAATGGCATAAAAGAATTTCATTTTAAAAATGATGTGGCAAAATGCAGTCATTTTGCATCTATGCTGCCATACAATGTTTTCTTGTGTAAAGTCTGATGGCTTGTGAGGTGGGTCCTTATTATTATCCGGATTTCACTATGAGAATTATATGGCAAAACATTTTTACTGCTTTAATTTTGCACCTGCACTGCCATACAATATTGTAAAGTGAGCCCTTATTCACAGAACAAGATTTTCACTGTGAGAATATTACTTCAAAATTGCTGTTGAAGTATTGTTGCAGGTGTGCTGCCATACAGCATTTTCTTATGGAAATTCCAAAGGATTATAATTTGAGTCTTTATTGGCAGAATAAGGATTTCACTGTGAAAATTATGAAGAAAATGACTGCTGCAGAAATCTATGCTTAGATTTGGGGTTAGAGTTAAAAGATGTGAAACAATTTGTGACTGTAATATAAAGTTATCCATATTAAAAATAAATATTGCAATACACTTTCATTATTAATATTCCCTTTAATTTTACCCTGAGAATTGTAAGTGCACACTTCACTTTCATTATTTAGGAAAACAACAACATAAAATAGGCATTTTTATTTTGTTATGGATAGAAGTGATACAAGAAAAACAAGCCATTATTTCCTGTTCCTTTAAAGTGCCATAAAACATATTGAGATCTGTGCATATCCTAAAAGGGATAATTAAGTAAAATAGTTTGCATAAAACACAATTGTTTAAAATTTGCTGGCAAGTATTTTATAATAATTTTCAAAAATAAGCAAAATTAGTTACATAGCCATGCTCTCTGGAGTAGTCTGATCCACCCCCCTGTATCAGTGTTTAGCATCAGAAACACAGTCATTGTATTTCAACTAAGTTCACAGCAGCTTATTTGTTTCTGCTCCAGCAGATTATTGTTAAAGTCTTGTATTCTACCAAATCAAAGGTGTATATAGATACTGCCATATAAGGAATTGTGTGGGGGAGTTAGAGCTGTACAATGCAGAAAGGGTTAATGGCGAGGCACTGCAGTATACATTTGCAGGTAACGTAATTAACGTACATATTATATCATTTTGTCTCTATCCCAACTTGTTTTATGTCCCTTTATATGTAGGCTGTTTAAATTAGCAACAAATGCATGTGTGTGCACACTTTTAAACTATAGTATTTGACAGGGAATTATATACTTTATGTTTAGAGGGACATGAAACTAAGAACATTTATTTCATGATTCAGATAGAGCATACGATTTTAAACAACTTCTAATTTCTAATATCTAATTTGCTTAGTTCTCTTGGTAGCCTTTACTGAAGAAGATACCTATCAGCGAGGAGCTAGCTGTTGATTGGTGGCTGCACACATATGTCTATTGTCATTGGCTTACTGATGTGTTCAGCTAGCTCATAGTAGGCATTGCTGCTCCTTCAATAAAGGATACCAAGAGAATGAAGCAAAATTGATAAGACGTAAATTGAAAAGTTGTTTTAAATTGCATGTTCTGTCTGAATCATAAAAGAATAAATTGGGGTTTAATGTCCCTTTAAGGGCTGATTAAAACAACTCCCATAGCTGTATAAGTGATCACAGATAACGATCCACAAGTATAAAAATACTGTAATGCATTTTAGAGCACTTATTTGCAGATTCTATGTTACTTACTGTTCTTAAACATAAATAAAATATGTATACAGTTGCTGTAAATTACATTTAAGTAAAAGAGCATTTATAATGAAAGAAACTGCCTCAACTCTTTATGACTTTCTTTCCTTGTGATATAAATTTGGTAATTCAACCTTTATCAAATAATTTAGAGAACCTCCTAATCATTTTGACCTATGTGACATAATAACAATAATTTCTGTGGCTCCCCTGTCGTAGCAAAAGACTACTCACATCTGTAAGTAATTGTTGCAGTTAATAGTGTGAAAAAACAGACTCTACCAGACATATTATTTATCAACTATTAAAGGAATACAAATACATTTACCTTGTAATTATCCTTTTAACGCCGTTATGCCGTTCTATTCCGTCATATTTACACTGGGCTTTAAAGCCGTTATGACGGAATAGAACGTCATATCAAACGGCTGTCCTGAAGCCTTCTGCGCTTCAAGGACTTGATCGCGGTCTGGAGGGCGTTCCTAGGGTTGTAGGGACGCCCCCCAGATGCGATCCAATAATTGAAATCTCGCGATCGTATGCACGATCGCGTAGTTTCAATTTGTCTACATCGGAACAGGTGTTCCGATGTAGACACTTTAACCCTGTCACGAAAGGGTTAAAAATATACTTATTCTGTGTGTGTGTATACTGTATATTACTTTTTTAACATTAGTTAATTATATATTATATTCTTTTTTTTCCAGGAAGATAAATTTTACTATCATCACATTTTGGATGTAAAAAAATGAAAGGAGCCATTTCCTTTTCCAGGTATTTTTTTTTAAAGATTTTTTTTTTCTTATGTCTAAATTTTGAAATGCAGTTTAATGTAAAGGTTAATATAGTAATAATAAAGGACAGATAGGTGCTTTTATTGCAGAACATCCTAACATATATTTTGCAGAGCTGTTAACTTACCAAGATGAGCATTAATAACAGTGGATATCATTAAAAGAAGCCTGCAATTTAATCAACTAATTCTAAAATTATTAATTAAACCAAAAATCACTTAGAGATTTAATCACCTTATGATTTTGCACGCATCTTCCGTAGAAAAATTGTACTATCAATATTATTTCAATGAAGTACTTCTTTATACAGTAAATCTTATTCTTTTTTATAGCCAGTCTGAAGAGTTCTTGTCTTTCCGTGAACAGGAAGCGTCTTATCTCAGCATAAATTGACTCTTCAACATTCAGTTTCCAGTATTTATATTATTTTTTTTTTCTTCTAAACTCACTATGAAAAACTAAACACTTATTGCAGTATTGGTTCTGGAATGAGCATGTTTCAGTTAGAACTTGTAATAAGGGAGGAATTTTAACGGGCATTAAAGGGACTTGAAACCCAAAATTTGTTTTTTATGATTCGGATAGAACATACAATTTTAAACAACTTTCCAATTTACTTCTACTATCTAATTTGCTTAATTATCTTGGTATCCATTGTTGAATGAGCAGCAATGCGTTATAGGGAACTAGCTGAAAGCCAGTGACAAGAGGAATGTATTTGCAGCCACCAATTAGCAGTTTCTTAGCCTACCTAGGTATACTTTTCAACAAAGGATGCAAAGAGAAGAAAATAAATGAGATAATAGAAATAAAATGGAAAGTTTTTTAAAATTGCATGCTCTATCTGAATCATGAAAGAAAAATAAATGCGTTTCATGTCCCTTTAAAATAAAAATAAAAATGTCATGATTCAGATCATGGTTGCAGAATATGCGGTTTTAAAAAAACTTTGCATTTTATTTGTATTATTTCATTTGCATTGTTCTGTTGGTCTCCTTTGTTGAAAAACATACCTAGGTAGGCTCAGGAGCAACAATGCACTGGGAGATAGATAGTGATTGGTGGCTGCACATATATGTTTCTTGTCATTGTCTCACCCAATGTATTCAGCTAGCATCCAGTAGTGCATTGCTGCTCCTTTAACAAAGGATATTATTTGAAAATGAAGCATATGGGATAATAGAAGTAAAATGAAGAGTTGTTAAACACAGTATGCTCTATCTGAATCATGAAAGAAGTTTGGGTTTCATGTCCCTTTAATGTTTGATTGTTCTTTATTGTCAGCGCTGCAGAATCTGTTGGCGTTCTACAACTACCTGATAATAATAATAATAATAATAATAATAATATTGTTGGAATAAAGGATGCATAGGAATAAAACCATTGTGTTTCATGCTGAAGTAAAACCATAACTGTATTTCCATGTTCTTTGTTTTATGTCATATTCTATAGACCTAAACAAAGTCAGCATTATCTCTTGAATATTAAAAAATGATAAAACAACATAGAATTTTTTTCTTTTTAAAACACTATTTTATGAACTTGACAAAGAAAACAAAATGACAGTTTAAAAACGTTTAAGGCATTTTACGTCTGCACATTTGTAAGTAGATGGAACCTTTTGCCGGTGAATCTATTTTGCAATACTATAATATTAGTGCTGTTGTATTTGCAGGATTTTTCATCTGGAACTAAAGTATTCAGTCTGTCTAAAGGGACAGTCTACTCCAGAATTTGTATTGTTAAAAAGATAGATAATCCCTTTATTACCCATTCCCTAGTTTTTCATAACCATCACAGTTATATTAATCTGCTTTTTACCTCTGTAATTACCTTGTATCTAAACCTCTGCAGGCTGCCCCAGTTCAGTGCCCTCTGATAAGTAACTCCACAGGCATGAGCACAATGTTATATATATGGCACACATGAACTAACAAGCTCTAGCTGTGAAAAACTGCCAAATGCATTTATATAAGAGGCGGCCTTCAAGGGCTTAGAAATTAGCATATGAGCTTACCTAACTTCAGCTAAGAATACCGAGAGAACAAAACAAATTTCATGATAAAAGTAAATTGGAAAGTTGTTTAAAATGACATGCACTATCTGAATCATGAACGTTTAATTTTCACTAGACTGTCCCTTTCAGCCTTATACAAGTGACAGGTTTGCTTAAAGGGACAGGATACCTTGAGATTTTAATATAACACTTTTAATGCCAGATTACAAGTGGTTTGTTAAATCGTTTTTTCGCTAACTCGCAAACACCACTCAAAGTAAACTGAGAACGAGGCTCGCTAACTCGCAAACACCACTCAAAGTAAACTGAGAATGCTTCCATGCAATGCAAACGCGAGGTCTCATTTGCATTGTACCTCACCGGTAATTCCAAGCACACATTTGCGTATGCTGGTATTACAAAATGAAGCACAAATATTGCTTTAGCGAAAGGATTTGTTTTGCACTCCATGTGTAATCTGGTCCTAAATGTATTTGTTAATTTCAATTGTTAGGTAGTATCATATCAGATGATTCCGTTTTTAGATACTATGCAGATTGGTAGAACCAATACGGTTAAAGATTTTATACCAACATTATCATTAATAAAACTCATGACTGTGATGCACCAGCATTCATTATTCTTGTTTTACTTTCTGTAAAAAAAAAAAACAATTAAAAAATCTATTTTTTGTGCTAAGTTATTGCCGGAAATCCGAAATTAAATCGACTTGATTAAAATCATATAGAAGGTCGTTGCTAAAATTGCATAATAATTCTGAGTGGAAATTTTATTACACAGGAAATTGGACATATTAGTTTGGCCAAGTCATTCTTTTCTGCAAAAGAGTTTTGGTTTTTCATTTAAGAATTGTTCTACATTAGTGATGAAAGATAACGAGTTCCAAATCTTTGTTTCATCTTCCTAATCTTGGCTTCCCCTAGGATGGCATTCTCATTAAGTCTGTCTACACTGTATGCGACTTGAACAATTTGATTAAACCTATCGGCTGGCTGTGATTGATCCAATGCATTATTTTTACCATGTGTTAAAGCCATTTCTAGCAGCCATAGGGTAAAGGATGTCTAACTCTCCAAAACACTGCAAAGCCAAAGACCTTTTTGACATATAACAAGGTCTTCTGCGCAAAGGGAAGACTTTAACTATTTTCTGCATTTGATCTGTTGATAGAAGCATACCTGAAATATTTTACATGTCTTTTAAGCAGGGTTGTCACACTCATATCTATTCCAAATCATTAGAAATCCCTGTGATAACCTATTTCTCACAAGCTGTACAAAATCACTTGTAGCAAAATAACACTCTGGCCCCTAGTTATCAAGCCGTCAACCTCAAATACGCTGGAATTCTGCAGCGTATTTGTGGCGAGGTTGATTCGCTTAAGTTATCAAGCCCTGCTGCCCGGCAAAAGTAGAATTTTGTGACGTAAGCTTCGATCCGCCGGACTCAGTCCGACACAGATCGATTCTTACGTCACACCAGATGTTCCGCACACAAGTTCGGCACAATCTGACTACTTTTGCTAGTTATCAAATGACTAGCAGGTACGCTCTGCACTTTTCAGGCCCAGCGTACCTGGTTTTCAATCCGCCGCCCTGGAGGTGGCGGATCCCATAGGAATCAATGGGAGTCTGACCATAGCGAAAGTTCATGTTCGCTGCTGCCCGATATCCCATTGATTCCTATGGGAGATGTCTGCACCTAACACCCTAACATGTACCCCGAGTCTAAACACCCCTAATCTGTCCCCCCCTACACCGTCGCAACTAAATAAAGTTTTACCCCCTAAACCGCCGCTCCCGGAGCCCACCACCACTCTAATAAACTTATTAACCCCTAAACCGCCGCTCCTAGACCCCACTGCAACTATAATAAATCAGCCAATCAGATCAGCCAATCAGGATAGGGGTTAATACATTTATTATAGGTGGCGACGGTGTAGGGGGGGCAGATTAGGGGTTAATAAGTTTAATATAAGTGGCGGCGGGGTCCGGGGGCGACGGTTTAGGGGTTAAACAATTTATTTAGTTGCGGCGGGGTACGGGATCGGCAGGATAGGGGTTTAAAAATGTATTATTGTTGGCGACGGTATAGGGGGAGCAGGATAGGGGTTACTAGGTATAATGTAGGTGGCGGTGGGCTCCGGGAGCGGCGGTTTAGGGGTTATTACATTTATTATAGCTGCGGTGGGGTCTAGGGGCGGCGGTTTAGGGGTTATTAATTTATTTAGTTGCGGGGGGCTCTGGGGGTGCCGGTATAGGGGGTAGAACAGTGTAGTTTAGTGTGGGTGCTTAGTGACAGCTTATCAATAAAGCTGTAGAAAAGCCGAAGAGCAGCGAGATCAGATGAGTGATAACTATCACAGTCCGCTGCTCATCGCCCCGTACTTGGTGCGCGGCTTTTTGACAGCTTTTTTGATAACTTTGGTGAGATTATTCAGGTCCACGGCGGCGATGGTAGGCAAGCTTAGGCGGGCGTATAGGGCCGGCGAAGGCAGGTAAGTAGACACGTTGATAACTAGGCCTCAATATCTCTTTCTCAAGAACAATTTTTCATTGTACCTTTTTCCAGAACCCTTTGTGTAGGGTTTTTGTATTTTTTGTATTCTATCGTTTGAATACACAGCGTTCCTGTCCAATCAGTTTAAATGTGTACATGAAAATATAGTATAGCAGCTCAGGTATTTATCAAAGAGACATTATTCCAATATGAATTAGAAGACACTGTAACATTAAACTATAGTTCAACACACACACAAAACTATAAGGATTTTCAGAGACATCTGTAGAAGCAAAAGATATACCACAAAAGTAGAAGTAATTAAATGTGGACTGAGCATCTTTGGCATTGAAAACAAGATTCCAACAGGTTAAAGGTATTGCATTTAAAAAGTCCAAGAATCATTTGAACTTTTGGAAAATATTCCTATGCTCTTTTTTTCAAAGCACTGCTTAGACTGCCTTTTAAGGGCTAGATTTATCAAAGCAATTTGCCTGTAATTATGGGCAAAATAACGCATACGCCCAGTAGTGTATTTAGGTTTTGTGCTGCCCTAGGCACTCAAAATTCTGCTGCCCCCCCAAAGGTTTTAGTCCATCTTCTCCATTAATATTTTTTGGGTCAGTGTGTAAAATATTTTTTTTATTTTCCATAATTCAAAAGAAAATGGGCTAGCAAAACACTTGCATCTCATACCATTTTCTCCCTGAGAGAAGGGAGAGAAAAAGGGAGGGGAGAAAAGGGAAGGAAAGAAGGAAGGGAGGGAGAAAGAAGAGAAAAGTGGGGAAGGAGAGGAGAAAAGGAGGAGAGGAAGAAGGGATCGAAAGGAGTGAAAGAAGGGAGCAAGGGAGGGGGAGTTGAGAGAAAGAAGGGAGCAAGGGAGGGGGGAGTTGAGAGAAAGAAGGGAAAGAAAGGGAGGAAGGGAGGGGGGAGTTGAGAGAAAGAAGGGAAAGAAAGGGAGGAAGGGAGGGGGGAGTTGAGAGAAAGAAGGGAAAGAAAGGGAGGAAGGGAGGGAGGGAGAAAGGGAAAGAAGGGAGAGAGGAAGGGAAGGAAAGAAGAATGCACTTTGAAACAATCACTGCCCTTCACATGCAACAACATACAGTAATTACCATCATTCAAGTAATTAAACTTTTTAAGTTTCCATTTCCTATTTACTCCATGGGTTCATGAATACAGAGAAAGCTAACTATTAGTAGCTAACATATATTAGCGCTGAGAGTTTATGATTAGACATCACAAGCTGATCTAAGCAGTGCACAGACGTATCCAGTCTGTTAGTAACTAAGACCTGCAATAAGCACTGCGCTCACAGACCCAACAAAACTGACAAGGGGAGGTAGCATATCGGCACAAGGTCTTCTCCTCCAGCATCACCTTGTAAGCATATCCCCTGCAAGTTTCTCACCAAGAACGCTTCCACTGCAAAAATGCTGGCATCTCTAAATGAAGCAACGGTTTAAAGGAGCAATGCCTGTGAAGAGCGACTTTAATTAGTGCACGTGCCTTGTCTTCTCTGTAAAAGCCTGCACTTTATCGCTCACTGCACTGTGTGCTGGCTTTTAGAGAGTGGATAGGGCAGATGTGCTGCCCCTCCCAAATCTGCTGCTCTAGGCACCGGCCTTGTTGGCCTAGGCCATAATATGCCCCTGCATACGCCCCAATCGCCATATTTATTAAAGCAATCTGCACCTATAATTGCGCAAATCTGAAAGAAACTTCTTCGCACTCCGCTTGCATTCGCCTAGGCACACAGGCGCACTCCCAAGTGCACAAATATACATTAGTAATAGGCGTTATTTCACAGCCCAGCCTACAAATAGGCCTAGTTTCTTAACTATCATTGCTTTGCGCCAATAGGGGACTGAAATTTCTCCTTAAATTGTGTGATCTATATTTTGCCAAACAGACTGAGGCGAACACCATTGTCATACATGCTTTTACATCTTGTGATGCAGTACTTTCTTCTCTTAACTCATTTTTCAAAGGCTCAGTGCCAAAAAGAGACTGTTATTGGTAGAAATTTGCACTTGCACAGGCGCATACGGATACCAAGAGTTATATGTATATATATTTATTGATATATTGATTTTTTCGATCTTAAATTACCAACATATGGCAAAAACAGCACGGAAACATTATATAATATAAATATGCGCAAAATAGATACCTAAAAAACGCTTTTTTCATAATCAAGACATGGCGGCGTAAATATTTATACAAATGAACTGTGATAAATAGGGAGTAAATGCTTTTTCCGGCAGTGAAATTGATCATTATTATGACCCAGCTCGCCTTTTACTAAACGTGCAAAATGTAATCTATTTTTTTATAAATTCAGGTGCACATGTGCGCTTCTCCGGAGGCGAGCTGGGGGGCAGTTACAGGCGAATCACATACAGAGTTCGCCTAGCCTTTGATAAATCTACCCCTAAAATCATGTTGCTATGAATAACTTCCATACAGACTCTGACCATACTGTGAGCATACCTGCCACAAACCCAGAGCTTAAAGGGACACCGAACCCAAATCTTTTTGTTCATGATTCAGATAGAGCATGCAATTTTAAGCAACTTTCTAATTTACTCCTATTATCAATTTTTCATCATTCTCTTGCTATCTTTATTTGAAAATCATGAATGTAAATCTTAGCAGCCAGCCCATTTTCGGTTCAGCACCACTGGCTTATTTGAGGCTTATTTGAAGCTAAAATATGCCCACCAATAAGCAAGCATAACCCAGGGTCTCAACCAAAAATGGTCCTATGCATCACATTCCTGCTTTTTTAATAAAGACAGCAAGAGAACGATGAACATTTGATAATAGGAGTAAATTAGAAAGTTGCTTAAAATTGCATGCTGTATCGGAATCATTAAAGAAAAAATATGTGTTCAGTGTCCCTTTAAACAAAAGCTCATGCTTATGTGCAATTAGATGACAATGTGAGGCATCAGAAGATGTGTTGCCTTTAATGCTTTCTTAATATGTCTTCTGAAAGATGTCTTATATTTGTTTAAAAATATACATTTTTAGCACTGACTAACGTTCCTGTTGTATCGCTTGATAATACAACCTTAGATGAAGACTATATTTGGTTTGATATATTATACCTTGTAACTGAGTTTTATGTACTGTACTATTTATACCTTATCTTCTAGTTTAGTTATTGATGTATACGCTTCCCTAGCACTTACAATGATCTGTTAGATTTTATGTTACTATGTAGAGTTGAAGAAGAATATATTAAATGTCACTAGGATCTGTGATCCCTTCTCTCTGGTCTTGTGGTCACCAGTTGGCATCTACTGTATATCATATACATAATTACAGCAGAAAGTATATTCTGCTCTATGTATCTTACTTTCTTTGCCAAAAAGTAGTATATTTAGGAGTAATTTGTGGAAGCACTTCTTCACAGAAATAGTGATTGATTCATGGAACTTCTATTAGAGGTTGTAATGACAAACACTGTGGTGGACTTCAAGAATGCCTGGGATAAGCATAAGGCTATCCTACGAACTAGATACGTTTATACTTTTAGGAAATGTTGTGCCGACTTGGTTCTTATCTGCTTTAAAAATCTATACCTATATTTCTATGTTTAAAAGACCTCCAACTCTCGCTGCCTCTATAGATCCTGCTGGCAGTGATATTGATCAAAAATTATATCACTATTTAAAACTTTGCTTCTCTATAGAGTTAATAGTATATTACTACTGTTTACCTTTCCTGTATCATTCTGCTCTATAACTAGAACTTGATTATACCTTTTACAGACCTCGATTTTTGTAATGTTATAGTTTTGTCTTATATAATAATGTTGCTACTTTTATGTCATATACTGTTAATAAGTGTTTTTTAAAAGGGACAAGAAACCCATTTTTTACAGGATTCAGATAAAGCATGCAATTTTAACCCCCTAACGATACTTGTCGTACAGGGTACGTCACACACAAACTTGTCTTAAAAGACCAACGACGTACCCTGTACGACGTTAGGGGTTTAAAGCATCTGGAAGTGTTCTTGATCGCTTCCAGCTGCTTTCAAGGTATTGCCATGATGCCTCGATATTGAGGCATCACTGCAATACCTTTTTTGGCACACTGATGCAGAGAGGGCCACTCTGTGGCCCTCTCTGCATTGGCCAGCGATGGTGCCGATCGTTGGTGGGTGGGAGCAGTTGCAGAGAGGTGGGTAGGCAGCCTATCGCTGGCAAACTTCCGGCCAGCAGTTGTGCGCGATGTCAAGTGTACGCGGGAGCACGCGCGGGAGGTGGAGGGGTGAGCGTGTGTGTGCGTGCGTACCTGCGATCTGGCAAATGCCAAATTGAAAGTGGTGGGAGAGTGTGGTAGGTGGCAGAGGAGTGGGGGAAATAACTTTTACAAAGGGATCTGGGAGGGGGTATGGAGGGGGGGGCAGTACACTACAGAAAGAGTGGGGTTTATTTAATTTTTTTTTAAAAAAAGCCACATTTGATTGCAAAATGGGTACTGGCAGGCAGTACCCAAAATGGTGGCAAATAGTGGGAGTAGGGTTAGAGAGCTCTGGGGGGGGGGGGGACAGGGAGGTTGAGGGCTAAGGGGGGATCCTACACAGCAGAATTTTTTTTATTTATTTATTAAGTTAAAAAAAAGCCTTTTATTGTAGTACTGGCAGACTTTATGCCAGTACTTAAGATGGCAGGGACAATTGTGGGGGGTGGGAAGAGAGCTGTTTGGGTAGGATCAGGGTGTGGGATGTGTCAGGTGGGAGGCTGACCTCTACACTAAAGCTAAAATTAACCGTTCAAGCTCCTTACAAGGTACCTAATTAACCCCGTCACTGCTGGGCATAATACAAGTGTGGTGCGCAGCGACATTTAGCGGCCTTCTACCAAAAACCAATGCCAAAGCCATAAATGTCTGCTATTTCATAAATGTCTGCTACTTCTGAACAAAGGGGATCCCAGAGAAGCATTTACAACCATTTGTGCCATAATTGCACAAACTGTTTGTAAATAATTTCGGTGAGAAACCCAAAGTTAGTGGGGGGAAAAAAAACGAATTTTTTTTTTTATTTGATTGAATTTGGCGGAAAAATGGTGGCATGACATATATCAAAATGGGCCTAGATCAATACTTTGGGTTGTCTACTACACTACACTAAAGCTAAAATTAACCCTATATGCTCCCTACAAGCTACATAATTCACCCCTTCACTGCTGGGCCTAATACAAGTGTGTTGCGCAGCGGCATTTAGCGGCCTTCTAATTACCAAAAAGTAATTTACAACCATTTGTGCCATAATTGCACAAGTTGTTTGTAAATAATTTCAGTGAGAAACCTAAAGTTTGTGAAAAAGTTTGTGAAAAAGTGAACGATTTTTTTTTATTTAATCGCATTTGGCGGTGAAATGGTGGCATGAAATATACCAAAATGGGCCTAGATCAATACTTTGGGTTGTCTACTAAAAAAAAATATATACGCATGTCAAGGCAAATTCAGGGGTTCCTGACAGATATCAGTGTTCCAATGTAACTATTGCTAATTTTGGAGAAAAAAAATATGGTTTGGAAATAGCAAAGTGCTACTTGTATTTATTGCCCTGTAACTTGCAAAAAAGCAAAGCACATGTAAACATTGGGTATTTCTAAACTCAGGACAAAATTTAGAAACTATTTAGCATTGGTGTTTTTTGGTGGTTGTAGATGTGTAACAGATTTTGGGGGTCAAAGTTAAAAAAAAATAAAAAATCAATTTTTTCATCATATTTTATATATTTTTTTTATAGTAAATTATAAGATATGATGAAAATAATGCTTTAGAAAGTCCATTTAATGGATGAAACTGTATATAATATGTGTGGGTACAGTAAATGAGTAAGAGGAAAATTACAGCTAAACACAAACACCACAGAAATGTAAAAATAGCCCTGGTCCTTAAAGGGACAGTCCAGTAAAAAAAAAAAAAAGTTCATGATTTAAATAGGGCATGTAATTTTAAACAACTTTCCAATTTACTTTTATTACCGATTTTGCTTTGTTCTTTGGTATTATTAGTTGAAAGCTAAACCTAGGAGGTTCATATTCTAATTTCTTAGACCTTGAAGGCCGCCTCTAATCTGAAAGCATCTTGACAGTTTTTCACCACTAGAGGGCGTTAGTTCATGTGTTTCATATAGATAACATTGAGCTCAGGCACATGAAGCTCCTAGGAGTCAGCACTGATTGGCTAAAAATGCAAGTCTGTCAAAAGAACTGAAATAAGGGGGCAGTTTGCAAAGGCTTAGATACAAGGTAATCACAGAGGTAAAAAGTATATTATTATAACTGTATTGGTTATGCAAAACTGGGGAATGGGTAATAAAGGGATTATCTACCTTTTTAAACAACAAAAATTCTGGTGTTTACCGTCCCTTTAAGGGTAAGACATTGAAAAATGGCCTTGTCCTTAAGGGGCTAAATAACTTTCCAATTTCTTTCTATTATCTAATTTGTTTCATTCTCTTTGTATCCTTTGTTGAAGGTATATCTAAGTATGCTCTGATAGGTGGCTTCACATATATACCTCATGTAGTGTATTACTGCTTCTTCAACAAAGGATACCAAGAAAATGAAGCAAATTAAATAAAATAAGTAAATTAGAAAGTTGTTTAAATGATATGATCTATCTCATGAAAGAAAAAATGTAGGTTTGATGTCCCTTTAAATTATCTTTTTAAAACGGAAAGGGTTTACTATCCAAATAATCCACATATGACAAGCAAGTTTAACTAAGAATATATATATATATTTTCCTATTCTCATATATTTACTTAAACCCAAAACTCATATATTTACTTGAACCCAAATTTTTTGTTTTGTGATTCAGATAGAGCATAAAATTTTAAGCAACTTTCTAATTTACTCCTGTTATCAAATTTTCTTCATTCTCTTGGTATCTTTATTTAAAATGCAAGAATGTAAGTTTAGATGCCGGCCCATTTTTGGTGAACAACCTGGGTTGTCCTTGCTGATTGGTGGATAAATTCATCCACCAATAAAAAAAGTGCTATCCAGAGTTCTGAAACCCCAAAAAAAGCTTAGATGCTTTCTTTTTCAAATAAAGATAGCAAGATAACAAAGAAAATTTGATAATAGGAGTAAATTAGAAAGTTGCTTAAAATTGCATGCTCTATCTGAATCACGAAAGAAAAAAATTGGGTTCAGTGTCCCTTTAAATGTATTCTGAGTGATACTCTTTTATGGGGCTAAAAGAATTGTCTACTAGTGATGTTACGAACATAAAATTTTGCGTTCGCGAACCGCGAACACAAACTTCCTCAAAAGTTTGCGACCGGGCGAACCGCCATTGACTTCAATAGGCAGGCGAATTTTAAAACCCACAGGGACTCTTTCTGGCCACAATAGTGATGGAAAAGTTGTTTCAAGGGGACTAACACCTGGACTGTGGCATGCCGGAGGGGGATCCATGGCAAAACTCCCACGGAAAATTACATAGTTGATGCAGAGTCTGGTTTTAATCCATAAAGGGCATAAATCACCTAAGATTCCTAAATTGTTTGGAATAACGTGCTTTAAAACATCAGGTATGATGTTGTATCGATCAGGTAGTGTAAGGGTTATGCCCGCTTCACCGTGACAGACCAAACTCCCCGTTTAACGCACCACAAACAACCGCAAACAGTCCATTTGCACAACCGCAAACTCCCCATTTGCACAAGGTTGGATACCAAGCTAGCCATGTCCCGTTCCTTGTCCTCACTGATGTCATTGAAGGTCTCTTCCTCCACCCAGCCACGTACAACACCAAGGGTCCCCGAAAGGTGACAACAAGCCAGCCCCCTGGGACGCCTGCTGTGTTTGGTCTTCCACCTCCTCAAAGCCACCTTCCTCCTCTGACTCCTCTTCTTCAGACTCCTCTCTCTGCGTTGCCTCTCTCTGCGTTATTATAAGGTGTGTTAAGTAGTACTATTCCTATCATTTTAATCCCTGTTACGTCCCCTATCAGGGGACGTGTATATGGCATGGATTTTAGGAACCGGGAGATGGAAAAAGATGCTTGGTCGGTCCTCCTACTTCAAATTTGGGGCACTGCGCGTGCAATCTACTGTGCCACCAGATATGAGTGGTGTGTTAAGTAGTACTATTCTTATCAGTTTAATCCCTGTTACGTCCCCTATCAGGGGACGTGTATATGGCATGGATTTTAGGAACCGGGAGATGGAAAAAGATGCTTGGTCGGTCCTCCTACTTCAAATTTGGGGCACTGCGTGTGCAATCTACTGTGCCACCAGATATGAGTGGTGTGTTAAGTAGTACTATTCTTATCAGTTTAATCCCTGTTACGTCCCCTATCAGGGGACGTGTATATGGCATGGATTTTAGGAACCGGGAGATGGAAAAAGATGCTTGGTCGGTCCTCCTACTTCAAATTTGGGGCACTGCGCGTGCAATCTACTGTGCCACCAGATATGAGTGGTGTGTTCAGTAATACTATTCTTATCAGTTTAATCCCTGTTACGTCCCCTATCAGGGGACGTGTATATGGCATGGATTTTAGGAACCGGGAGATGGAAAAAGATGCTTGGTTGGTCCTCCTACTTCAAATTTGGGGTACTGCGCCTGCAATCTACTGTGCCACCAGATATGAGTGGTGTGTTAAGTAGTACTATTCTTATCAGTTTGATCCCTGTTACGTCCCCTATCAGGGGACGTGTATATGGCATGGATTTTAGGAACCGGGAGATGGAAAAAGATGCTTGGTCGGTCCTCCTACTTCAAATTTGGGGCACTGCGCGTGCAATCTAATGTGCCACCAGATAGGAGTGGTGTGTTAAGTAGTACTATTCCTATCAGTTTAATCCCTGTTATGTGCCTTTTTTTATTGGTTTGGTTTTTGAAGCCACAGTGCTGCACCAGATGTACACATGCCTGAAAAATTAGGTATTGTTGCAGCCGCTGCTGTAGCAGCGGCCAGAAAAATTGATGTTTGTTTCCCAGTTGATGTTTGTTTTCCTAGTTGGTGGCGGATAAGTCACGCAAGTCATCCGGCATTCAGAGATAAAATACAGCAGCGTGTGGACCATTTTTAGCCCAAGGCAGCTCATCTCATCAGGTCTTTTTTAGTCTAATGTATCGCCCAATGTCAGTCCCTTCGGGATCCATCCCTCATTCATCTTAATAAAGGTGAGGTAATCTAGACTTTTTTGACCTAGGCGACTTCTCTTCTCAGTGACAATACCTCCTGCTGCACTGAAGGTCCTTTCTGACAGGACACTTGAAGCGGGGCAGGCCAGAAGTTCTATCGCAAATTGGGATAGCTCAGGCCACAGGTCAAGCCTGCACACCCAGTAGTCAAGGGGTTCATCGCTCCTCAGAGTGTCGAGATCTGCAGTTAAGGCAAGGTAGTCTGCTACCTGTCGGTCGAGTCTTTCTTTGAGGGTGGACCCCGAAGGGCTGTGGCGATGCATAGGACTTAAAAAGCTCCGCATGTCCTCCATCAACAACACGTCTGTAAAGAATCCTGTCCTTGCCGGCGTGGTCGTGGGAGGAGGAGGATTACTTTCACCTCTTCCCCTGTTAGATTCCCGTTGTGCTGTGACATCACCCTTATACGCTGTGTAAAGCATACTTTTTAATTTCTTTTGGAACTGCTGCATCCTTTCCGACTTGCGGTAATTCTGTAACATTTCAGGCACTTTATGCTTATACCGGGGGTCTAGTAGCGTGGACACCCAGTACAGGTCGTTCTCCTTCAGCTTTTTTATATGAGGGTCCCTCAACAGGCACGACAGCATGAAAGACCCCATTTGCACAAGGTTGGATGCCGAGCTACTGATGTCCCATTCCTCGTCCTCAGTGATCTCACTGAAGGTATCTTCTTCCCCCCAGCCACGTACAACACCACGGGTACCAGATAGGTGACAACGAGCATCCTGGGATGCCTGTTGTGGTTGGTCTTCCTCCTCCTCCTCAAAGCCACATTCCTCCTCTGACTCCTCTTCCTCACAATCCTCTTCCAGCGTTGCTGCAGGTCCAGCAAGCGATGCTGATAAGGCTGTTTCTGGTGGTGATGGTGACCACAACTCTTCCTCTTCACGCTCATCAACGGCCTGATCCAGCACTCTTCGCAGGGCACGCTCCAGGAAGAAAACAAATGGTATGATGTTGCTGATGGTGCCTTCGGTGCGACTGACTAGGTTTGTCACCTCCTCAAAAGGACGCATGAGCCTACAGGCATTGCACATGAGCGTCCAGTAACGTGGCAAAAAAAATCCCAGCTCCGCAGAGGCTGTCCTAACACCCCGGTCATACAAATAGTCGTTAACGGCTTTTTCTTGTTGGATCAGGCGGTCGAACATTAGGAGTGTTGAATTCCAATGTGTCGGGCTGTCGCAAATCAAGCGCCTCACTGGCATGTTGTTTCGCCGCTGGATATCTGAAAAGTGCGCCATGGCCGTGTAGGAACGCCTGAAATGGCCACACACCTTCCTGGCCTGCTTCAGGATGTCCTGTAAGCCTGGGTACTTATGCACAAAGCGTTGTACGATCAGATTACACACATGTGCCATGCACGGCACATGTGTCAACTTGCCCAAATTCAATGCCGCCACCAAATTTCTTCCGTTGTCAGAAACCACTTTGCCGATCTCCAGTTGGTGCGGAGTCAGCCACTGATCCACCTGTGCATTCAGGGTGGACAGGAGTGCTGGTCCGGTGTGACTTTCTGCTTTCAGGCAAGTCAACCCCAAGACGGCGTGAAACTGCCGTATCCGGTATGTGGAATAGTACCTGGGGAGCTGGGGGGGGGTGCCGTTGATGTGGAGCAAGACACAGCAGCAGAAGAGGACTCAGCCGAGGAGGTTATGGAAGAGGATGGAGTAGGAGGAGTAGAGGAGGTGGCAGCAGGCCTGCCTGCAAGTCGTGGCAGTGTCACCAACTCCTCTGCAGAGCTACGCATTCCATGCTTGGCAGCCGTCAGCAGGTTTACCCAATGCGCAGTGTAGGTGATATACCTGCCCTGACCATGCTTTGCAGACCAGGTATCAGTGGTCATATGGACCCTTGCCCCAACACTGTGTGCCAGACATGCCATTACTTCCTTTTGCACAATCGAGTACAGGTTGGGGATTGCCTTTTGTGCAAAGAAATTTCGGCCGGGTACCTTCCACTGCGGTGTCCCAATAGCTACAAACTTTTTTGAACGCCTCAGACTCCACCAGCTTGTATGGTAAAAGCTGGCGGGCTAAGAGTTCAGACAAGCCAGCTGTCAGACGCCGGGCAAGGGGGTGACTTGGTGACATTGGCTTCTTACGCTCAAACATGTCCTTGACAGACACCTGACTGTGGGCTGATGAGCAGGAACTGTTCAAGGCGAGAGACGGAGTGGCAGAAAATTGAGAGGGGACAAGGAGGACAGCAGTGGTTGACGTGGCTGAAGATGCTGGACCAGGAGGAGGATGGCAGCTTTGAGTTTGTGTGCTGCTTGTACTCATGTGTTGATCCCATAGGCGTTTGTGATGTGCGATCATGTGCCTTCGCAAAGCAGTTGTACCTAGGTGGGTGTTGGACTTCCCACGACTCAGTTTCTTTTGGAACAGGTTGCAAATGGCATCGCTGTTGTCAGAGGCAGACACACAAAAAAAATGCCACACTGCTGAGCTCTGCGATGACGGCATTCTGGTGGTGGCAACAGCATGCGTTGATTGGCGTGCTGTCTGGCTGACCCCGGGTGCCGATGCATGCTGTCTGACTGTGCAACTAGCTCCTTGCGACGACCTCCCCCTGCTTCCAACTCGTCTCATCCTCCTCCTCTCTGTCTCCCCATCTGAACTTTCCCCCTGTTCTTCTTCTCTTCTAGCGGGCACCCACGTGACATCCACGGACGCATCGTCATCATCAACCGCTTCACTTGTATCAGACAACTCAACAAAGGAAGCAGCAGCGGGTACAACATCATCATCATCACACCGTACGTCCATGTCTGTAATGCTGCCTGACTGAGACATATCACTGTTATCTACATCCTCTGTCAATGATGGTTGCGCATCACTCATTTCTTCCAACTGATGTGTAAATAACTCCTCTGACAGATCAAGTGAAGCGGCTGTGGTGCTAGTGTTGGTGGTGGCGGCAGGCGGGCGAGTGGTAACTTGAGAGGTGCCCGAAGCTAAGCTGGAGGAGGATGGTGCGGCAAGGTTCCGAGCGGAAGCTGTAGAAGATTGGGTGTCCTGTGTTAGCCAGTCAACTATGTCCTCAGAACTGTTCGAGTTCAGGGTACGTGGCCTCTGAACACTGGGCATTATTCTAGGGCCAAAGGGAATCACAGCACCGCGACCACGACGGCACCTGCGGGGTGGCCTGCCTCTGCCTGTCATTTTTTTTTAAATGTACACTTACACTACTATTAAACAAGATATGAGTGGTGGCACTGGGCAAGTGGGCACAGTATACGCTGTGAGCCTGACACAAAAAAGCAGACTGATGTTTCACAGTCAAAAAAGTTTTTTTTTTTTAAATGTACACTTACACTACTATTAAACAAGATATGAGTGGTGGCACTGGGCAAGTGGGCACAGTATACGCTGTGAGCCTGACACAAAAAAGCAGACTGATGTTTCACAGTCCAAAAAGTTTTTTTTTTAAAATATACACTTACACTACTATTAAACAAGATATGAGTGGTGGCACTGGGCAAGTGGGCACAGTATACGCTGTGAGCCTGACACAAAAAAGCAGACTGATGTTTCACAGTCCAAAAAGTTTTTTTTTTTTAAATGTACACTTACACTACTATTAAACAAGATATGAGTGGTGCCACTGGGCAAGTGGGCACAGTATACGCTGTGAGCCTGACACAAAAAAGCAGACTGATGTTTCACAGTCCAAAGTTTTTTTTTTTTTAAATGTACACTTACACTACTATTAAACAAGATATGAGTGGTGCCACTGGGCAAGTGGGCACAGTATACGCTGTGAGCCTGACACAAAAAGCAGACTGATGTTTCACAGTCCAAAAAGTTTTTTTTTTTTAAATGTACACTTACACTACTATTAAACAAGATATGAGTGGTGGCACTGGGCAAGTGGGCACAGTATACGCTGTGAGCCTGACACAAAAAAGCAGACTGATGTTTCACAGTCCAAAAAGTTTTTGTTTTTTTTAAATGTACACTTACACTACTATTAAACAAGATATGAGTGGTGGCACTGGGCAAGTGGGCACAGTATACGCTGTGAGCCTGACACAAAAAAGCAGACTGATGTTTCACAGTCCAAAAAGTTTTTTTTTTTTTTAAATGTACACTTACACTACTATTAAACAAGATATGAGTGGTGGCACTGGGCAAGTGGGCACAGTATACGCTGTGAGCCTGACTCAAAAAAGCAGACTGATGTTTCACAGTCCAAAAAGTTTATTTTTTTTTTAAATGTACACTACTATTAAACAAGATATCAGTGGTGGCACTGGGCAAGTGGGCACAGTATACGCTGTGAGCCTGACACACACGCTGGCAGGCAGGCAACTGCAATTATATTACACAAGCAGACTGATGTTTCACAGTCAAAAAAGTTTTTTTTTTTTTTAAATGTACACTTACACTACTATTAAACAAGATATGAGTGGTGGCACTGGGCAAGTGGGCACAGTATACGCTGTGAGCCTGACACAAAAAAGCAGACTGATATTTCACAGTCCAAAAAGTTTTTTTTTTTTTTAAATGTGCACTTACACTACTATTAAACAAGATATGAGTGGTGCCACTGGGCAAGTGGGCACAGTATACGCTGTGAGCCTGACACAAAAAAGCAGACTGATGTTTCACAGTCAAAAAAGTTTTTTTTTTTAAATGTACACTACTATTAAACAAGATATGAGTGGTGGCACTGGGCAAGTGGGCACAGTATACTCTGTGAGTCTGACACACACGCTGGCAGGCAGGCAACTGCAATTATATTACACAAGCAGACTGATGTTTCACAGTCAAAAAAGTTTTTTTTTTTTAAATTTACACTACTGTTACACCAGATATGAGTGGTGGCACTGGGCAAGTGGGCACAGTATACGCTGTGAGCCTGACACACACGCTGGCAGGCAACTGCAATTATATTACACAAGCAGACTGATGTTTCACAGTCAAAAAAGTTTTTTTTTTTAAATTTACACTACTGTTACACCAGATATGAGTGGTGGCACTGGGCAAGCGGGCACAGTATACGCTGTGAGCCTGGCACACACACTGGCAGGCAGGCAGGCAACTGCAATTAGATTACACAAGCAGACTGATGTTTCACAGTCAAAAAAGTTTTTTTTTTTTTTTTTAATTTACACTACTGTTACGCCAGATATGAGTGGTGGCACTGGGCAAGTGGGCACAGTATACGCTGTGAGCCTGACACACACGCTGGCAGGCAGTCAGGCAACTGCAATTAGATTACACAGGAAAAAAAAAAAAGCAGCCCTCAAAGGGCTTTTTGGGGTGCTGTCCTTACAGCAGAGATCAGATGAGTCCTTCAGGACTGTAGTGGACACTGAATACACTAGCCTAGCTATAGATTTCCCTACTAAATCAGCAGCAGCTACACTGTCCCTCCTCTCACTAAGAATGCAGCTTCCGAATGAATCTAAAATGGATGCTGTCCAGGAGGTAGGAGGGTCTGGGAGGGAGGGTCTGCTGCTGATTGGCTGGAATGTGCCTGCTGACTGTGAGGTACAGGGTCAAAGTATTACTCAATGATGACGAATAGGGGGTGGATCGAACATCGCATATGTTCGCCCGCCGCGGCGAACACGAACATGCTATGTTCGCCGGGAACTATTCGCCGGCGAACAATTCGCGACATCACTATTGTCTACCCATTCACTGGAAAAGTTATGCCCCTTAATTTAAGATCAAAACAGTTCTATTACTATAATGAAATAAAGTGCCAATAGTCTCTCTGTTATATCTCTAAAACTATAACCTCTAGTATACAGAAATAATATCTATGTATGGCTTAACTCAGGGTCCTTCCAATAATATGTTCTGCAATTATAATGATATTTATATAAATGATTGTTATCAACATTGGGATGAGCATTAGGATTCTGTTATATAATGTTAATTCATGTTAAAAAGTTTGTATCTCCTTAGAACATGAAATAAAAATGATTTGAAAGAAAAAGAGTCCAGCTATAAGTCTCTCTGGAACAACCCCCACATACCCTCTGCCATATGAGTGGTGCCACTGGGCAAGTGGGCACAGTATACGCTGTGAGCCTGACAAAAAAAAAGCAGACTGATGTTTCACAGTCAAAAAAGTTTTTTTTTTTTAAATGTACACTTACACTACTATTAAACAAGATATGAGTGGTGGCACTGGGCAAGTGGGCACAGTATACGCTGTGAGCCTGACACACACGCTGGCAGGCAGGCAACTGCAATTATATTACACAAGCAGACTGATGTTTCACAGTCAAAAAAGTTTTTTTTTTTTAAATGTACACTTACACTACTATTAAACAAGATATGAGTGGTGCCACTGGGCAAGTGGGCACAGTATACGCTGTGAGCCTGACACAAAAAAGCAGACTGATGTTTCACAGTCCAAAAAGTTTTTTTTTTTTAAATGTACACTACTATTAAACAAGATATGAGTGGTGGCACTGGGCAAGTGGGCACAGTATACGCTGTGAGCCTGACACACACGCTGGCAGGCAGGCAACTGCAATTATATTACACAAGCAGACTGATGTTTCACAGTCAAAAAAGTTTTTTTTTTTTTAAATGTACACTTACACTACTATTAAACAAGATATGAGTGGTGGCACTGGGCAAGTGGGCACAGTATACGCTGTGAGCCTGACACAAAAAAGCAGACTGATATTTCACAGTCCAAAAAGTTTATTTTTTTTTTAAATGTACACTACTATTAAACAAGATATCAGTGGTGGCACTGGGCAAGTGGGCACAGTATACGCTGTGAGCCTGACACACACGCTGGCACGCAGGCAACTGCAATTATATTACACAAGCAGACTGATGTTTCACAGTCAAAAAAGTTTTTTTTTTTTTAAATGTACACTTACACTACTATTAAACAAGATATGAGTGGTGCCACTGGGCAAGTGGGCACAGTATACGCTGTGAGCCTGACACAAAAAAGCAGACTGATGTTTCACAGTCCAAAAAGTTTATTTTTTTTTTAAATGTACACTACTATTAAACAAGATATCAGTGGTGGCACTGGGCAAGTGGGCACAGTATACGCTGTGAGCCTAACACACACTCTGGCAGGCAGGCAACTGCAATTATATTACACAAGCAGACTGATGTTTCACAGTCAAAAAAGTTTTTTTTTTTTTAAATGTACACTTACACTACTATTAAACAAGATATGAGTGGTGGCACTGGGCAAGTGGGCACAGTATACGCTGTGAGCCTGACACAAAAAAGCAGACTGATATTTCACAGTCCAAAAAGTTTATTTTTTTTTTAAATGTACACTACTATTAAACAAGATATCAGTGGTGGCACTGGGCAAGTGGGCACAGTATACGTTGTGAGCCTGACACACACGCTGGCAGGCAGGCAACTGCAATTATATTACACAAGCAGACTGATGTTTCACAGTCAAAAAAGTTGTTTTTTTTTAAATGTACACTTACACTACTATTAAACAAGATATGAGTGGTGCCACTGGGCAAGTGGGCACAGTATACGCTGTGAGCCTGACACAAAAAAGCAGACTGATGTTTCACAGTCAAAAAAGTTTTTTTTTTTAAATGTACACTACTATTAAACAAGATATGAGTGGTGGCACTGGGCAAGTGGGCACAGTATACGCTGTGAGCCTGACACACACGCTGGCAGGCAACTGCAATTATATTACACAAGCAGACTGATGTTTCACAGTCAAAAAAGTTTTTTTTTTTAAATTTACACTACTGTTACACCAAATATGAGTGGTGGCACTGGGCAAGCGGGCACAGTATACGCTGTGAGCCTGGCACACACACTGGCAGGCAGGCAGGCAACTGCAATTAGATTACACAAGCAGACTGATGTTTCACAGTCAAAAAAGTTTTTTTTTTTTTTTTTAATTTACACTACTGTTACGCCAGATATGAGTGGTGGCACTGGGCAAGTGGGCACAGTATACGCTGTGAGCCTGACACACACGCTGGCAGGCAGTCAGGCAACTGCAATTAGATTACACAGGAAAAAAAAAAAAGCAGCCCTAAAAAGGGCTTTTTGGGGTGCTGTCCTTACAGCAGAGATCAGATGAGTCCTTCAGGACTGTAGTGGACACTGAATACACTAGCCTAGCTATAGATTTCCCTACTAAATCAGCAGCAGCTACACTGTCCCTCCTCTCACTAAGAATGCAGCTTCCGAATGAATCTAAAATGGATGCTGTCCAGGAGGTAGGAGGGTCTGGGAGGGAGGGTCTGCTGCTGATTGGCTGGAATGTGCCTGCTGACTGTGAGGTACAGGGTCAAAGTATTACTCAATGATGACGAATAGGGGGTGGATCGAACATCGCATATGTTCGCCCGCCGCGGCGAACACGAACATGCTATGTTCGCCGGGAACTATTCGCCGGCGAACAATTCGCGACATCACTATTGTCTACCCATTCACTGGAAAAGTTATGCCCCTTAATTTAAGATCAAAACAGTTCTATTACTATAATGAAATAAAGTGCCAAATATGAGTGGTGGCACTGGGCAAGTGGGCACAGTATACGCTGTGAGCCTGACACACACGCTGGCAGGCAGGCAACTGCAATTATATTACACAAGCAGACTGATGTTTCACAGTCAAAAAAGTTTTTTTTTTTTTAAATTTACACTACTGTTACACCAGATATGAGTGGTGGCACTGGGCAAGTGGGCACAGTATACGCTGTGAGCCTGGCACACACGCTGGCAGGCAGTCAGGCAACTGCAATTAGATTACACAGGAAAAAAAAAAAAGCAGCCCTAAAAAGGGCTTTTTGGGGTGCTGTCCTTACAGCAGAGATCAGATGAGTCCTTCAGGACTGTAGTGGACACTGAATACACTAGCCTAGCTATAGATTTCCCTACTAAATCAGCAGCAGCTACACTGTCCCTCCTCTCACTAAGAATGCAGCTTCCGAATGAATCTAAAATGGATGCTGTCCAGGAGGTAGGAGGGTCTGGGAGGGAGGGTCTGCTGCTGATTGGATGGAATGTGCCTGCTGACTGTGAGGTACAGGGTCAAAGTATTACTCAATGATGACAAATAGGGGGTGGATCGAACATCGCATATGTTCGCCCGCCGCGGCGAACACGAACATGCTATGTTCGCCGGGAACTATTCGCCGGCGAACAATTCGCGACATCACTATTGTCTACCCATTCACTGGAAAAGTTATGCCCCTTAATTTAAGATCAAAACAGTTCTATTACTATAATGAAATAAAGTGCCAATAGTCTCTCTGTTATATCTCTAAAACTATAACCTCTAGTATACAGAAATAATATCTATGTATGGCTTAACTCAGGGTCCTTCCAATAATATGTTCTGTAATTATAATGATATTTATATAAATGATTGTTATCAACATTGGGATGAGCATTAGGATTCTGTTATATAATGTTAATTCATGTTAAAAAGTTTGTATCTCCTTAGAACATGAAATAAAAATGATTTGAAAGAAAAAGAGTCCAGCTATAAGTCTCTCTGGAACAACCCCCACATACCCTCTGCCATATGGGTTTTCCAATTCCTGTTAATAGTAGAAATGTATACTCAAGGCTTAAAGGGACAGTCTACTTGGTTTTGTTTTATTGTTTAAAAAGATAGATAACTTTATTACCCATTCCCCAGTTTTGTATAGCCAACATTGTTATATTAATGTACTTTACAACCTCTAGGTTTGCCTGTTTCTAAGCCCCTGCAGGCCATCCCCTTATCACAATGCTTTTTATTAGCTTTTTAAATTTTGCACAACAGCCAGACAGTACTAGTTCATGTGTGCCATATAGATAACACTGTGCTCACTGCCATGGAGAACAATAATGTTTATACAAGAGCCAGTACTGATTGGCTAAAATAAACTGATAAACTGGCGATGTCCAGAAATGTAAGTAAATACACATTTCTGGAGTCACCAGTGACTTACGGCAGTTTAGAAACTGCCGGTGCATAAGGAATAAAAAAAAGTTAAATCGCCCGTAAAAGTCTAACCCGCTTCCCAAAAATAAACCCAACACTTCAAAACCCCTATATCTGCCATCACCCCACATCACAACTAATAATAAAAGTATTAACCCATAAACCGCCAACCCCCCACAATGCAATATGCATAATATACATAATGAAACTATTAACCCCTAATCCGCCAGTCACCCACATTGCAAACTGCCTAATGAATGTATTAACCCCTAATCTGCCATCCCCCCACATCGCAAACTACATAATAAATATATTAACCTCTAATCCGCCATCCCCCCACAACGCAATAAACCTAATTAACCTATTAACCCCTAAACTGCCAACCCCCGACAACGCAATAAACCTGATTAACTTATTAACCCCTAAACCGCCAACCCCCCACAATGCAATAAACTAATTTAATTACTAAGCCCCCTAACCTAACACCCCCTAAATTAACCCCAATTACATAAAATAATAAAATACTCAGTTAAAATTAAAATAAATCTAAAATTACAAAACATAAAAAAGTTTAAAATTACAGAAAATAATAAACCAAATTATCAAAAATACAAAAAGTAAACCTAATGTAATACCCCTATGAAAATTAAAAAGCCCCCCAAAATAAAAACACCCCCTAATCTAAACTAAACTACCAATAGCCCTTAAAACACCTTTTGTAGGGCATTGCCCTAAGTTAATCAGCTCTTTTACATACAAAAAATACTAAGTCCCCCCTCACCGCACACTGAGGATTGAATGCAAAGTACCCGTTTTATATTTGGGGTACCTTGCAATCATATTGGCTGAAATTTTCAAATCAGCCAATAGGATGAGAGCTACTGAAATCCTATTGGCTGTTAGGGGGGACTTAATTTTTTTTTATGTAAAAGAGCTGATTAACTGAGGCCAATGCCATAAAAATGACCCTTTTAAGGGCTATTGGTAGTTTAGTTTAGATAAGGGGGTGTTTTTATTTGGGGGGGGGCTTTTTTATTTTCATAGGGGTATTAGATTAGGTTTAATTTTTTTATTTTTAACAATTTGGTTTATTTTTTTTCGTTGTGGGGGGTTGGCGGTTTAGGGGTTATTAGGTTAATTAAGTTTATTGCATTGTGGGGTGGTGGTGGTTTAGGGGTTAATCACTTTATTAGGCAGTTTGCGATGTGGGGGATAGCGGATTAGGGGTTAATACATTTATTTGGTAGATTGTGATGTGGGGGGATGGCGGATTAGGGGTTAATACATTTATTAGGTAGATTGCGATGTGGGAGTTGCAGGGGTCAAGTCCTACAAAAAAAGTGTGGGAACTCACCAAAACTTCCACCCCCTCCCCCCACAATCAATATTGTTAAAGCTGTGTAATGCGGCGATGCCATGTCGTAAAGGGAAGTCTGCCTTAAAAAGCAGGCTAAAAGTAAAAAAGTGAGTCATAGTGAACCTCATTTGCATATCTCACCCAGAATCTTTTGCTGCATTGGAAACAATGTAATCAGAGAGTTTCTATAGAAAAAGCAAGTCTTCTGACTTTTCTAGATTTGTAAATAGTTTACACAATTAGTTATTTTCTCTCTATATATATCCTATATAATAAAAGGTCAGGTATGTTTGTCAGATGCAGTCATGCGCAGTAGAGACTGCATAAGGATAAACATACCTGGCCTTGAGCAGCAGAGGAGTGCGCACTGCGGAAGCTGCCTGGTGGGGGCGTGGCTGGGCGTGCCGTGATGGGGACGTGGCCAGGCGTGCCATGATGGGGACGTGGCCGGGCGTGCAGTGATGGGGGCATGACCGGGCGTGCCATGATGGGGTCGTGGCCGGCGGGCGTGATGAGGGGGCGTTGCCGGGCGGGAGCACGCGTGAAGGGGCGTGGCCAACGGGAGCAGCCGTGGTGGCAGGGGCATGGTCAAGTGAGAGAGAAAAACAGAGGGGAGAGCAAAACAGAGGGGAGAGAGGAGGGGGAGAGAGAGAGAGACCAAAAGAGAGGGGGGAGAGACCAAAAGAGAGGGGGGGGAAAAGAGAGAAAGTGAGCAAAAGAGAGGGGGGAAAGAGAGAGGGAGAGCAAAAGAGAGGGGAGAGAGTGCAAAAGAGAGGGGGGGAGAGAGAGCAAAAAAGAGGGGGAGAGAGAGAGAGCGTAAAAGAGAGGGAGGAGAGAAAGGGAGCAAGGGTTGGAACCGCGGTACTTAAAAAAATTGGCCCGTGTACACGGGCTTTAGGACTAGTATATATATATATATACAGGGAGTGCAGAATTATTAGGCAAGTTGTATTTTTGAGGATTAATTTTATTATTGAACAACAACCATGTTCTCAATGAACCCAAAAAACTCATTAATATTAAAGCTGAATAGTTTTGGAAGTAGTTTTTAGTTTGTTTTTAGTTATAGCTATTTTAGGGGGATATCTGTGTGTGCAGGTGACTATTACTGTGCATAATTATTAGGCAACTTAACAAAAAACAAATATATACCCATTTCAATTATTTATTTTTACTAGTGAAACCAATATAACAATATCTCAACATTCACAAATATACATTTCTGACATTCAAAAACAAAACAAAAACAAATCAGTGACCAATATAGCCACCTTTCTTTGCAAGGACACTCAAAAGCCTGCCATCCATGGATTCTGTCAGTGTTTTGATCTGTTCACCATCAACATTGCGTGCAGCAGCAACCACAGCCTCCCAGACACTGTTCAGAGAGGTGTACTGTTTTCCCTCCTTGTAAATCTCATATTTGATGATGGACCACAGGTTCTCAATGGGGTTCAGATCAGGTGAACAAGGAGGCCATGTCATTAGATTTTCTTCTTTTATACCCTTTCTTGCCAGCCACGCTGTGGAGTACTTGGACGCGTGTGATGGAGCATTGTCCTGCATGAAAATCATGTTTTTCTTGAAGGATGCAGACTTCTTCCTGTACCACTGCTTGAAGAAGGTGTCTTCCAGAAACTGGCAGTAGGACGGGGAGTTGAGCTTGACTCCATCCTCAACCCGAAAAGGCCCCACAAGCTCATCTTTGATGATACCAGCCCAAACCAGTACTCCACCTCCACCTTGCTGGCGTCTGAGTCGGACTGGAGCTCTCTGCCCTTTACCAATCAAGCCACGGGCCCATCCATCTGGCCCATCAAGACTCACTCTCATTTCATCAGTCCATAAAACCTTAGAAAAATCAGTCTTGAGATATTTCTTGTGCTTTTAGGTACTCCAGTGATGTTGCAGCTCTGAAATATGGCCAAACTGGTGGCAAGTGGCATCTTGGCAGCTGCACGCTTGACTTTTCTCAGTTCATGGGCAGTTATTTTGCGCCTTGGTTTTTCCACACGCTTCTTGCGACCCTGTTGACTATTTTGAATGAAACGCTTGATTGTTCGATGATCACGCTTCAGAAGCTTTGCAATTTTAAGAGTGCTGCATCCCTCTGCAAGATATCTCACTATTTTTGACTTTTCTGAGCCTGTCAAGTCCTTCTTTTGACCCATTTTGCCAAAGGAAAGGAAGTTGCCTAATAATTATGCACACCTGATATAGGGTGTTGATGTCATTAGACCACACCCCTTCTCATTACAGAGATGCACATCCCCTAATATGCTTAATTGGTAGTAGGCTTTCGAGCCTATACAGCTTGGAGTAAGACAACATGCATAAAGAGGATGATGTGGTCAAAATACTCATTTGCCTAATAATTCTGCACACAGTGTATATATATATATATATATATATATATATATATATATATATATACACATATATACACACATACACACACACTGTATTTATATGTATATAATTTATATACTTTGGTTAATGAAAGCAGAATAAATCCAATAAAAGGTTGAATAGTTGCCTTTGGGCCGGAGAATCCTCCTCTGTCACAGATGCACACCCACTTAAGGTGCAATAGTCCTATTTCTGCTGAGGGGAGCTAAATAACCCCAGAGCAAGCCACAAAGAAATGTAAGCACCATGTGTTACAGACACTGGGGGCTAATAACACGACAGTCTTACATTTAGTGTATTGTAGAAAGTGTTACTGCCCATTACTAGAGGATCTCACCATCCCTCTAACAGATAGTGCTCCAGCTCCTCCCACCAGGAGCAGCAGTGTTTACTGAAGTGCTTCTTTTCTCGTTCCAGAGGGAACCTAGTTCCTCCTGCAAAATAATAGTGCAGGAACTCCTTTCCCATGCGTTCCCGCTCAACTTGACATCTGGGGAGTTGGTGGATTAGGAGTTAATAGATTTTATTTAGTTATTGTGGTGGTGGGATGACGGTTGACAGGTAGATATTGAGCATGCGTTAGGTGTTAGTTAGAACTTCCAGGAAGTTACGGTGCTCATATACTCAGCGCAAGGCTTGCTGCACTTGCCTATGTGTGGCGAAGTGAAAATGGAGTAAAATGTCTCCATTTTCACAGCGTAAGTCCTTGCACTGAATATATGATATATATTTGCAACGCGGTTCTATGTTAGTTTATGGGAAATAAAATTAGAGGGCGTCGGGTGAAATATACGCTCCACATTTATATACGGCGCCTTATATGTGATAGCAATACCGGAGTAAAAACTGGCGACGCTGCATATGTAATCTCGCCCAAGGTAATCACAGAGGTAAAAAGTGTATTAATGTATCAGTGTTAGTTATGCAAAACTGGGAACTCTTTTTTTTTTAAAATAACAATTTTCAAGTAGACTGTCCCTTAACAAAGTTTTATTCCACACAATCACTAATACCACACTTTAGTGACCCATTTAGAAAGTTCCTTAATTGGATTTAGCAGAAAAGGAAATTTGAGTAACAATATGTGGAACTCACTGCTTTATGAAACACCAAAACTGTGCACTTATTTTTTTTCAATATTTACATAACTAAAATAATTTTAAAAAACACATCTGCAAATCTTTCATTTAAAATACCTCATTCTATCATCATTCTATCTAGCATTTTTTTTAGTGTTTAAAGTTCCTTTCCAAATAAGCATAGATATTCTTTAATAACAATAATAGTATTATTAGTGGTAGTAATACAGGGGATTCTTGAAATGTGCTGTCAGCTGTAATAATTTATATATTGCTTTGATGTATATATCAAGTTCCAGTATACAGGAGCTTTTGAGTTTGAAAGAAATATAAGAGGATAGTTGATTTAATGCATTACTACTTGGAAAGGATATGAGATAATAAAAACAACTCACCTACGCTGAATATAAATAAGTCTATATGAGTGATATCATGTAATGAAGCACCCAAATTTGACACGATTAACGAGAATGTTTGTCGTCTGCTGTTTCATAAACATATCTCGCTTCTGTCTAGAAATATATTATTGTAGTTAACAGTATTTATTGCAAGAGGCAAAGTTTCCACCACTTAAAGGGCCATGATACCCAAATGTTTAAACACTTGAAAGTGATGCAGAATAGCTGTAAAAAGCTGACTAGAAAATATCACCTGAACATCTATATGTAAAAAAGAAAGATATTTTACCTCAAAATGTCCTACGTATTTACACCCCATTGTAAAGGACTTTAAGCAGCAAATCAGTATGCTTGTCCCAGGACAGGCAAGGGAGTGAGCCTCGTGCACACTCATATTATTTCCCTATTCAGTTTAAGGAAGTTTACTATGAAATCTCATGAGATCACAGTAAAATAGTTTATGACCTCAACACTGTTGATGCTGATTGGTTGCTGTTCATTTCTTCTCTTTTTTTTTTTCTTTATACCTGCAGCTGGGCAGTAACTGAAGTATAACTTTCTACACCGGACTTACTCTGGTGAGCTGAGGAAATTGTGAGGTAAAATATCTTCCTTTTTTACATAGAGCTGCTCAGGTGATATTTTCCTGTCAGCTTTTTACAGTTATACTGCATTAGTTTCAAGTGATTTAGCATATGAGTATTATGTCCCTTTAAATCCATTACTGAACCCAAATATTTTCTTTCATGATTCAGATAGAGCATGCAATTTTAAGCAACTTTCTATTATCAATTTTACTTCATTCTCTTTGTATCTTAGTTTGAAAAAGCAGAAATGTAAGCATAGGAGACGCCCATTTTGGGTTAAGCACCCTGGATAGCGCTTGCTTGATTGGTGTCTACATTTAGCCACCAATCAGCAAGCGCTTCCCAGGTTCTGAACCAAAGATGGGCCATCTTGTAAGCTTGTGTTTCCTGCAATTGAAGGGATAGTAAAGTAATGAAAGAAACTTTCATGATTCATCTAAAGGTCAGGCAATTTTGAACAAATGTCCAATTTACTTCTATTATAACATTTGCTTTGTCCTTTTGTTATACTTTTCTGAAAAGCATAGGAGGCTCAGGAGCAGCACTGAACTACTGGGAGCTAGCTGAACACATCTAGTGAGCCAATGACAAGAAGCATATATGTGCAGCCACTAATCACCACCTAGCTACCAGTAATGCAATGGGAAATCAGAACGGCCCTGAACATTTTGAAGAACGGTCCCAGACTGCCCAGCCCAGCCCAGCCCAGGTCCACCCCCTCTCCTTGCCTGCCAATGTAGTTGTTCTTATCTGCCCCCACAGGTCCCCACGCCATTGGCAAGAGTTGAGTGGCTTTAAATAAATTTCCTATGCATGCATTCAAGGCTCGCTCTGTGACCTCCTTGCCCAAAGGATGTGGCCTTGTGGCACCCAACCAGGAAAACGTCCAGTTTCCCGGCAGGTCAATCTGGCACTATGGATTGGAGAGTGTCTAGCCAAACTGTATTTTAGGAAAGGTGTCTGTAGTGTAATAATGTTTTTATATGACCTTTAAACATTTTTGGATAGATTACAATGGGCACGCTAACTGTTGTTGGCATGTGTCTGGTTTTTCGCTCGTATTACAAGTTGAAAGTAAACACGATCGTTTGAGCATTGGGTTAGCACAAGCTCAGAGCTCTGTTTCACAAACCACATCAAGATTTTTTTTTTTTTTTTTTAAATATTTCTTTATTTTGTGCCCAGCAGAGTTACATATTACAACAACAGGACAAAAAAAAAAACAACAAAAGGACAAAATCCTGATTTTTGTGCCACGCAGGGCCTCCAAATAAACAATATACATAAATACAATTTCCCTGGATGGAAATACATTAATAATATTTCAAAAGAACTTTGTTTTATACCCCCAATTCAATTGAATTTCCATACATTTTCCACTATACATTCCATACAATCTAAACATATTTTCCATTCTTAATTAACAACAAAAAAAAAAAAAAAAACTAATTTCTCGTAAGAATATTCTAAGATACAAATTCCGTATACAAACATATAATGGAGGAACCAGCTGCTTCTTCGTAAGCGTATTCCCACTTATAACTTTTACGTTTCCCCTACTTCAAATTATAAGTTTCCGTTTAATGTATTATTTACACAATTATCCTTCTTAGAAAAAAAAAATAATAAAAAAAAATATATAAACAGTAACTCTCCCGCCCTGCTATACATCGTTCTCCTCTAACCAACTACTCGGAAGGTGACCTGCCAATATATTAATTTGTACATATGCCGACTTCAATAGTGGTTTGACTAATATTTTCTGGGCAAATATTTGTAATGAGCGTATAAATGCTTCCCATTTCTTAAAGAAAATTGCAACATGTGCATCAGAAGGCAAATCTAGCATGATTTGCTCTATCATGCATTGTGTGAGTAAACTATTTTTAAGATGGGAACAAGTGGGCGCCCCTGTATCTTTCCAAGTTTTAAGTATTAGAGTACGGCCTATTAATATTATTGTATTGATAAGTTTAAAATTCTTCTGGACCCCCTGATACTTTATCAGAAAAAAAACCTCAACAGGTTTGATTGTATGTTCAAGATGAAGTTTCCTGTTCATCCAAAACGAAACTTTAGACCAAAATTGAATAATTTTGGGACATTCCCACATATATTGAAATAGATCTGCATAGGGCAGGTTACATCTAGAACAGTGCACTGAAGTTTTATACCACCTAGATATAATTTCTGGAGTAAGGTAGCTCCGTAAACTAATCTTGATTTGTGAATCGCGCCAGTAAGTTGATACCCAGGCCTGTTCTGTAATTTTAAAACTATCTATTATAGTCTGTTCTTGAATATCAGGAAATTTGTAAGACCATTTCGTCACCATATCCTTAATCTGCATATCAGAAGCCTTTTGTATATATAGATTGTACAAGGGGGCAATTTTATAAAACCCTATCCGATAACTATTAATTCTATTGTCCAGTTCCCCCAGAGACCAATTCGAGCCATAGTTTTGAATCAATTCATTGATAAAATGTCTCACTTGCAAAAATGCAAAAAATTCACATGATGGTAAGTCAAACTCTGAAGCTATCTTAGCATAAACAGTAGGGGACCCATCTCTATCCACTAATTGACCGACGAGCTTTAAATCTTTTCTTGCCCAATTCTGAAAGACCTTATTAGATATTCCGGGGATAAAATTTGGATTACCTATAATGGGTATAAACTGAGAGACATGCGCCGTGAGATCTAGCACATTACATAATTTCTGCCATGCTACAATAATATTCCTAAAACTGTTAAAAAAAAAAAAATTCTAGACGGAAGCGCAGTTAGAGGGCAATGTATAAGGGCTACAGGGTTAAATGGAAAAATCAAACCGGATTCCCAGTCATATGAGGTTATTTGCTCTTTTTTAGTAATCCAATCTATGGCAAATCTTGCCAGATTCACTATGTTATAACCTTGTATGTTGGGGAGTACTAGACCAGCATCAGATTTTAAATTCATCAAACGCTGAATGGCAATACGCGGTTTAGATTTTGGCCATAGAAACTTCGAACAAGCTTTGTTGTATCTCATAATATCGGCCTTATGTATTAATAATGGAATATTTTGTATAATGTATAAGAATTTAGGGAACAGAAGCGTCTTAATCAAAGCTACCCTAGCCGATAAAGAGATAGGCAAACATGCCCAATCCTCCAATTTCTTCTTAATCTTCTCTAATATAGGTATAAAATTTAAGTTATACCACTCATCTGGATTAGTCGACAATTTAAGACCTAAATAGGTAATTTGTGAGACTACGGTAAATGGATGCATAATTCTATGTCCGGGCTTATTATCTATCCAAAGAAGTTCTGATTTCAGCATATTAACCCTGTAGCCGGAGAACGAGCCATATTTGAAAAAAATCTCCTGTAATATCGGCAGGGATTTTTGTAGATCAGATAGAAATAATATCAAATCATCTGCATATAGTAGAAGAGTTATTTTCTGATCCACTATTGTGATACCCTCCAATTCTTTCCTTAACAAAATTGCTAAAGGTTCTAGTGAAATATTAAATAATAATGGTGAGAGAGGGCATCCCTGTCGGGTCCCTCTCTGTAAAAAGAAACGGTTCGAAACCATATTATTGATAATAATTGCAGATGCTGGGGAATTGTAAATTAGCCAGATAAACTTATTAAAATTACCTGCTATCCCGAATTTTCCTAATGAAGAGAACAGATGATCCCAGGTAACCCGGTCGAAGGCCTTCTCCGCATCAACTGTAAGAATGGCCTTATCAATAGCTGAAAAATGACTCGAAAATCTGTACTTATTCCAGAGTATATCCAGAAGTAAGACAACTTTCCTAGTATTTTTCACTGGGTTTCGTCCAGGCATAAAACCTGATTGATTTTCATGTATTACCTCACCAATATACGGCTTAAGACGACTCAATAATATGGCTGTCAAAAGCTTATAATCAGTATTTAGTACGGAGATAGGCCTATACGAACCGGGCAACTCGGGATCCCTGTCCTTCTTTAATATCAATGAAATATTAGCTGCAGCAAAGTATGGAGAACATGTGGTACAATCAGCATAATAAAAATTAAATAACTTACTTAACACTAGTACAATCTGGGGCTGCAGAATTTTATAAAATTCTGCTGGTAAAGCGTCTGGACCTGCAGCCTTATTTAATTTAGCGTTTTTAATGGCTGACACAATCTCAATATCTGTAATAGGGGCGTTAATTTCGTCCATTGTCGCATGAGAGAATCGCGGCATCTGGACCTTATTCCAAAATTCTTCCTTATTGCTAAGATTCGGCTTTTCACCTTTATATAAATTTGTAAAATAGTCAAAAAATATTTTCTCAATATCGCTTTGATTAGTATATCTATCTGTACCCTGTCGGATTGCCGGTATTGCATTTTTAGATATAGCTTTGGTAATTCTAGATAAAAAATTCGCAGATCTACCCACATGTCCTCCATAAATAGCTTTAATTCTAAAATCTTCTTGAATAGTATCCTGTTTTAATTGTGTGTCTCGCGCAACTTTAGCTTTAATATATATACTCCAACGAAAGTTATTTGGATTCGCAATATAGGCTCTGAAGGCATTTTTAACCTGGTTAGCTAATTGAATTTTGATACGGTTGCTTTTTTTCTTTAAATAAGACATGTGTGATTTAATTTCTCCACGCAGGACAGCTTTTGCCGACTCCCAATATATCTCTATTTTGTCGTAATAGTCTACATTATTATTACAAAATTCAGTAAATGTGTTGTTTAACCATTTTTGAAAATTAAGATTGTTAATTAAGTGCTTAGGAAAATAAATATGGTTATTCCGACTATTCAACAAATTAGAATTACATTTTAAGGATATGGCGGCGTGATCAGATATAACAATATCATCTATTCTTGCAAACCACATCAAAATTAATAACACCATCTAATAAAAATTATTTTAAAAAAATATTGCACACAAAAGTTATAATAGCTCAAAGATATTTTATAACAACAATACTTTATGTATTCCAACACTATTAAGTGTATTGTATTTTATAAAAATTGTTATTTATTGATATCATATTGATTAGGCTTTTTAGATATATTTTTAATTACGGCTATTTTTGGTAGTATTACTACTATATACTATTATATACTTTTATTTTGTGGCAAGGTCTATGGATATTGTGAAAATCATAATACCAAAATATATATAAAAATATATATAATTTTATTGAGGCTTTTATAAATTACAAAAATTGTGTAGTCATTCACAAAGATAATAAATGTACAAGAGATTTTCAGGCAACAACATTTAGGTACATAGTAGAATGAGCATCATTTGCAATCCCAATGCGTAATGTGAGGATATATGAGGCGTAGAAATAACAGCTAGAGAATTGCAAACAGAGTATATATTAAATTGATAATCTCCAATACTCCCCATAATGGTAAAAAGCAGTTCCTTACACTAGATGTAGCAGTGTGGAAGTATTCGATTAAGTGCTCAAGGCACAGGACGGGATATCCTTGATAGCAGTAGATGCCTGTAATGCTATTAGGCATAGGGAACAAACCTAAATGAAACCTCCTTTTTCTTTTTTGTATATAGCTATGAAGTAACTACTGCACAGGTCACTTTTGGACCTACTAGCTCATTGGAGTTATGACTAATGGTAGTTACAAGGAGGCCACTCTTGGGCCACTTGATGAATTAATAAAATTAGCATCTGTTAATACTTATATGATAATACAACATATGCAGTATATGTGAGATAAACAGTCTGAACTTTAACAGAGTAAGCAATATAATAACAATGATAAGAGAACATAAACTTGTAATATATCAGCGCAATTATATCAGCGGATAAGCACCGCTTGTAGTAAAAGTTAAAGGAACTTGGTATTATGGAGTTAAATTTACAGATCTGCATATCTGAATCCGAATGTTGCTTCATCTTATGATCGTAGTAAGTATGGTTTGTACGATAATAATGGGACAATTATTAGGTGGTTTTTATAACATTTGCACAAGGTACTCTATGCATTAGTAACAAGAAACTGGTAACCTCCTACGTAAATGACATAGAAATAGTGAATATGCATAGGCATATCGTAAAAAGTAGCATATGGTATACTGTTATCGTGAGCTTACTATACAATAATAATTAAGCAGCAAATGACTTGAATAGGTGGAGAGAGACCAATACGCTACACGGTGCCATTGACCAAGATAGGATATGGGCAACTAACTATAAGTTACTGAGCCTATTACTTAGCTTCTTAGTTAAGTAGGGTCAGTTAAGAAATATTAACAAGTGATAATGATGAGTAGTAACATCCTCCCTTCATTGACAGGCAGGTGCCAGGGAAAGCCTAACATATGTCTCAGCTATATAACCAGCCATCTAAGCGCTAATAAAATCTTAAGCTTTGAGGGACATGAGTAGAGCCATGTATTACTGATATAACATAATAGGCTGAAGTTATAGTATAGAATATTATGGGGGTATTGAGGGTGCACCGGAATGATAAAATAGTGGTACATAAATAGATATAATATAAACTAAGGTAACACACATGAGGCCCCAAACCCAAACTTAACCAATATCAAAACTGCCAGATGCATAAAGTCTTAATGACCCCCGTCAGCAAAACATCTGAACATACTGGGGTTCTCAAATCCCAGGTAAAAATACAGTCAGCCAATTCAGCATCTGAGGTCATAAGGTACTCCGTGATAAATGTCCTGTAAGTTTCTGGGGACTGAACGGAGCTTTCTATTTGAGGATCTACGTACGTCTCCAGTTGGAATTATAAATGGAGCCGCCATCCACATGTCCCTTAGCCCCTCCATCAGGGGATCCATAAGCAAGGAGGGATGTAGTAACTCTGGAGCTCGATCGCGGAAGTCGGCCGCACCTTCCCGATGAAAAGCCAGAGATAGGATTTTTATTTTCCCTATCAGATGCAGGAATGAGGTGAGTTGAAGTAATGCCGAGGTCTGTGCGACGGCACTCCGCTCCCCACAGCAGCTCAGGGTGAGTTCCACAGGTAGTATCCCCACTTTGCCTGGAGAAGGTGATCTGGCAAAGGGTGATGTCTTGTTGATGCTCCCAGACATTAAAGGGAAAGTTCGGACACTCTCCTGACTTCTCTCTCCTAGGTGTCGCAGGTTGCAATGCTACTGGTTGATTAGTGCATAGGAGATCTGTAACAGATCTCGAGTTAGCGGGTTGCTTGACTTTTGTTGTCGGAAGGCCACACTTTAATGCCTCAGTGAGGTCGTTGAATTGAGTGTCCATCTTATGTGCAATGTTTGCAAACAATAAACGCAAGGTCTTGTGGTTCTCCTCCATCATGTATATGCAGTTGAAAAACCCCAGCTCTACTCGGCGAACCAGGGGGTGGGGTTAGGGCCAATGTTACAAGGCCGCCACCTCGCCTCTCTAACTGTCCTGATTAGCTCCAGCTGTGATGATTTCTGTGATATTGGTATCAGTGGGTACAGCAACACTTCTAGAAGCAGTATCTATGTATAGGGATGGTAGATTTATAGCTATTGTATAGATAATTGGCGGATTATCCCTTAAGACATGAGGAGCTTCTGTTTTTTTATCCCATCATGGCTGCCGTTCAGACACGCCCCGCAAACTCTATTACTTTTGACAATAGATATCTCGCCACTTGCAGGGGCTACCCCTTTTTTATGATAATTCCACAAGGGCACCCCTGCGAGGGTCAACGTGAAAAACCACTTCTGATCTGGAGAAGATTAGATGATCGGGCCCATAGTGTAACTTAACAGCTCAGTAAACCTACAGTATGCAATAATCATAGAGATGATGCAGGTACTATACATACGTTCTGCAGCAATATAAGATCTTGTCACACCTTAGTGTTGTTACTTCCGTTTTTTTCAATGTGACAGGCTGTTTTACATGCAGTATTTGTTTGCGTAGATGGGGGAAAGACCCTTGCTCTGATACCCTCCTCTAAATTCTACTCAAGCTTTTTTGAAAGCTAGTTTATACATACGTAGTTTATTAGAGAAGAAATTCACACATGGAAGAACCAACATGCAAATCCATCAAAATGAGTGTCTGGGATCCTTTTGCTTTACAATGAACAAAAATGTAGTTTGTTGCTGGTCTGACACGCTTTTCAAAATCTGGTCACCTTAATGTGACCCCACCTCATTTTATCACAAGCCAGAGACATAATACAATGACAAAAAAATCAAGGGCTAACAGCCAATCATCTGTCATCCTATACACCTTTTCGGGAGCGAGTGCTGCTGTGAGGTGGATTTATTTATCCTGTCACGGATGGCATTTACCAGTAAGCAGCTGGCACTAAAGTACTGCACGTCCAAATCATACCAAAATATTTTTAAGCCTTTTTTTTAATACTTTGCTATTACCATTCAGCTTTCTTGTGTAAATTATCACAGTACTATTTTTATCAGTATATTATATACTTTATTACTCACAATTGGAACTCACTAGAGTATAACTATCTCACCTTATCCAAAAAAAAATTGTAATAACCATAAACTATTCAGGTGACTTATAGGTTACACTTTCAGGTAGCTTAGTGCGTCCTTTAGTTCTATCACATTCTCTTGTTTTTGCATTTTCCACTGTATCATATCAGGAGAATTTTGAGAGACTCCTGTTTTGATATATAGATTTGGGCAGCATATATAACAAATGTAGTCCTTGAGGTCTCCCCTGCGCCAAACTCAGAACTCTTTGTTTTCATATATATATATATATATATATATATATATATATATATATATATATATATATATATATATATATATATAAATAAATATATATATACTATATATATATATTTATAAATAAATAGAACATATTCTGCTATGTAAAGAACATTGTAATGTGAAATTTTCATATGTTCATGTTGGGTTTGCCCGCAAGTAGGGTGTTTTTTTACCACTTTTTTTGCACCATTGACTTCTATGGGGAAAAAGGTTATCGCGCATGTGATATTGTAAGTTTGGCTTTTTATGCGTCTGGTTAGCTCGCAAGCGCAAAACAGTTTACTTTTAACTTGTAATACAAGCACAACCCTATGTGCGCAAAAAACATAATTTATGTAAAAACTTACCTGATAAATTAATTTCTTTCATATTGGCAAGAGTCCATGAGCTAGTGACGTATGGGATATACAATCCTACCAGGAGGGGCAAAGTTTCCCAAACCTCAAAATGCCTATAAATACACCCCTCACCATACCCACAATTCAGTTTAATGGATAGCCAAGTAGTGGGGTGATAGAAAAAGGAGTAAAAAGCATAAAAAAAGGAACTGGAAATATAATTGTCCTTTATACAAAAAAAACATAACCACCATAAAAAGGGTGGGTCTCATGGACTCTTGCCAGTATGAAAGAAATTAATTTATCAGGAAAGTTCTTACATAAATTATGTTTTCTTTCATGTAATTGGCAAAAGTCCATGAGCTAGTGACTTATGGTATAGTAATACCCAAGATGTGGAACTCCACAGAAGAGTCACTAGAGAGGGAGGGATAAAAATAAAAACAGCCATTTTCCGCTGAAAAAATGAAATCCACATCCAAAAAAATAAGTTTTTCTCATAATTGAAAAGAAAAAACTTAAAACATAAGCAGAGGAATCAAACTGAAACAGCTGCCTGAAGAACTTTTCTACCAAAAACAGCTTCCGAAGAGGCAAATACATCAAAACGGTAGAATTGAGTAAATGTATGCAAAGAAGACCAAGTTGCAGGCTTTGCAGATCTGATCAACTGAAGCTTCATTCTTAAAAGCCCACAAAGTGGAAACTGATCTAGTAGAATGAGCTGTGATTCTCTGAGGCGGGGCTTGACCCGACTCCAAATAAGCCTGATGAATAAAAACCTTTAACCAGAATGCCAAGGAAATGGCAGAAGCTTTCTGACCTTTCCTAGGACCTGAAAAGACAACAAATAGACTAAAAGTCTTCCTAAAATCTTTAGTAGCTTCAACATAATTTTTCAAAGCTCTTACAACATCCAGAGAATGTAAGGATCCCTCCAAAGAATTCTTAGGATTAGGACAAAAAGAGGGAACAACAATTTCCCTATTAATGTTGTTAGAATTCACAACTTTAGGTAAAAATTTAAATGAAGTCGGCAAAACTGCCTTATCCTGATGGAAAATCAGAAAAGGAGACTCACAAGAAAGAGCAGATAATTCAGAAACTCTTCTAGCAGAAGAGATACCAAAAGGAACAACACTTTCAAAGAAAGTACTTTAATATCCAAATAATGCATAGGCTCAAAAGGAGAAGCCTGTAAAGCCTTCAAAACCAAATTAAGACTCCAAGGAGGAGAGACTGATTTAATGACAGGCTTGATACGGACCAAAGCCTGCACAAAACAGTGAATATCAGGAAGCTTAGCAATCTTTCTGTGAAATAAAACAGAAAGAGCAAAAATTTGTCCCTTCAAGGAACTTGCAGACAAACCTTTATCCAAAACATCCTGAAGAAACTGTAAAATTCTAGGAATTCTAAAAGAATGCCAGGAGAATTTATGAGAAGAACACCATGAAATACAAGTCTTCCAAACTCGATAATAAATCTTCCTAGAAACAGATTTACGAGCCTGTAACATAGTATCAATCACTGAGTCAGAGAAACCTCTATTACTAAGCACTAAGCGTTCAATTTCCATACCTTCAAATTTAACGATTTGAGATCCTGATGGAAAAACGGTCCTTGAGACAGAAGGTCTGGTCTTAAAAGAAGTGGCCAAAGTTGGCAACTGGACATCTGGACAAGATCTGCATACCAGAACCTGTAAGGCCATGCTGGTGCTACCAGAAACACAAACGATTGTTCCATGATGATCTTGGAGATCACTCTTGGAAGAAGAACTAGAGGTGGGAAGATATAAGCAGGTTGGTAAAAACAAGGAACTGCTAATGCATCCACCGACTCCGCCTGAGGTTCCCTGGACCTGGATAAGTACCTGGGAAGTTTCTTGTTTAGATGGGAAGCCATCAGATCTATTTCTGGAAGACCCCACATCTGAACAATCTGAAAAAACACATCTGGATAGAGAGACCACTCCCCCGCATGTAAAGTCTGACAGCTGAGATAATCCGCTTCCCAATTGTCTACACCTGGGATATGTACCACAGAAATTAGATAAGAGCTGGATTCCACCCAAGAAAGTATCCAAGATACTTCTTTCATAGATATTGGACTGTGAGTCCCACCCTGATGATTGACATATGCCACAGTTGTGATATTGTCTGTCTGAAAACAAATGAATGGTTCTCTCTTCAACAGAGGCCAAACCTGAAGAGCCCTGAAAATAACACTAAAATATTGATTGGTAACCTCGCCTCTTGAGATTTCCAAACCCCTTGTGCTGTCAGAGATCCCCAGACAGCTCCCCAACCTGAAAGATTTGCATCTGCTGTGATTACAGTCCAGGTTGGACGAACAAAAGAGGCCCCTTGAACTATACGATGGTGATCTAACCACCAAGTCAGAGAGAGTCGAACATTGGGATTTAAGGATATTAATTGTGATATCCTTGTATAATCCCTGCACCATTAATTCAGCATACAAGAGGTCTTATATGAAATAGAGCAAAGGGGATCACATCGGATGCTGCAGTCATGAGACCTAGAACTTCCATGCAAATAGCCACTGAAGGGAATGATTGAGACTGAAGGTTTCGACAAGCTGAAACCAATTTATTCATCTCTTGTCTATTAGAGACAGAGTCATGGACACTGAATCTATCTGGAAACCTAAAAAGGTGACCCTTGTCTGAGGAATTAAGGAACTTTTTGGTAAATTGATCCTCCAACCATGTCTTTGAAGAAATAACACTAGTTGATTCATGTGAGATTCGACAGAATGTAAAGACTGAACTAGTACCAAGATATCGTCCAAATAAGGAAACACTGCAATACCCTGATCTCTGATTACAGAGAGTAGGGCACTGAGAACCTTTGAAAAAATTCTTGGAGCTGTCGCTAGGCCAAATAAAAGAGCGACAAATTGGTAATGCTTGTCTAGAAAAGAGAATCTCAGAAACCGATAGTGGTCTGGATGAATCGGAATATGAAGATATGCATCCTGTAAGTCTATCGTGGACATATAATGACCTTGCTGAACAAAAGGCAGAATAGTCCTTATAGTCACCATTTTGAAAGTTGGCACTCTTACAAAACGATTCAAAATTTTCAGATCCAGAATTGGCCTGAATGAGTTTTCTTTCTTTGGCACAATGAATAGATTTGAATAAAACCCCAGACCCTGTTCCTGAAACGGAACTGGTAAGATTACCCCTGAAAGCTCTAGATCTGAAACACACTTCATAAAAACCTGAGCCTTTACTGGATTTGCTGGCATGTGTGAGAGAAAAAAATCTTCTCACAGGAGGTCTTACTCTGAATCCTATTCGATACCCTTGAGAGACAATACTCTGAATCCATTGATTTTGGACAGAATCTGCCCAAATGTTATGGAAAAAATTTAATCTGTTCCCCACCAGCTGAGCTGGAATGAGGGCCGCACCTTCATGCAGACTTGGGGGCTGGCTTTGGTTTCTTGGATTCATGGATTTATTCCAACTTGAAGAAGGTTTCCAATTGGAACCAGATTCTTTGGGGGAAGGATTGGCTTTCTGTTCCTTATTCAGTCGAAAAGAATGAAAACAATTAGAAGCTTTAGATTTACCCTTAGATCTTTAATCCCGAGGTAAAAAAAACTCCCTTCCCCCCAGTGACAGTTGAAATAATTGAATCCAACTGAGAACCAAATAAATTGTTACCTTGGAAAGAAAGAGATAGTAATCTAGACATAGATACCATGTAAGAATCCCAATGTTTGAGCCACAAATCTCTTCTAGCTAAAATAGCTAAAGCCATAGATTTAGCATCAATTTTGATGATTTCAAAAATAGCATCACAGATAAAATGATTAGCATATTGAAGCAAGCAAACAATGCTAGACAAATCAGGATCCTGTGTTTCCAACCAAAAAGTTGATGCAGCTGCAACATGAGCCATGGATATAGCAGGCCTAAGAATGTAGCCAGAAAATAAATATGCTTTCCTTAGATAAGATTCAAGTTTCTATCTAAAGGGTCCTTAAAAGAAATACTATCTTCCATAGGAATAGTAGTACGTTTGGTAAGAGTAGAAATAGCCCCATCAACTTTGGTTCCCCCCCCCCAAAACTCCAATCTAACTGCTGGCAAAGGATACAACTTTTTAAACCTAGAAGAAGGAATAAAAGAAGTACCAGGCCTATTCCATTCCATTGAAATCATATCAGAAATAGCATCAGGAACTGGAAAAATGTCTGGAGTAACCACAGGAGGTTTATAAACAGACTTTTAACGTTTACTAGTTTTAGTAACAAGAGGACTAGTTTCCTCAATATCCAAAGTAATCAACACCTCTTTTAACAAGGAACAAATATACTCCATCTTAAAGAGATAAGTAGATTTGTCAGTGTCAAAATCTGAGGTAGGATCTTCTGAATCAGATAGATCCTCATCAGAGGTGGATAATTCAGTATGTTGTCGGTCATTTGAAATTTCATCACCTTTATGAGAAGTTTTATAAGACCTTTTATGTTTATTAGAAGATAGAATAGCAGACAAAGCCTTCTGAATCGCATCAGCAATAAAATCTTTTATATTCACAGGGATATCATGTACATTAGATGTTTGAAGGAACAACAGGCATTGTACTAGTACTGATGGATACATTCTCTGCATGTAAAAGCTTATCATGACAACTGTTACATACTAAAGCTGGAACTGTTACATACTAAAGCTGGAGATATAATCTCCGCTAATTTACAACAGATACACTTAGCTTTGGTAGAACTGTTTCTGAGACAGGATCAGATTGAGACATCTTGCAAATGTAAGAGAAAAAACAACATATAAAGCAAAATTATCAATTTCCTTATATGGCAGTTTCATGAATGATAAAAAAATGCAAACAGCATAGCCCTCTGAGCATAAAAAAAAGGCAAGAGGCATATAGGAAGTGGGGTTTTAATAATAAAATTATTTGGCGCCAAGTATGACGCACAACGCAAAATGAAATTGTTTTGGCGCTAACAAGATCCAGAAATGATGCACCTCGCGTCATGGCAGACGCAACCTTGTGCAAGGAAACCTGACGTCAACTAAGACGCCGGAAATGACGAATTCGCGTCACTGAATGTACCTTCGAACCAAAAAAATTCACGCGCCAAGAGTGACGCAATAAATATCAGCAATTTGCGACCTCGCAAGCCTCATTTTGCCCGCGAAAATTAATGAAAAAGCAGTCAATTTTGAAGAAAAGGCTATACCCCAAGTAAGAAAAAATAACTTAAATATGTTTCCCAATTTTGAAACTGATAGTCGGCAAAAGGAAATATACATAAACCTGACTCATGGCAAATATAAGTACAATACATATATTTAAAACTTTAAAACCATAGCTGAGAGTATCTTAAGTAATGAAAACATACTTACCGAAAGACACCCATCCACATATAGCAGATAGCCAAACCAGTACTGAAACAGTATCAGTAGAGGTAATGGAATATGAGAGTATATCGTCGATCTGAAAAGGGAGGTAGGAGATGAATCTCTATGACCGATAACAGAGAACCTTTGAAAAGATCTCCCGTGAGGAAAACCATTGCATTCAATAGGTGATACTCCCTTCACATCCCTCTGACAAAAACTGTACTCTGAGAGGAATCTGGTTTCAAAATGCTGAGAAGTGCATATCACAGAAGAAAATTAAGCACAAACTTACTTCACCACCTCCATAGGAGGCAAAGTATGTAAAACTGAATTGTGGGTGTGGTGAGGGGTGTATTTATAGGCATTTTGAGGTTTTGGAAACTTTTCCCCTCCTGGTAGGATTGTATATCCCATACGTCACTAGCTCATGGACTCCAAAATGCCAATTACTTGAAAGACAGCTTACTTCTATCGCAGTTAACGCTCGAGCGGGAGTGTTAAATAACTCTCCACTTAAAAACTGTCCCTTTATCAGAACCACAAAATATTTTTTTTTATGTAAGGAAATACTATTAAGAAAATAATAGAAAGTAGGAAAGTAGTTTTGTATAGTTAATATAGTGTGTCTGAGAGTCTGAAGGTGGAGTAAGGATTGGTTTTGGTGGAGTCTGGGTAGTCTGGGGTGGAACTTATAGAGCAGGGGCAAAGTCAGTGTGGTCCTTAGGTGTGATTAGGCAGCCAATGGAGAAGCTAGAGTGTCTATAGACATTGTTGGTCATATGTATATACAGGGCCGGATTAACATAGGGGCTATTGGAGCTGCAGTTCCAGGCCCATGCCCTTAAATAGTGGTAACATTTTTTTATATGTTCAGTGGTTCAGTGGAGTGCTGCACTAACTGGCGCTAGATATTTAGCAGAGGAAGATTAGAGATCAGCCAGTTAGCTCATAAAGTAAGTGGGAATTACTTAAAAAATAGCCATAAGTCATAGTTCATAAACGTATAGGTGGGTGATCTTAAACCAGGGCAGTGTCACTCAAGGCAGGGCAGATGATACATATTTTAGTATATATGACTGTGGTTGGTTAAGGCTGCCAAAAGTAGTTCTAACAAAGCAGTTTCTGCAACAGGGAGATTAAAATGGGCAGCTTATGATTAGAATGTTTGCCTGTAACTATGGTTGTGTTAGTGTGTCGGTGTGTCAGAGTGTCAGTGTCTATGTGTGTTATTGTTTGTGTCAGTGTGTATGTGTGTTATTAGTATGTGTGTTTAGTGTGTCTGTGTGTGTCAGTGTGTGTGTCAGTGTGTCTGTGTCTCAGTGTGTATGTTAGTGTGTCTGCATGTTAGTGTGTACGTGTGTCTTTGTGTTAGTATGTGTGTTATTTTATCTGTGTGTGTTTATTGATGTGCTAGTTTGTCTACATATTGGTGTGTGTTAGTGTATCTGTATGTGTGTGTGTTAGTGTCTGTGTTGTAGTGTGTCTGTGTTTGTACGAGTGTTTAGTGTGTCTGTGTCTATGTGTCTGTATGTGTCTGTGTGTCAGTGTCTATGTGTCAGTGTGTCTGTGTAAATGTCATTGATTTAGTCTATATGTGTGTTTAGTGTATTAGTGTTTCTGTGTGTCAGTGTGTTAGTGTGTTTACTTTTGATAGTGTGTCTATATGTGTCTATGTGTCAGTGTGTGGATGTTAGTGTGTCTATGTGTCAGCTTGTATCTGTGTGTGAGTGTTTCTGTAAAAATATGCCCACCAAATTCTTCAGCTCTAGGCCCATGAAGCCCTAAATCTAGCAATGTATATATACATACACAAACTTCTAATGATCAATGCATTGCTTTATCATGACATATGGGATTAATGTGAATTGCAATATCTGCTTGGTAACATTGTGTATAGACTGCACAAGGAAATACCTTCCTGGCATAGGTAGCTACACTAATCAGCTTGTAGAAGTGGAGGTAAATCACTGGAGTGCTAGATTGTTGCCCCTGGGTCCTATGTTGGATAAGCCTTATTCAACTTAAAATTGGGGATGTTGCATTTACAGACAGAAAGACAGACATACAGACAGATAGATAGATACCTGTAGATAGTATAATATAATTACTGAAAGTGAATGAGATTATTCTAAACTTAAATGATATCCTAATGCTTTGTCATAAGTATTTTTATTACATTTGGCATCTATTTCATTATATCATATAAATTATGCTATATTTTTGTCACACATTATACAAATTACGTAAAATTACTTAAGCCATATATAACAGAGTTGCATAAAACAACACATTATTTTTATCTCTCACTATGTTGCTGTAATAAAGACAAAAAGACAAAAATAAATAAACACACTCATATAAAATAAATTACATTTGGCTTTCATCTAATTAAAATAATGTGTCTTCTATAAGTGTAATTTCACCTCTTGCATGTGGGGCTTGTTGCCCAGAATTTATATGCAGCCCTTAACAGACATTTAATTAAATGGCTAGTACAATATGGTGAATTATGTTTGCTTTGTTGCACATACATATCAAAAATTGCCCCCTAATATGATAGGGGTCAGTCCTGCTGGAGCTCTCTCTAATTAAATGCAATGAGTAGGGGGTACAAAGGGGCGGCTAATCTTTTCCAAAGAAAGCCATCCATTTTGCATTTCACACTCCGATCTGGCCAGCACAAAAGATGGCTTGCCCTGACCTACGGGTTAGCAAATTGATTAGCTGATTTTTTTCCAGGGATTAATCAAACAGTATTATTTGCCACTTGCCCTCTTTGGCCCTTTGCTCTTAGAGCCATAAAAAAGGTTATCCCTTTGGTTACTTATCCCCTTTCATTAGCTATCAGGGAGATTCTATCTGGGGATGCAGCAATAAAACATCACTGGTCGGATTTGAGTAGCAGTTTCTTTACAATAATCTGACATTGTATTGTTTTCAAATAGATGAGTTTTTGGGGAGAGTGTATTTTCCTACACCCAGCTTCTATCATCAAATGAGCAGGTCAGTAGAGACAATTGCCTGGCTTTCCCCATTATAATTCCGGCCCAGCACCTACAGCAGACATCTTTAGGTCAGAGAGTTAATAAGCTTAAAATAGCTACGTTAATGTGCAGATCTGTAGTTGTCCAAAGAATGAGGCCATCAGCGCAAGCCAAAAGCTACAGGGAGTGGTTTCATTTATAACATGATTTCTCATTTAGTTATCAATAAAATACTGATGAAAAATCAAGCAAAGCGTTTAACTGCTGCACTGCTGAAACAACATTCAAGTATCACAGCCAATAAAAGACTGGAACATCCAGCGGGCAAGATTATATGCAGAATAGAAGGTGTGTTTAGTTGGGACTGAAGGAGTCAGTATAGCAGGTGTGTGTAGTTGGTACTGAAAGAATCAGGGTAGCAGGTGTGTGTAGCTGTGACTGAAGTAGTCTCAGTAGCAGGTGTGTGCAGTTGTGACTGAAGGAGTCTCAGTAGAAGGTGTGTGTAGTAGTGACTGAAGGAGTCTCAGTAGCAGGTGTGTTGAGTTGTGACTGAAGGAGTCATAGTAGCAGTTGTGTGTAGTTGTGACTGAAGGAGTCATAGTAGCAGGTGTGTGTAGTTGTGACTGAAGGAGTCTAAGTAGCAAGTGTGTGTAGTTGGTGCTGAAGGAGTCACAGTAGCTGATGTGTGTAGTTGGGACTGAAGGAGTTTTAGTAGCAGGTGTGTGTAGTTGTGACTGAAGGAGTCTCGGTAGCTGATGTGTGTAGTTGGGACTGAAGGAGTTTTAGTAGCAGGTGTGTGTAGTTGGGACTAAAGGAGTTTCAGTAAAAGGTGTGTATAGTTGGGACTGAATGACTCTCAGTAAAAGGTGTGTGTAGTTGGGACTGAAGGAGTCTCAATAGCAGGCGTGTGTAGTTGGAACTGAAGGAGTCTTAGTAGCAGGTGTGTGAAGTTGGGACTGAAGGAGTTTCAGTAGCAGGTCACATGTGTGTAGTTTGGACTAAAGGAGTCTCAGTAGCAGGTGTGTGTAGTTGAGACTGAAGGAGTCTCAGTAGCAGGTGTTTGTAGTTGTGACTGAATGAATCAGGGTCGCAGGTGTGTGTAGTTGAGACTGAAGGACTCTCAGTAGCAGGTGTGTGTGGTTAGTGCTGAAGGAGTCTCAGTAGCAGGTGTGTGTAGTTTGGGCTGAAGGAGTCTCAGTAGCAGATGTGTGTAGTTGGGACTGACAGAGTCAGTGTAGCAGGTGTATTTAGTTGGTACTGAAGGGGTTTCAGTAGCAGGTGTGTGTAGTTGGTACTGAAGGAGTCTCAGTATCAGGTGTGTGTAGTTGGTACTGAAGGAGTCTTAGTAGCAGATGTGTGTAGTTGGGACTGAAGGAGTCAGAATAGCAGGTTTGTGTAGTTAGGACTGAAGGAGTCTCAGTAGCAGGTGTGTGTAGTTGGGACTGACAGAGTCAGTGTAGCAGGTGTACTTAGTTGGTACTGAAGGAGTCTCAGTAGCAGGTGTGTGTAGTTTGGACTGAAGGAGTCTCAGTAGCAGGTGTGTGTAGTTGGGACTGACAGAGTCAGTGTAGCAGGTGTATTTAGTTGCTACTGAAGGAGTCTCAGTAGCAGGTGTGTGTAGTTGGGACTGAAGGAGTCTCAGTATCAGGTGTGTGTAGTTGGTACTGAAGGAGTCTCAGTAGCAGATGTGTGTAGTTGGGACTGAATGAGTCAGAGTAGCAGGTGTGTGTAGTTGGGACTGAAGGAGTCTCAGTATCAGGTGTGTGTAGTTGAGACTGAAGGAGTCAGAGTAGTAGATGTGTGTAGTTGTGACTGAAGGAGTCTCAGTAGCAGGTGTTTGTAGTTGTGACTGAATGAATCAGGGTCGCAGGTGTGTGTAGTTGAGACTGAAGGACTCTCAGTAGCAGGTGTGTGTGGTTAGTGCTGAAGGAGTCTCAGTAGCAGGTGTGTGTAGTTTGGGCTGAAGGAGTCTCAGTAGCAGATGTGTGTAGTTGGGACTGACAGAGTCAGTGTAGCAGGTGTATTTAGTTGGTACTGAAGGGGTTTCAGTAGCAGGTGTGTGTAGTTGGTACTGAAGGAGTCTCAGTATCAGGTGTGTGTAGTTGGTACTGAAGGAGTCTTAGTAGCAGATGTGTGTAGTTGGGACTGAAGGAGTCAGAATAGCAGGTTTGTGTAGTTAGGACTGAAGGAGTCTCAGTAGCAGGTGTGTGTAGTTGGGACTGACAGAGTCAGTGTAGCAGGTGTACTTAGTTGGTACTGAAGGAGTCTCAGTAGCAGGTGTGTGTAGTTTGGACTGAAGGAGTCTCAGTAGCAGGTGTGTGTAGTTGGGACTGACAGAGTCAGTGTAGCAGGTGTATTTAGTTGCTACTGAAGGAGTCTCAGTAGCAGGTGTGTGTAGTTGGGACTGAAGGAGTCTCAGTATCAGGTGTGTGTAGTTGGTACTGAAGGAGTCTCAGTAGCAGATGTGTGTAGTTGGGACTGAATGAGTCAGAGTAGCAGGTGTGTGTAGTTGGGACTGAAGGAGTCTCAGTATCAGGTGTGTGTAGTTGAGACTGAAGGAGTCAGAGTAGTAGATGTGTGTAGTTGTGACTGAAGGAGTCTCAATAGCAGGTGTGTAGTAGGGACTAAAGGAATCAGGGTGGCAGATGTGTGTAGTTGAGACTGAAGGTGTCACGCCGCTCCTCCGGTCTGGGGTTCCGGCCGCTCTGATTTGTTGTAATGACCGTTGCCATGGACTCAGCGGTTGCTTCAGGCATCATCGCCGCATGCTCTGTCTTCCCCTGATGCCGGTCCGGATCTCACCTGTACTCTCCTTGGCGAGAATCCTGCTCCTATGTAAGTACCTCAGTTGATTACATCTTTTCCCAAGTATAGGTGTTACTGTGTGTGCTCCTGGGTGCTTATATTTTTCTACTTGAACTGCTGTTTGCCTTATCGTTACTGAACTCTGCTTGTACACTACTCTATTGCTTAACTCCTGAACTGCTGATTGCCTTTTTGTTGCGGACCTCTTCCTGTTCCTGACCATTCTACTGGTTTACCCCTGAACTGCTGGTTTGACCTTATTGTTGCTGACCTCTGCCTGTTCCTGACCATTCTACTGGTTTACCCCTGAACTGCTGGATTGCCTTATTGTTGCTGACCTCTGCCTGTCTCTGACCATTCTACTGGTTAACTCCTGAACTCCCTTTTTGTTGCGGACCTCTGCCTGTTCCTGACCATTCTACTGGTTTACCCCTGAACTGCTGGTTTTACCTTATTGTTGCTGACCTCTGCCTGTTCCTGACCATTCTACTGGTTTACCCCTGAACTGCCTTTCTGTTGCCGAACACTCCCTGTCGCTGACCATTCTCTGCCTTACCCTTATTGCCGTGAAGGACTACCTTGTCTACCGTAAGATGGAATAGAGAATGGTGTACAAATGTACACCCAAACCCAGAAGGTCCCTCTCACTGTACAAAACCAATAAAAACAAATGAAAAATATATATCACATGTACCATAAATCTACTAAACATAAAATCCAAAGCGAGGCAGCTCTCTGTCGAAGGACGGTCAAATCCTGATGTGTAATGATCTGCAGAAAAAGAACATAGGCGCCACCATGGCCTAGTACCACTGAAACAGGTATAAGTTGATGTAAGATAACAAGTTATACTCACAAAACATATAGCACCCCATGGTGCTAATGAAGCAGGCTGGAACTTTGCAGTAGTCCAGCTCACGGTATACAACCAGCAATGATGTCCGGTCAGATGACCTTGGGGAAACCCTCCTATTGCCTGTGTGGAAACAAAGAGCAGACAACCAAAGCCCAGTAACGTTTAAACCAGGGCAAAAAGAAAAAGATTGATTGCACTTACAGAAAGGATAGCACCTCCAGGTGCAGTATAGGCAGACTGAGGCTTCACAGCTGCCCAGCTGACTGATATCTCCAGCAGGCAGCAAGCAGCAACATACGTGATCAAAAGTACCCAAAACTGGTGTATCAATGTAATACACCACAAAAACAAGTGTATGGTTAAAAAGATTTTTTATTAAAATGCTACACATTTCTCATTTAGGAGGAAACAGCCCTTTGGAGGCTGAGAAATACTTTTAATAAAAAATCTTTTTAACCATACACTTGTTTGTGCTGTTAATAAGACCCCCGTTCCCTACCTCATGGCCTCAACAACCATGGACACACATAACCATGGATTTTGTTGTAGACCTCCCTCCTTCTGACCATCATCCAGTCATCTGGGTTGTGGTGGATTGGTTCTCCAAACTTGCTCATTTTGTACCTTTACCTAAGTTATCTACAGCCCAAGAATTGTCCACTCTTTTTCTGTTAGTCGTGGTACGCCTCCATGGTATACTCGTAAATATTGTCTCTGACAGAGGACCTCAATTTATTTCCACCTTTTGGAGAAGCTTCTGCAAATTGCTTAGAACCAGGCGTGTGTAGTTGGGACTAAAGGAGTCTCAGTAGCAGATGTGTGTAGTTGGGACTGAAGGAGTCTCAATAGCAGGTGTGTTTACTTGGGACTGAAGGAGTTGCAGTAGCAGATGTGTGTAGCTGGGACAGAAGGAGTCAGAGTAGCAGATGTGTGTAGCTGGGACTGAAGGAGTCAGAGTAGCAGGTGCGTGTAGTTGGGGCTTACAGAGTCAATGTAGCAGGTGTATGTAGTTGGTATTGAAGGAGTCTCAGTAGCAGATGTGTGTGTATTTGGGACTGAAGGTGTCAGTGTAGCAGGCGTGTGGAGTTGGGACTGAAGGAGTCTCAGTAGCAGATGTGTGTTGTTGGGACGGAAGGAGTCAGAGTAGCAGGTGTGTGTAGTTGGGACTGAAGGAGTCTCAGTAGCAGGTGTGTGTAGTTGGGATTGAAGGAGTCTCCGTATCAGGTGTGTGTAGTTGGGACTGAAGGAGACAAAGTAGCATGTGTATATAGTTGGGATTGAAGGAGTCTCAATACCAAGTGTGTGTAGTTGGGACTGAAGGACTCTCAGTAGTAGGTGTGTGTAGTTGGGACTGAAGGAGTCTCAGTAGCAGGTGTGTGTAGTTGGGACTGAAGGAGTCTCAGTAGCAGGTGTGTGTAGTTGGGACTGAAGGAGTCTCAGTAGCAGGTGTGTGTAGTTGGGACTGAAGGAATCTCAGTAGCAGGTGTGTGTAGTTGAGACTAAAGGAGTCTCAGTAGCAGGTGTGTGTAGTTGGGACTGAAGGAGTCTAATTATCAGGTGTGTGTAGTTTGGACTGAAGGAGTCTCAGTAGTAGGTGTGTGTATTTGGGCCTGAAGGAGTCAGAGTAGCAGGTTTGTTTAGTTGGGACTGAGGGATTCTATGTAGCAGATGTGTGTAGTTGGGACTGAAGAAGTCAGAGTAGCAGATGTGTGTAGCTGGGACTGAAGGAGTCAGAGTAGCAGGTGCGTGTAGTTGGGGCTTACAGAGTCAATGTAGCAGGTGTATGTAGTTGGTATTGAAGGAGTCTCAGTAGCAGATGTGTGTGTATTTGGGACTGAAGGTGTCAGTGTAGCAGGTGTGTGTAGTTGGGACTGAAGGAGTCTCAGTAGCAGGTGTGTGTAGTTGGGACTGAAGGAGTCTCAGTAGCAGGTGTGTGTAGTTGGGACTGAAGGAATCTCAGTAGCAGGTGTGTGTAGTTGAGACTAAAGGAGTCTCAGTAGCAGGTGTGTGTAGTTGGGACTGAAGGAGTCTAATTATCAGGTGTGTGTAGTTTGGACTGAAGGAGTCTCAGTAGTAGGTGTGTGTATTTGGGCCTGAAGGAGTCAGAGTAGCAGGTTTGTTTAGTTGGGACTGAGGGATTCTATGTAGCAGATGTGTGTAGTTGGGACTGAAGAAGTCAGAGTAGCATGTGTGTGTGTAGTTGGGACTGAAGGAGTCTCAGTAGCAGGTGTGTGTAGTTGGAACTGAAGGAGTCTCAGTAGCAGGTGTGTGTATTTGCTACTGATGGAGTCAGAGTAGCAGGCGTGTTTAGTTGGGACTGAATGATTCTATGTAGCAGGTGTGTGCCGTTGGAACTGAATGAGTCTCAGTAGCAGGTGTGTATAGTTGGGACTGAAAGAGTCAGAGTAGTATGTGTGTGTAGTTTGGACTAAAGGAGTCTCAGTAGCAGGTGTGTGTAGTTGGGACTGAAGGTGTCTCAGTAGCAGGTGTGTGTAGTTGGGACTGAAAAAGTCTCAGTAGCAGGTGTGTGTAGTTGGGACTGAAGGAGTCGCAGTAGTAGATGTGTGTAGCTGGGACTGAAGGAGTCAGAGTAGCAGATGTGTGTAGCTGGGACTGAAGGAGTCAGAGTAGCAGGTGTGTGTAGTTGGGATTGAAGGAGTCTCAGTAGCAGGTGTGTGTAGTTGGGACTGAAGAAGTCAGAGTAGCAGGTGTTTGTAGTTGGGACTGAAGTAGTCAGAGTAGCAGGTGTGTGTAGTTGGGGCGGAAGGAGTCTCAGTAGCAGGTGTGTGTAGTTGGGACAGAAGGAGTCAGAGTAGCAGGTGTGTGTAGTTGGGACTGAAGAAGTCTCAGTAGCAGGTGTGTGTAGTTGGCATTGAAGGAGTTTCAATAGCAGGTGTGTATAGTTGGGACTGAAGGAGTCTCCATATCTGGTGTGTGTAGTTGGGACTGAAGGAGTCAAAGTAGCATGTGTATATAGTTGGGATTGAAGGAGTCTCAATACCAAGTGTATGTAGTTGGGAATGAAGGACTCTCAGTAGTAGGTGTGTGTAGTTGGGATTGAAGGAGTCTCAGTAGCAGGTGTGTGTAGTTGCGATTGAAGGAGTTTCAGTAGCAGGTGTATGTAGTTGGTACTGAAGGAGTCTCAGTAGCAGGTGTGTGTGTATTTGGGACTGAAGGAGTCAGTGTAGCAGGTGTGTGTAGCTGGGACTGAAGGAGTCTCAGTAGCAGATGTGTGTAGTTGGGGCTGAAGGAGTCAGTGTAGCAGGTGTGTGTAGTTGGGACTGAAGGAGTCAGAGTAGCAGGTGTGTGTAGTTGGGACTGAAGGAGTTGCAGTAGCAGATGTGTGTAGCTGGGACTGAAGGAGTCAGAGTAGCAGGTGTGTGTAGTTGGGACTGAAGGAGTTGCAGTAGCAGATGTGTGTAGCTGGGACTGAAGGAGGCAGAGTAGCAGATGTGTGTAGCTGGGACTGAAGGAGTCAGAGTAGCAGGTGCGTGTAGTTGGGGCTTACAGAGTCAATGTTGCAGGTGTATGTAGTTGGTATTGAAGGAGTCTCAGTAGCAGGTGTGTGTGTATTTGGGACTGAAGGAGTCAGTTTAGCAGGCTTGTGTAGCTGGGACTGAAGGAGTCTCAGTAGCAGGTGTGTGTAGTTGGGACTGAAGGAGTTGCAGTAGCAGATGTGTGTAGCTGGGACCGAAGGAGTCAGAGTAGCAGGTGCGTGTAGTTGGGGCTTACAGAGTCAATGTTGCAGGTGTATGTAGTTGGTATTGAAGGAGTCTCAGTAGCAGGTGTGTGTGTGTATTTGGGACTGAAGGAGCCAGTGTAGCAGGCGTGTGTAGTTGGGACTGAAGACGTCTCAGTAGCAGATGTGTGTAGTTGGGACGGAAGGAATCTCAGTAGCAGGTGTGTGTAGTTGGAACTGAAGGACTCTCAGTAGCAGGTGTGTGTAGTTGAGATTGAAGGAGTTTCAGTAGCAGGTGTATGTGTATTTGGGACTGAAGGAGTCAGTGTAGCAGGTGTGTGTAGTTGGGACTGAAGGAGTCTCAGTAGCAGATGTGTGTAGTTGGGACTGAAGGAGTCAGTGTAGCAGGTGAGTGTAGTTGGGACTGAAGGAGTCTCAGTAGCAGATGTGTGTAGTTGTGACTGAAGGAGTCAGAGTAGCAGGTGTCTGTAGTTGGGACTGAAGAAGTCTCAATAGCAGGTGTGTGTACTTGGGACTGAAGGAGTTGCAGTAGCAGATGTGTGTAGCTGGGACAGAAGGAGTCAGAGTAGCAGATGTGTGTAGTTGGGACTGAAGGAGTCAGAGTAGCAGGTGCATGTAGTTGGGGCTTACAGAGTCAATGTAGCAGGTGTATGTAGTATGGTATTGAAGGAGTCTCAGTAGCAGATGTGTGTGTATTTGGGACTGAAGGTGTCAGTGTAGCAGGCGTGTGGAGTTGGGACTGAAGGAGTCTCAGTAGCAGATGTGTGTAGTTGGGACGGAAGGAGTCAGAGTAGCAGGTGTGTGTAGTTGGGACTGAAGGAGTCAGAGTAGCAGGTGTGTGTAGTTGGCATTGAAGTAGTTTCAGTAGCAGGTGTGTATAGTTGGGACTGAAGGAGTCTCCGTATCAGGTGTGTGTAGTTGGGACTGAAGGAGACAAAGTAGCATGTGTATATAGTTGGGATTGAAGGAGTCTCAATACCAAGTGTGTGTAGTTGGGACTGAAGGACTCTCAGTAGTAGGTGTGTGTAGTTGGGACTGAAGAAGTCTCAGTAGCAGGTGTGTGTAGTTGGGGGCTGAAGGAGTCTCAGTAGCAGGTGTGTGTAGTTGGGACTGAAAGAGTCTCAGTAGCAGGTGTGTGTAGTTGAGACTGAAGGAGTCTCAGTAGCAGGTGTGTGTAGTTGGGACTGAAGGAGTTTAATTAGCAGGTGTGTGTAGTTTGGACTGAAGGAGTCTCAGTAGTAGGTGTGTGTATTTGGGCCTGAAGGAGTCAGAGTAGCAGGTGTGTTTAGTTGGGACTGAGGGATTCTATGTAGCAGATGTGTGTAGTTGGGACTGAAGAAGTCAGAGTAGCATGTGTGTGTGTAGTTGGGACTGAAGGCATCTCAGTAGCAGGTGTGTGTATTTGCTACTGATGGAGTCAGAGTAGCAGGCGTGTTTAGTTGGGACTTAATGATTCTATGTAGCAGGTGTGTGCCGTTGGAACTGAATGAGTCTCATTAGTATGTGTGTGTGGTTTGGACTGAAGGAGTCTCAGTAGCAGGTGTGTGTAGTTGGGACAGAAGGTGTCTCAGTTGCAGGTGTGTGTAGTTGGGACTGAAAAAGTCTCAGTAGCAGGTGTGTGTAGTTGGGACTGAAGGAGTCGCAGTAGTAGATGTGTGTAGCTGGGACTGAAGGAGTCAGAGTAGCAGGTGTGTGTAGTTGGGGCGGAAGGAGTCTCAGTAGCCGGTGTGTGTAGTTGGGACTGAAGAAGTCAGAGTAGCAGGTGTTTGTAGTTGGGACTGAAGTAGTCAGAGTAGCAGGTGTGTGTAGTTGGGGCGGAAGGAGTCTCTGTATCAGGTGTGTGTAGTTGGGACTGAAGGAGTCAAAGTAGCATGTGTATATAGTTAGGATTGAAGGAGTCTCAATACCAAGTGTATGTAGTTGGGACTGAAGGACTCTCAGTAGTAGGTGTGTGTAGTTGGGATTGAAGGAGTCTCAGTAGCAGGTGTGTGTAGTTGGGACTGAAGGAGTCTCAGTAGCAGGTGTGTATAGTTGGAATTGAAGGGGTCTCAGTAGCAGGTGTGTATAGTTGGGACTGAAGGAGTCTCAGTAGCAGGTGTGTGCAGTTGAGACTGAAGGAGTCTCAGTAGCAGGTGTGTGTAGTTGTAACAATCAACTCACTTGTAATTGTAATTACCAAGATATCATGTAAAATTGAGGATGTGTTACAAGAGTTGAGGATGACAGTACACTATATGCTTTTAGTGAACTGTATAACACTTGTTGTTAATTTTGCCGGACAGCTAGCTCCCAGTAACTGGAGTGTCTATTAGTGGGAGTTGACTTTGGCAGGTATTCATAGCAATGGATATACAGAGATAAACAGTAGTGCAGAGGTTAAATATACATCAGGATGCAGTTAGTAGAGAGAGATCAGGGTTAAATGCAAGCAGCTTCAGTCTACAAACAGTAGTGTAGAGGTTAATTGTACTTCAGGATGCAGTTAGTAGAGAGAGTTCACGGTTAAATGCAAGCAGCTTCACTATACAAATCTTACACTTGTAGTATGTTTAAGTTTACTTCAGAAGAGAGTTGCACGTGTGTTTATGAAAGTTTATACAGCACCTGTCCAGAAGTCGCTGAATGAGATTTCCCCTTTAAGCAAACAGCAGCTGCTGTGAGTGCGATGTGTGCAGCACAGAGATCCGGTCCCAATGAGCTTGGTGAGCAGTGTGAAGGCTGTGGTCCCTGCGTTTCCTGTTTGCTGAGTGGCGTGTCACACCAGGTTGTTAGGAATACTCACAAGCAGACCCTGGATGGGGGAGGTGTGGAGTGAAGTCCTGCTGCAGATATGTAATGTCAGCTCCGGCTGAAGTAGAGGTATGCTGATAGAAAAGGAAATAAGTAAAGAGTTTAAATCCTGTTATGCTGTAGAAAAGGTAAGGACTGGAACTGTAGCTATTACACTTCAATAAACCAGCAAAGGACCATGGGAGGAAGCAGGTTTATATTGGGTTCAGGTAGGAAGTTAACAAGATGTAAAGGTGGTATATAGTATTTGCTTGACACATTTAAGGTGGAATAGGAGGATCATGACACATCCCCCCCCCAAAGATCCATCAAGAAGGGATCAGGGTGCGGGACGATCGGGATGGCGCCTATGAAAGAGAGACACCAGCTGGGGAGCCGAGAGGTTGGCTGCAGGCTCCCAAGAATCTTCAGAGGAATCAAACCCAGCCCAATGGACAAGGTACTGCAGTTGTCCATTGCATCGACGAGAGTCCAAAACCGAATGTACTTCATATTCGGGATCCGGCGTCGGGGACACCAGAGCAGGAAGAGGCAGAAGACGAGAGGTATCACAGGGTTTGATCAATGATATATGAAAAGTCGGGTGGATGCGATAAGTAGCAGGGAGCTGTAAGGTAACAGTAAGTGGGTTGCGAATGGCTACAATTGGAAAAGGACCAACAAAGAGATTGTTAAACTTCCTGCATGGTGAGGGTATTTTAAGATTTTTTGTGCTCAACCAAACCATGTCCCCAACCTTGTAATTTGGTTGTGGACGATGCCGTAAATCATAGTAGCGCTTTTGAGAAGCTTGTGCATGCTTGATATTGCTTTGGACCACATTGTATGTTAGTTTAATAGAATTGATGAGATCATTAACCTGAGGACAAGGAGTGTGAGAGGATGATAAGGGATGGAACCGTGGATGGAGTCCTGAGTTGATATAGAAAGGTGAAAATCCGGTAGAAGAGTTAGTAGTATTATTGTATGCGAATTCCGCTTGAGGTATGTAGGAGACCCATGATTCGTGTGTGCTAGAGCAGAAGCATCTTAAGTACTGCTCTAGCCACTGGTTGGTCCTCTCACAGAGACCATTTGACTGCGGGTGGTATGAGGTGGTGAGATGTTGCTGAATGGAAAGAGAGGAACAGAGAAATTTCCAAAACTTTGAGGTGAACTGCGAGCCTCTGTCACTCAATACAGATGTAGGTAATCCATGAAGGCGCACAACCTCTTTGATAAACAGCTCGGCGGTTTGTTGTGCTGTAGGGAGAGAGTCAGTTGGTATGAAATGAGCCATACGAGAAAATAGATCCACTATGACAAATATGGCAGTCTTTCCTTGGGATTTAGGGAGATCAACGATAAAGTCCATAGAGAGGCTTTTCCATGGGAAATCTGGAATGGGTAGGTTTTGTAATAGGCCAATAGGCAATTGGTGTGAAGGCTTAGAGGTCTGACAGGTGGGGCAGGACTTGACATAGGCTTTTACTGAGTTTTTCATGGAGGGCCACCAAAAATGTCTTTGTAGGAGATCCAGTGTCTTTTGTACACCTAAGTGTCCAGCCAGTGTAGAATCATGTGTGAGTTGTAAAGCCTTGTCACGGAGAGAGGGAGGTATATAAAACTTAGAGTTGTTACATAGGATACCATTGTCATCCATAGATAAAGTGTAGGAACTTGTAGTGGGATCCAATTGTTGTTGGGTTTTGAGCTCTGAAAAATCCTTGGACATGAAACCAATGAAGGATGTTTTAGGGATTATAGTTGCGTAGGAAGGATCAGAGTGGGGCTTATGGTCCTTGCGTGAGAGTGCGTCAGCTTTACCGTTTTTTGATCCGGGGCGGTAGCTTATGGTAAAATTGAACCGGGAGAAGTAGAGGCTCCAACGAAGTTGACGAGCAGAGAGAGTGCGATTGGTTTGGAGGTATTGGAGATTTTTGTGATCGGTGAGAATAGTTATAGGGTGTTCTGCCCCCTCCAGTAAGTGTCTCCACTGATCAAAGGATGACTTGATGGCTAATAACTCTTTTTCCCCTGTGGGGTAATTCAACTCAGCGGGTGTTAAAAGTCTGGAGAAATAACAAACAGGATGGATCTGTTTGTCAGGAGAGGACCTTTGAGAAAGAACTGAACCGATGGCATATTCGGAAGCGTCAACTTCTAATATGAACTGAGCTTTGCTGTTTGGTAATTGAAGAATAGGTGATGTCACAAACAGGGACGTGAGGTCATTGAAGGCTTTTTGAGACTGAGGGGTCCAGAGGAAAGGCTTTGTCGTCTTAGAGAGATTTGTTAATGGCTTAGTGATAGCTGCGAAATTATGGATAAAGCACCTGTAAAAGTTTGCAAAGCCTAAGAAGCGTTGTACTTCTTTGATAGTGGTTGGTGTAGGCCAAGATGTGATGGCTTTGATTTTATTGTCTTCCATCATAATGGTACTTTGACTGATACGGTAACCTAGGAATGAGACCTCTGTAACATGGAAGAGACATTTCTCTAATTTTACGTAAAGACTATGTGACCTTAGTCTGGCCAACACTTGCCTGACATGTATGACATGTTCTGAAAGGGAAGAAGAATAGATTAGAATATCGTCAAGATAGACCACCAGAAAAGTGTCTAAGATGTCCCTAAAGATATCGTTGATAAAATTCTGGAATGTCGCCGGGGCGTTGCACAGACCGAATGGCATAACAGTATATTCAAAAAGACCATACCTAGTCCTAAATGCTGTCAGCCACTCGTCCCCGGACCTTATTCTAACAAGGTTGTATGAGCCCCTAAGGTCTAGTTTGGTAAATATAGTAGCGCCACTCAACCTCTCAACCAATTCTGGGATTAGAGGTAGCGGGTACCTGTTCTTTATCGTGCGTTTATTTAATTCACGATAATCTATAATAGGGCGCAAGGACCCGTCCTTGTTTTTTACAAAAAAGATGCCGGCACCGGCAGGGGAAGTGGAGGGACAGATGAAACCTTTTTTTAAATTGTCAGTTATGTAGTTTTTTAAATGTTGTAACTCAGGTCTGGACAGGGGATAGATATGGCCGTAGGGAATGGTGGCTCCAGGTAACAGGTCAATGGGGCAATCGTAGGACCTGTGTGGAGGTAATGACTCGGCCTCTTTCTGATCGAAGACATCAGAGAAATCTGAATACTGAGGAGGAATAGAAGGAGCAGAGGTAGAGAGTAAATGAGCGGTTGGAAAACAGGTCTTAGAGCAGTAAGAAGAGGGAAAGGATAGAGTAAGTGTGTCCCAATGCACCGTGGGTTGGTGTAACTGTAACCAGGTAATTCCCAGAACTATAGGATAGAGAAGGGATGATATAATTTCAAAGGTAATGGTCTCAGAATGACCAGAGGCAGTAGTAACCAGTAAGGGAATAGTCTGTTGCATGACAGGACCAGATGGTAGATGTGAACCGTCAATAACATTGAGAGGCAGAGGTGTGCTTTTGAAAGAAGAAGGTATTTTATTAACAGTGACTAAACTCAAATCAATAAAGTTGGCACATGCTCCGGTATCTATGATGGCTTCACACTTTATCCTGTGTTGTTCCCACTGCAAGGATAAGGGTAATGTTAGATACTCAGTGGCAATATTTTTTGTGTTTAGGCAATGGTTGAAAGGGTGCACCTTACCTATCTTCTGTTTAAGTAGTAGTGGACACTCCTTAACAACATGGTCTGCTGATGCGCAATACATGCACAAATTTAATGTACGGCGTCTCAATTTCTCTTGTGGAGAGAGGGGTCCACGTAGAAAACTAATGTCCATAGGTTGCTCAGGTGGTGAAGTAGATGGCGTCTGTAAAACCCTGCGCAGAGGGGGGGTTAGAGGGGCTTTTTTCTTGCCTCCTCTCCCTAAGTCTACGGTCAATAGTAGTGGTAAGGATGTACAGTTCTTCCAGGCGGTCTGGAATACCTACTCTGGCGAGTTCATCCTTAATGTCTTCGGATAAACCAAGGCGATACTGGTTTTTCAGAGAAACCTCATTCCAGAGGGAATCTCTGGCCCATATCCTAAAACGAGTGATATACTCTTCAACTGGGGCTTTAAGCTGTTTTAAACCTCTGAGTTTGCCCTCAGCTGTAATCTGGCAGTCCAGGGAATTCAGTATTGGGTCTTGTGACTCATAGAAAGAGTCAGCCCAGACCCTTGGCTCTCCCCTAAGGTATGATAGGATGGTTAGTACTTTGGCCCTGTCAGTGGGGTAGGTCCTAGGGCGTAAATCGAAAAGCAATAAGCATGCATTACGAAATGACGAAAAGTGGAGCGGTCCCCTGAGAACTTTTCGGGGTATGAAACCTGGGGTTCAGCATGATGGTCATTTCCAGAGTTTCTATTTGATAACACTTCCCTCAAGCAAGCTTTAAGGCTTTGATTTTCCACCTGCAAAACCCTGAAAGCCTGGGTTAGGTTATCCAGCCTTTGATTTAGGCTGTGTAGCTGGGGAGTGACGTCAGTGGGCTCCATGGCTACTATATAGGGCTGGTTTATTATGTAACAATCAACTCACTTGTAATTGTAATTACCAAGATATCATGTAAAATTGAGGATGTGTTACAAGAGTTGAGGATGACAGTACACTATATGCTTTTAGTGAACTGTATAACACTTGTTGTTAATTTTGCCGGACAGCTAGCTCCCAGTAACTGGAGTGTCTATTAGTGGGAGTTGACTTTGGCAGGTATTCATAGCAATGGATATACAGAGATAAACAGTAGTGCAGAGGTTAAATATACATCAGGATGCAGTTAGTAGAGAGAGATCAGGGTTAAATGCAAGCAGCTTCAGTCTACAAACAGTAGTGCAGAGGTTAATTGTACTTCAGGATGCAGTTAGTAGAGAGTTCACGGTTAAATGCAAGCAGCTTCACTATACAAATCTTACACTTGTAGTATGTTTAAGTTTACTTCAGAAGAGAGTTGCACAGTGTGTTTATGAAAGTTTATACAGCACCTGTCCAGAAGTCGCTGAATGAGATTTCCCCTTTAAGCAAACAGCAGCTGCTGTGAGTGCAATGTGTGCAGCACAGAGATCCGGTCCCAATGAGCTTGGTGAGCAGTGTGAAGGCTGTGGTCCCTGCGTTTCCTGTTTGCTGAGTGGCGTGTCACACCAGGTTGTTAGGAATACTCACAAGCAGACCCTAGATGGGGGAGGTGTGGAGTGAAGTCCTGCTGCAGATAGGTAATGTCAGCACCGGCTGAAATAGAGGTATGCTGATAGAAAAGGAAATAAATACACAGTTTAAATCCTGTTATGCTGTAGAAAAGGTAAGGACTGGAACTGTAGCTATTACACTTCAATAAACCAGCAAAGGACCATGGGAGGAAGCAGGTTTATATTGGGTTCAGGTAGGAAGTTAACAAGATGTAAAGGTGGTATATAGTATTTGCTTGACACATTTAAGGTGGAATAGGAGGATCATGACAGTAGTTGAGACTGAAGGAGTCTCAGTAGCAGGTGTGTGTAGTTGGGACTGAAGGAGTCTAATTAGCAGGTGTGTGTAGTTGGGACTGAAGGAGTCTCAGTAGTAGGTGTGTGTATTTGGGTCGGAAGGAGTCAGAGTAGCAGGTGTGTTTAGTTGGGCCTGAGGGAGTCAGAGTAGCATGTGTGTGTGTAATTGGGACTGAAGGAGTCTCAGTAGCAGGTGTGTGTAGTTGGGACTGAAGGGGTCTCAGTAGCAGGTGTGTGTATTTGCTACTGAAGGAATCAGAGTAGCATGTGTGTGTGTAATTGGGACTTGAATGATTCTATGTAGCAGGTGTGTGCCGTTGCAACTGAATGAGTCTCAGTAGCAGGTGTGTGTAGTTGGGACTGAAAGAGTCAGAGTAGTATGTGTGTGTAGTTTGGACTAAAGGAGTCTCAGTAGAATGTGTGTGTAGTCTGGACTGAAAAAGTCTCAGTAGCAGGTGTGTGTAGTTGGGACTGAAGGAGTTGCAGTAGCAGATGTGTGTAGCTGGGACTGAAGGAGTCAGAGTAGCAGATGTGTGTAGCTGGGACTGAAGGAGTCAGAGTAGCAGGTGTGTGTAGTTGGGGTGGAAGGAGTCTCAGTAGCAGGTGTGTGTAGTTGGGACTGAAATAGTCAGAGTAGCAGGTGTGTGTAGTTGGGGCGGAAGGAGTCTCAGTAGCAGGTGTGTGTAGTTGGGACTGAAGGAGTCAGAGTAGCAGGTGTGTGTAGTTGGGACTGAAGGAGTCAGAGTAGCAGGTGTGTGTAGTTGGGACTGAAGGAGTCAGAGTAGCTGGTGTGTGTAGTTGGGGTGGAAGGAGTCTCAGTAGCAGGTGTGTGTGGTTGGGACTGAAGGAGTCTCAGTAGCAGGTGTGTGTAGTTGTGACTGAAGGAGTCAGAGTAGCAGGTGTATGTAGTTGGGACTGAAGAAGTCTCAGTATTAGATGTGTGTAGTTGGGACTGAAGGAGTCTGAGTAGCAGGTGTGTTTAGTTGGGGCTGAAGGATTCTATGTAGCAGGTGTGTGTGGTTAGGACTGAAGGAGTCTCAGTAGCAGGTGTGTTTGTTGTTGGGGCTGAACACCTTCAGCTTTAGACAAGTAGTAATTTTTTGTTTCTTAAAGTTTTTGCTTAGTTTGGTTGAAGGCGTTAGTTTTAGGCCACACAGTATATCAAGGGACATTAAACACGAAACAAATGCTACATATTATGATGTATTAAAAGCAAAGAATAGTCTCAGAACAACATGTATATTTTTAAAAACTTATCACATTAATAAATTATATTGTTGGAATAATTGTAAAGTTGTGGTTTCTATCAAGTAGTTTAGTTTCTATAAAGCTAAAACCAAGGTTTCCCCGTAAAGAATCTCTTCTGCTGAGGACAATTTGGAACAGGTAAAGTGTAAAACAATGGTTGTGTGGAATAAATCAATGTTAAAATAACTATTTATCAGTCCCATCAACGTTGATTTATTTTAAAGGAACTCAGGGGGAATTGGATATTGTTTAGAAAGAGTTGGAAAGGTTTTGATAATTGGGAAAAGAAGAAAGAGCAGGGCTCTAGAGCAGTAATGTAATGTATGCAAATACTAGAGGGATACTTGTTTTAACAATAGATTTTATGTCAGTTTTTAAAGAAGCACTTAAGGGGTATGGAACCCAAAATATTTCTTTCATGATTCAGACAGAGAATGCAATTAAAAAGTTTTCAATTAACTTCTGTTATCTAATGTGCTTTGTTCTCTTGTTATTCTCTATTGAAGTGATACCTATATAGGTAGCGTGCACATTCCTGAAGCACTACATTACAGGAAATAGTGCTGCCCTCTAGTGCTCTTGCTAATGTATTACATTGTTCCAAAACTGCTGCCATATAGTGCTGCAGACACGTGCACGCTCCTGAACTTACCTTCCTGCTTTTCAATAAAACGATAATAGTAGTAAATTGGAAAGTTGTTTAAAAATGTATGCACTGTCTGAATCATAAAAGAAAATATTGTAGTTTTATGTCCCTTTAAAACCCAAACATTTTCTTTTGTGATTTAGACAGAACGTTTCCAGAACGAGCCTTTTTTTATTACCGCTCACTTAAGCCAACGCTGGTATTACGAGTTTTCTGCAAGCCGGCGTTGGCCTCAGAAAAGTTAGCGTTGAGCAAAATTTAGCTCCACATCTCACCTCAATACCAGCGTTGCTTACGGTAGCGGTAAGCTGGCAAAACGTGCTCATGCACGATTTCCCCATAGGAAACAATGGGGCTGAGCTGGCTGAAAAAAACCTAACACCTGCAAAAAAGAAGCATTCAGCTCCTAACGCAGCCCCATTGTTTCCTATGGGGAAATAAAAGTTATGTCTGCACCTAACACCCTAACATGAACCCCGAGTCTAAACACCCCTAATCTTACACTTATTAACCCCTAATCTGCCGCCCCCGCTATCGCTGACACCTACATTATATTATTAACCCCTAATATGCCGCTCCGGACCCCGCCGCCACCTACATTATACTTATGAACCCCTAATCTACTGCCTCCAACATCGCTGACACCTACATTATATTTATTAACCCCTAATCTGTCTCCCCAACATTGCCGCCACTATTATAAATTTATTAACCCCTAATCTGCCGCCGCCGCCAACGTCGCCGCCACTATTATAAATGTATTAACCCCTAAACCTAAGTCTAACCCTAACACCCCCTAACTTAAATATAATTTAAATACATCTAAATAAATTTACTACAATTAAATAAATTAATCCTATTTAAAACAAAATACTTACCAATAAAATAAACCCTAAGATAGCTACAATATAACTAATAGTTACATTGTAGCTAGTTTAGGATTTATATTTATTTGACAGGCAACTTTGTATTTATTTTAACTAGGTACAATAGTTATTAAATAGTTATTAACTATTTAATAACTACCTAGCAAAAATAAGTACAAAAGTACCTGTAAAATAAACCCTAACCTAAGTTACAATTACACCTAACACTACACTATAATTAAACTAATTATCTAAACTATCTACAATTAAATTAAATAAACTAAATTACAGGAAAAAAAGAATTACAAGAATTTTAAACTAATTACACCTAATCAAATCCTCATAATAAAATAAAAAGCCCCCCAAAATAATAAAATTCCCTACCCTATACTAAATTACAAATAGCCCTTAAAAGGGCCTTTTGCGGGGCATTGCCCCAAAGTAATCAGCTCTTTCACCTGTAAAAAAAATACAATACCGACCCACCACATTAAAACCCGCCACCCACACACCCAACCCTACTCTAAAACCCACCCAATCCCCCCTTAAAAAAACCTAACACTACCCCTTTGAAGATCACCCTACCTTGAGCCGTCTTCACCCAGCCGGGCACAAGTGGTCCTCCAGAGGGTCCTCATCCTATCCAGCCAGAAGAGGACATCCAGACTGGCAGAAGGCTTCATCCAGGCGGCATCTTCTATCTTCATCCTTCCGGAGCGGGTCCATCTTCAAGACATCCGACGCGGAGCATCCTCTTCATCCGACGGCCGACAACTGAATGACTGGTCCTTTAAGTGACATCATCCAATATGGCATCCCTTGAATTCCGATTGGCTGATAGAATCCTATCAGCCAATCGGAATTAAGGTAGGAAAAATCCTATTGGCTGATGCAATCAGCCAATAGGATTGAAGTTCAATCCGATTGGCTGATCCAATCAGTCAATAGGATTGAGCTTGTTTTCAATTGGCTGTTCCAATCAGCCAATAAACCGAGGGGGGGCCGCGGTTTAGGGGTTAATAGGTAGTTTATGGATGTTAGTGTACTTCTTATCACTTTAGTTAAGAGCTTTATGTTCCGGCGTTAGCACATAAAACTCTTAACTACTGACTTTTAAATGCGGTAGGAGTCTTGACAGGAGAGGGTCTACCGCTCACTTTTTCAGGCGATCGTAATACCGGCGTTAGGCAAATCTCATTAAAAAGATAGGATACGCAATTGACGTAAGGGGATTTGCGGTATGCTAAAATCACGGAAAAAAAGTGAGCAGTAGACCCTTTCCTGCCTGACTCGTAATACCAGCGGGCATTAAAAAGCAGTGTTGGGACACCTCAACGCTGCTTTTTAAGGCTAACGCAAGACTCGTAATCTAGCTGATAGGTAGGCATCTGGAGAACTACATGCCAGGAAAAAATGCTGCCATCTAGTGCTCTTGCCTATGGATAACTTTCTTGCAAAACTGCTGCCATATAGTGCTCTACACATGTGCAGACTCCATAGCTTAGATCCCTGCATTTCAACAAAAGATACCAAGAGAACAAAGCAAAATTGATAATAGTAGTAAATTAGAAAGTTGTTTTAAAATGTCATGCTCTATCTGAATCAGAAAAGAACATTTTTGAGTTTCATGTTCCTTATAAAGTACATTTTATAACTTTTCTAAATCTATTTTTAAATGGATCTTCCTGTGCTGATTAAAGAAACACATTATGACATAGATTACAAGTTGAACACAATCGATAGCGCCGGGCGCATTAGCCTTACCGCTATATTTACCACTAGAGCACAATCTGGTATTACAGGTGGAAGGTAAAAAATGTTTTCCAGAGAATTTTAATGCGGACAATATTGTGTTAGAGCCCCCTATACTTTAAATAGAAAGCGCTGGGTGCACTATTATTGCTCATATTACAAGTGGTGGCTTAGTGTTTTTAAATACCTAAAGCAAAGCAATAACGCTTGACTATATGCAAAACAAAGCGCACATATAATATATTAAAGTAATTCACTTATATTTAAATATATTAAATGTGAAAATAAAGGTTTATTATTGGATTATATTTTTTAATAGTGATTTAAAGGTGGGTGTGTTTTTATACATATTTATACTGTATATATATGTGTACATATGCATGTGTGTGTGTGTGTGTATATAAATATCTATATGTGTGTGTATTTATGTATATGTGTGTGTATATATGTATATGAGTGTGTATATATGTATATGTGCGTGTTATATGTATATGTGTGTGTTTATATGTATATGTGTGTGTTATATGTATATGTGTGTGTATATATGTATATGAGTGTGTATATATGTATATGAGTGTGTTTATATGTATATGAGTGTGTCTATATGTATATGAGTGTGTCTATATGTATATGTGTGTGTATATATGTATATGTGTGTGTATATATGTATATGAGTGTGTCTATATGTATATGTGTGTGTGTATATATGTACAGGGAGTGCAGAATTATTAGGCAAATGAGTATTTTGACCACATCATCCTCTTTATGCATGTTGTCTTACTCCAAGCTGTATAGGCTCGAAAGCCTACTACCAATTAAGCATATTAGGTGATGTGCATCTCTGTAATGAGAAGGGGTGTGGTCTAATGACATCAACACCCTATATCAGGTGTGCATAATTATTAGGCAACTTCCTTTCCTTTGGCAAAATGGGTCAAAAGAAGGACTTGACAGGCTCAGAAAAGTAAAAAATAGTGAGATATCTTGCAGAGGGATGCAGCACTCTTAAAATTGCAAAGCTTCTGAAGCGTGATCATCGAACAATCAAGCGTTTCATTCAAAATAGTTAACAGGGTCGCAAGAAGCGTGTGGAAAAACCAAGGCGCAAAATAACTGCCCATGAACTGAGAAAAGTCAAGCGTGCAGCTGCCAAGATGCCACTTGTCACCAGTTTGGCCATATTTCAGACAGCAACATCACTGGAGTGCCCAAAAGCACAAGGTGTGCAATACTCAGAGACATGGCCAAGGTAAGAAAGGCTCAAAGACAACCACCACTGAACAAGACACACAAGCTGAAACGTCAAGACTGGGCCAAGAAATATCTCAAGACTGATTTTTCTAAGGTTTTATGGACTGATGAAATGAGAGTGAGTCTTGATGGGCCAGATGGATGGGCCCGTGGCTGGATTGGTAAAGGGCAGAGAGCTCCAGTCCGACTCAGACGCCAGCAAGGTGGAGGTGGAGTACTGGTTTGGGCTGGTATCATCAAAGATGAGCTTGTGGGGCCTTTTCGGGTTGAGGATGGAGTCAAGCTCAACTCCCAGTCCTACTGCCAGTTTCTGGAAGATACCTTCTTCAAGCAGTGGTACAGGAAGAAGTCTGCATCCTTCAAGAAAAACATGATTTTCATGCAGGACAATGCTCCATCACACGCGTCCAAGTACTCCACAGCGTGGCTGGCAAGAAAGGGTATAAAAGAAGAAAATCTAATGACATGGTCTCCTTGTTCACCTGATCTGAACCCTATTGAGAACCTGTGGTCCATCATCAAATGTGAGATTTACAAGGAGGGAAAACAGTACACCTCTCTGAACAGTGTCTGGGAGGCTGTGGTTGCTGCTGCACGCAATGTTGATGGTGAACAGATCAAAACACTGACAGAATCCATGGATGGCAGGCTTTTGAGTGTCCTTGCAAAGAAACGTGGCTATATTGGTCACTGATTTGTTTTTGTTTTGTTTTTGAATGTCAGAAATGTATATTTGTGAATGTTGAGATGTTATATTGGTTTCACTGGTAAAAATAAATAATTGAAATGGGTATATATTTGTTTTTTGTTAAGTTGCCTAATAATTATGCACAGTAATAGTCACCTGCACACACAGATATCCCCCTAAAATAGCTATAACTAAAAACAAACTAAAAACTACTTCCAAAACTATTCAGCTTTGATATTAATTAGTTTTTTGGGTTCATTGAGAACATGGTTGTTGTTCAATAATAAAATTAGTCCTCAAAAATACAACTTGCCTAATAATTCTGCACTCCCTGTATGTATATGTGTGTGTATATATGTATATGAGTGTGTATATATGTATATGTGTGTGTTATATGTATATGTGTGTGTTTATATGTATATGTGTGTGTTATATGTATATGTGTGTGTATATATGTATATGAGTGTGTATATATGTATATGAGTGTGTTTATATGTATATGAGTGTGTCTATATGTATATGAGTGTGTCTATATGTATATGTGTGTGTATATATGTATATGTGTGTGTATATATGTATATGAGTGTGTCTATATGTATATGTGTGTGTTTATATATGTACAGGGAGTGCAGAATTATTAGGCAAATGAGTATTTTGACCACATCATCCTCTTTATGCATGTTGTCTTACTCCAAGCTGTATAGGCTCGAAAGCCTACTACCAATTAAGCATATTAGGTGATGTGCATCTCTGTAATGAGAAGGGGTGTGGTCTAATGACATCAACACCCTATATCAGGTGTGCATAATTATTAGGCAACTTCCTTTCCTTTGGCAAAATGGGTCAAAAGAAGGACTTGACAGGCTCAGAAAAGTAAAAAATAGTGAGATATCTTGCAGAGGGATGCAGCACTCTTAAAATTGCAAAGCTTCTGAAGCGTGATCATCGAACAATCAAGCGTTTCATTCAAAATAGTTAACAGGGTCGCAAGAAGCGTGTGGAAAAACCAAGGCGCAAAATAACTGCCCATGAACTGAGAAAAGTCAAGCGTGCAGCTGCCAAGATGCCACTTGTCACCAGTTTGGCCATATTTCAGACAACAACATCACTGGAGTGCCCAAAAGCACAAGGTGTGCAATACTCAGAGACATGGCCAAGGTAAGAAAGGCTCAAAGACAACCACCACTGAACAAGACACACAAGCTGAAACGTCAAGACTGGGCCAAGAAATATCTCAAGACTGATTTTTCTAAGGTTTTATGGACTGATGAAATGAGAGTGAGTCTTGATGGGCCAGATGGATGGGCCCGTGGCTGGATTGGTAAAGGGCAGAGAGCTCCAGTCCGACTCAGACGCCAGCAAGGTGGAGGTGGAGTACTGGTTTGGGCTGGTATCATCAAAGATGAGCTTGTGGGGCCTTTTCGGGTTGAGGATGGAGTCAAGCTCAACTCCCAGTCCTACTGCCAGTTTCTGGAAGACACCTTCTTCAAGCAGTGGTACAGGAAGAAGTCTGCATCCTTCAAGAAAAACATGATTTTCATGCAGGACAATGCTCCATCACACGCGTCCAAGTACTCCACAGCGTGGCTGGCAAGAAAGGGTATAAAAGAAGAAAATCTAATGACATGGCCTCCTTGTTCACCTGATCTGAACCCCATTGAGAACCTGTGGTCCATCATCAAATGTGAGAATTACAAGGAGGGAAAACAGTACACCAATCTGAACAGTGTCTGGGAGGCTGTGGTTGCTGCTGCACGCAATGTTGATGGTGAACAGATCAAAACACTGACAGAATCCATGGATGGCAGGCTTTTGAGTGTCCTTGCAAAGAAACGTGGCTATATTGGTCACTGATTTGTTTTTGTTTTGTTTTTGAATGTCAGAAATGTATATTTGTGAATGTTGAGATGTTATATTGGTTTCACTGGTAAAAATAAATAATTGAAATGGGTATATATTTGTTTTTTGTTAAGTTGCCTAATAATTATGCACAGTAATAGTCACCTGCACACACAGATATCCCCCTAAAATAGCTATAACTAAAAACAAACTAAAAACTACTTCCAAAACTATTCAGCTTTGATATTAATGAGTTTTTTGGGTTCATTGAGAACATGGTTGTTGTTCAATAATAAAATTAATCCTCAAAAATACAACTTGCCTAATAATTCTGCACTCCCTGTATATGTGTGTGTATATATCTATATCAGTGTGTCTATATGTATATGTGTGTGTATATATGTATATGTGTGTGTATATATCTTTATGAGTGTGTATATATGTATATGTGTGTGTGTCTATATGTATATGTGTGTGTATATATCTTTATGAGTGTGTCTATATGTATATGTGTGTTTGCAGTGTTTTAAACTTGTATTTTAATGCAAAACTATAGTATAAAAGTAAGTGAAGAACTCCATTATTTGACCTTTGGACTTGCGCACCTTCAGATTAGCGCTCAAGCAATAGCTGACATGAGTTTCTCAGCGCACTTCCATGCTATCTGACATGCAGATGTTTGTACATCTAGCCATAATATAATTACTTTCAACTTGTAATTTGAGCTAAAAATAAACTTGAGTGATGTTAGTGTACATTATTGCTAATATTTTTATCTCCACTTATAATCCAGCTCTTTGTTTTTATGAGTACGGGTGAGTTATTATCTAACTATAGAGATTCTTTATCATTTAGTGAACTTCTATCCCACAAACTGGTTTAAATTTATGTAAACAGGCTTTACCTTAAAGGGACAGTGTACTGTGATTTTTATAGCCTTACCTGTTGGATTGTATTAAATTGTTTACTTATAGCTCATTTTTCTTTATTTTTTTTCATTTGAAATAGCTGCTTTTGTCCATTCTATCCCCACATATACTGAATATTACAATACTTAAGTACTGGTTATAGAAAATATATGTAAATAAGATGGTTTAGAAGAAATTGCTCTCCCATTAGATGGTGGGACAGAGAGATAATACATTTCCATTGCTCTTTCTCTCTTAATTTTGGTCTCGCTGTATATATATATATTTATATACTGTAATTTTATACATATGATGTTCCTGTCCATGATGTGCTGACCATAGCTTGCAGATTTAATCCCTGGAAAATTCACATCGCTGGTTTTAAAATCCTTCCCAGATACACCTTTGTCTCTGAGCAAGGTGTTTAGTTAAATACACTCCCATTAGTCTTGAGAATAAAATTGGGAAACACTTTCTTCCATCTTCCAACTCCTGATGAAAAAATATTTTAATCGGAAAGTTGTGTTTCTTATTTTTCAAAACATCTGGTTCTGACAAATTTTGTTCATGTGGGCATTTCTTTTGGCCGAATATTGGACTTTTATTTTTTACCATTATTTCCAAAGGAAAAAGAACATTTATAACATATTTTGATTAAAAATATCATATTGCAAAATGTGAGCAATTAAAAAAAAACATATTTCAATACTAACAGAACATATAGGTGGTTGATTGCAATTCTTTAGAAAAGCTTATCTAATGATTTTCTACCCTATAACTCACTGATTTGTTGCACCTATCTTGACCTCTCTGGACCTCCTGACTTTGTGGTTTGCCCCAGACCCTTTGTAATCAAAGCAATTGAAAATGGCTGAGCATCACCTAGTCTCCCACCTCCCTATGATAGGTTAAGGCTTGAATGAACAACCTTGTCTGACTAAATTCCTTTCCTGCTTTTTCTTGCACTTTTTCTGAGGCAAACAGTAACAATTAACCTATCAATTTGGTCAAAAAATTGTTTGTTCTTCGTTTGTTTTTTGCTTGTATAGATCACAAGAATTGCCTAACTGGAATAAATTTGGACACATTTGTATTCTTTCGAAGCAGAATGCACATCTCTTATAAAACTACTTAATTTATTTACTTGCTATATGCCAGAGACATTATACTGAAAAAAAAATTCTGTTGTGCTTTTGAGCAAAAATTACTCATATTAAATCTACATTTTGGCATGAAAAGGGTTATTGGCACAATTTACTTAGGCAAGTAGCTGAGAGTAGTTTATTGTAAAACAAGGAACAATTTAATAAATTCTAGGTAGAATGAATCACTGCTATTACATTAAAAGTGGAAAAAGGTTACACAGTACAACGTCCCTTTAACATGTTCAGTTACTGGGAATTGATATCGAGTCATTACAAATTTGAGAAACAGGTAGAAAACCCTTTATCCAAACTGCTTGGGACGAGAAAAGGTTTTGATTTTGGAATATTTGCATCTTTAAAATGGGAGAGTTTGGAGAGGGAATGGAACAAAGAGTAAATAACAATATGTCATTTAGGCAATATTTACATGTCATTACACAGCTTATAATGTAACCTAAAGGTAGTTTTATATAATTTGTAATACTTTTGTGTACATAGTGCCCACAAAAAGATAGTAAAGCACTGTAATCAGAAAGGTAATATTTTTTGTTTTAAATAAATATAGACTGTTATTTGCATTTCACAAAAAAAGAAAAACAGAGACGATTGTGACTTACAGGAGGAGGAAAATATAGTCATTTTTTTAATATTTCTATATTTAAAAAAGTATTACCGTAATTAAAAAGTTTAGATTTCAGAATGTTTAGATTTTGGAACTTTGGATTTGGGGATTTGTACCTGTATTTATAATTTGCATCACTTTTGAACATTTCAGTTAGTATACTGTGCAGTGGGGTGTTCAGAAAAAAATTCACTACATGTTAAAGGGACATGAAACCCAAAAATGTTCTTTCATGATTTAGGTAGAACATACAATTTTAAACAACTTTCCGATTTACTTCTTTTTTCAAATTTGCTTCATTCTTTTGGTATAATTTGTTGAAGGAACAGCAATGCATTACTGTTTTCTAACTGAACAAATGGGTCAGCCAATGACAATCGGTATATATATATGCAGTCACCAATCAGCAGCTAGAACTTAGGTTCTTTGCTGCTCCTGAGCTTTCCTAGATAAATCTTTCAGCAAATAATAACAACAGAATAAAGCAAATTAAATAATAGAAGTAAATTGGAAAGTTATTTAAAATTGTATTCTCTGCGTGGTTCAGATACAAAAAGGTGCCTTGATTGAGTTTCAAGCTTAGTTTAGTAATTTAATTAAGTAAATATATACAGATAAACTGACATTCCAAGATGTAGGCTGTTGTTGTGAACATTAGCTTGCCTCCACAGACAGAAAACACGAGATATAAGTCTATCAAGTGGATCAGGAGTCTGTTTAATATTTTCTCTGATATGTGGGCAATTTACTCAACTCTTGGGGCGCCTTAAGTGTATGATTCCAACCTGTCTAAACATATGCATAGTTATTAGAGATTGTCTCCTCCAAAATTATATTCTTCCAAAGAATACTGAAAAATCCTCTTAGGAAACAAACATTGTGCTTAGCTGGTATTTGTAACTAACTACCCTCCCTTAAATATATTCCATTTAAGTCTAGGGATAGGTAGCCTCAGATATAAGGTGCAGTTAATGCGATTCGATTACACAGCATATATCCTACATTCAGAAGCACACAAAGATACATTTAATATTAAATAAGGTATTCAAAATTTGTCTTAACCAATCCGCTTGGTGAATTTTATTTATAGGAAAATCTTCTGGTTAAACTGGCTGAATAAGTTTAACAGATTATCAAAAGTTATAAAAATGCATTTTTGTTATATAGGTTTTGCTGTTGCTTGAGTGTTAGCTGAGCTACGATAGCAATTCAATCATGTATGAAACATTTATGACATAATATTTTCTGTTGCTAGGTTAAAGTCTTATACCTTGGCAGATAGAATTTTGATATTTTTATTAGGGGTTGACTATAAACACTGCTATTACTTAAGTATACTGGTTGAATTTGCTGAAGGATACTGAGGGCTAATTAAAAGTGATTTTTTTATAAAGCCATTCATTAAACAATTAAACAAAAGCACTAAAAGATAAAAAGAATTACGATATTTAGAAAAAACTGTTTGAACTCTCTTTAAGAACACATACCGCCATAATTTAAAACACTTTACTCACCTTTTTTTTTTTTTTTCTTTTTTCTCACATCCTCACCAAATACCCCCACAACTCACTCCCTCACTCCCCTTTTTTTTTTTTTTTTTTTTTTTCCCCCTCAATAGATAACACTTTAAATCACTATTCAGCACTTTAGGTGGGGGAATTCTCCCCCCACCTTCTTTTTTTTTTTTTTTCTCTTTTTTAAGCACTTAACCAATTCATGGATAAATTTGTACACACGCACACCAAGACCCCCTCACCAGCTATGGCGGCTAGACATAGAGATAAGAAAAACAAAAATACGATAGAAACACAGGTAGACATTCACTCACTCTCCTCTAATCTCTCCTATAACAAAGAAAGTACAGATACTCAAGCATTGGTATCCAGTATAGCTGAGGCACTTGCCACAAGATTTGAATCTCTCAAACTTGAGATTAAACAAGATATCGTATCTCTCACTAATGAAATCCGACAATTTGCAAATAGACTTCAAGAAGCTGAACAAAGAGTGTCAGACTTGGAGGATATTAGCTCAATCCACAGCTCTAAACTAGAAGCTGCAGCTATAACACTATCCAAAATACAAGCTAAAATAGAGGATCTTGAAGACCGCTCAAGGAGGAACAATTTAATAATAATAGGGGTCCCAGAGGGGAAACAACATGAAGACTTGGGAAAATTCATATCTGAAACCTTAGTACAAATACTAGGATTACCTCCCTCCTATCCTCCAATAATAGTTGAAAGGGCCCACAGAGTAGGGCGTCAATTTGATGAAGGAAGAGGGAAGACTAGGGCTAGACCAATAATAGCTAAATTACTAAATTTTCAGGATAAGATGGTAATATTCCAGTACTACCGAAAGAATCAACCTATCTCCTTAGGGACAAACAATATACTATTATTCCAGGATTTCTCCGCTGAAACAGCAGGGAAAAGAAAAGAGTTATCCCCTATCTGTACGAAACTTATTAAAGCAGGTTATCGTGCCACTATAATTTATCCAGCTAAATTAAAGGTTACTCTTAATGACGAAGTCCATATGTTTGAATCTGTAGAAAAAGCAGAGAAATTTGTAAAAGAGCTAGGAAGGAACGATAATAGGTGAAAAATCAGCATATTCTTTTTTTTTTTTTTTTGAGTTTACAGATTACAGTTTGAAACGCGATGCAAGGTGTAAGCTTTATTAAGGGGTTATGCAGGGCCCCAGGGGGAATGCCTGCATTAGGAGGGTATATAGCTTCAGGATTTTTTTTTTTCTTTTTTTTTTTCTTTTTCTCTTCTTTTTTCCTCTCTCTCCTTGTGTTGTCTTTTTCTGGGTGGCTGAGAGATGGGTAGGGCAGATAAATGTAAAATAACCTCTTGGAACATTGGAGGTCTCACCTCCCCTATCAAACGAAAATCAGTTTTGGCTCACCTACAAAAAATTGGCACTGATATAGCTATGCTACAAGAAACCCACTTAAATTTGCAGGAAGTGCTAAAATTAAAGTCCTCTTGGGTAAAGGAAGTGGTTGCTTCTACGGGCACAAAAAGGAAGAGAGGCATGGCAATCTTGTTAGGGAAAAGAGTTAAATATGAAACTTTGCACAGTATTTCAGACCCGGAAGGGAGATATATAATTTTAAAATTAAAGATAGAAGGAATTGTTTATACACTTTGTAACTTATATGCTCCCAATGTGTTCGATCCAATATTCTGGGATAATCTACAATCAAAAATAATTTCTGAATCAATAGGATACCTAATTCTAGGCGGGGATTATAATATGGCCCCACACCAACCCCTGGACAGACTTAGACAGAAGTCTACAGTGGGGAAGAATAAGCGAGATAGCCTGGAAACTAAAATGTTCAAGAAAATCTCTCAAAATTTGTTAGTCAGGGACATATGGAGACTCCAGAATCCAGATCTAAGAGATTTTACCTGTTTGTCTCGAGCTCACAAAACTCTATCCAGAATAGATTTATTCCTTATAGATGAAAGGCTATGCAAAATGAAAATTATGGCCAAAATACTTCCTATCTGTATATCAGATCATAGCCCTATCACAATAGAAATACAATACAATGACTTCAAACTAAGAACCTCTCGCTTCTTCTTCCCCACATGGCTGACGAATGATTTAAAATTTAAAAATTGGCTGAAAAACAAATATGAAGAATATGCTGAATTTAATAAGACTTATGTTGACCGCCCAGATATTTTCTGGGAGGCTGCAAAGGCAGTCCTTAGGGGGGAAATGATTTCATATATTGCTAACAGAAATAAAACACTAAGAATTAGAGAAACAGAAGTGATAAAAGCTGTAACTAACTCATATAATCGCTATTTGCTTGATAACTCTCCGGGAAATTGGATCAGATATATTGAAGCAAAAAATGAAAGAGACTCATTTCTAACCTATAGAGAGACTCAAAAAGAGCTTAAACTTCAGGCAAGACTTTATCGCTATGGCAATAAAGCTGGAAAGTTATTGGCCAATTTGATGAAAAGAGAAAAAAGATCTCCATTAATAGATAAGCTTCTGCATAAGAAGAAAACTCATACAAATGTAGATGATATCTCTAACATTTTCTTAGAATACTTCACAGAGATCTACTCTCTAAGGGTTTCAGATAAAACTAAATCAGATGAATTCTGGAGCAAAATTACCCACCCTGTACTTGACGGTGAAAAAATGTTAATGGTTAACTCCCCAATTTCACAGGAAGAAATTCTAAAGATTATCCAGGATCTTCCATCAAACAAGGCTCCTGGTCCGGATGCATTACCAAATGAATTTTATAAAATTCTTGCACCATTTGTTGTTTCACCGTTAAGTAAACTTTTTAACCACATGTTTATCAATGGAAAGGTAGTCTCGCCTCAATTCTGTGCATCCCACACCACTTTGGTTCTTAAACCCGGGAAGGATCCGACAAAAAAGGAATCTTATAGGCCCATAGCACTATTAAATTCTGATTACAAGATCCTGACCTCTATTTTAGCCAAAAGACTGCAATTAGTACTCCCGGAAATAATACATAAAGACCAAGCAGGATTTTTGCAGAAACGAAATTTAACAGCAAAGATTAGGGAAGTATTAGTCACTATAGACTATTTTAAATCTACTGAGCTGGCAGGGCAGAGGAGAGAGGGGGACTCCCCAGATCTAGCAATTGTTTCAATTGATGCAGAGAAAGCATTTGATTCGATCCATCAGGATCACCTGCTCTCGTCTCTCCACAGGTTTGGCTTTAGTGGGCACTTCCCTAAATTTGTGGAGAACCTATATAAAAAATCATTCACCAGGTTAATTGTCTGAAATACTACTGGAAAGGGGAACACGCCAGGGATGCCCCCTCTCTCCTCTCCTCTTTAATATTTCAATTGAACCGCTGGCAATAGCGATAAGAACACAAATAGAAGGAATCAGAATAGGTAGAGCAGAGCTTAAAATTGCGTTATACGCAGATGACATCCTGCTTTATATCTCTAATACGCAAAATAATATACCTATACTTGTTTCAATTATAGAACAATTTGGATCCTTCTCGGGTTATAGGATCAATGCATTAAAATCTGAATTATTATGGATTAGAAAAAACCCAGACTCCTCGATAGAAATTCCTTTTAGAGTCTCAGAATCATTTAGATATTTGGGGATAATGATCACTTCCGACCTAGATAAATGCTATGATCTCAATGTAAAACCAGTAATGAGAGAAATTGAGGCGAGTTTAAAATCATGGCAAAATTTCCCACTCTCGATCTCAGGTCGTATTGCCGCATTTAAAATGATCTTGCTTCCAAAGTTATTATTCATTTTACAGAACACTCCAATAATTCTTAAAAGGAAGGATATCGAAAAAATTAATAGTATAATGAGAATTTTTATATGGCAGAATAAAAAACCAAGAATTTTGTTAATGAAACTTTCACTTCCCAGGAAGTATGGTGGACTTGCATTGCCGGATATACAATTTTACAACCTGGCCTCATTGGCCCGCATAGTTGTAGATTGGATTCTAAATAAAGATTATGTAACAAACAATGAACTTGAAAAAAATGTAAGTCTACCATACCTTCCCACAGCTTTAATACACTGCAGTCCTAAGACAGTCCCCCAGGAAATTAAAATATTCAAAACATTAATGTATCCACTACAGGCATGGAGGAAGATATGTAGGTTACTATCCATTAAAGGAAATGTCTCCAATTATATGCCAATTAAAGGGAACCCTAAATTCCAAGCGGGACTACAATCGGCACCTTTCCAAAAATGGCATACATTAGGTTTGAATAATGTCTCTCAGATGATAGACTGGAATGGCCATTGTATTAAAACATTTGAGAGTTTAAAAAGAGAATTCAGTCTTAGTAATAAAGAATTTTTTGCATACTTGCAAATTAGACACTTCATAACTAAGATGATAAATGAATCTGGTTGGAACTGGTCCTGGGGGAAGTTGGAGAACTGGCTGGTTTTAGCTAAAAATGGGTTTATGTCAATCTCACCATGCTATCAATTATTAATATCTAACAAAGGGGAGATGAATTTAGGAAACTTAACAGTTGTATGGGATTCTATGATAACCCAACATCCCATAAATCTAAATAAAATCCAGGCTTCTATTTCAAAAGTTTCACAAATTACTTTATCGGCTACATGGAGAGAATCCCACATTAAGTTACTGTATAGGACCTACTATACCCCGAAAAAAGGGACAAGATGTGGGAATATTAATTTTTGTATATGCCCAAAATGTTCATTACCATCGGCAGACCTTATCCATATGATCTGGGAATGCCCTAAGATTAAAAATTTTTGGGCTAAAATAGAATATTGGATTAATCAAGTTTTAAAAATCTCTCCTCTGAGGTTGGATATAGTTTCTGTAATCCTTCTATGGGAAGCAACGAAAGACCTCCGGAAGCATAATAAAATAGTTAATATGATTATTATAGCGGCAAGATATTTAATTTTCAAAAAATGGAAAGGTAGGGCAAGCCCCAGTATAAATGAACTTAAAAATTGCCTAAAAAAACAATATATGATAGAGCAAAGAGACACCAACATAGAAGAAGAGAATGACATTGAAGGTTTCTTTAAAAAATGGACAACTTTTATTAAAATATTTCCATTGAATGAAAGAGAACATTTGATATATCCATTTAGGAACTCAGAACTGGTACTCCTGGGACTATGGTAGTCTCCATTGCTCATCTCTCGGCCCCCTCCCCCCCCCCTCCTTTTTTCTGTGGGTTTTTTTTTTTTTTTCTCTTCCTCTGTTGATGGTTATATGTTGTGTTTGATGTTATTACGCCTAGTAATGTTGGGTTGGTCAGGCCCTCCCTCCCTTAGCGGATTAGGTATGGTAGGCTGGCTGATTTTCATATGAATAATTGAGTTAAGACGGAAAGGGAAGTAAAGGGTAAAATTTAATTATTATTTTGGCTCTTAATTTATAGTATGACAAAAGGATGTAAATTATGATATATGTTGCATTTGAAAGTTTTATTTACATTAGTATTTTGTGAAAAAGAATAGCACTATATCATTATGTTTTATCTGTTTGATATGAATATCCCGAAGCTAGGGAAAAAATAGGAAAAAAAAAAAAAAGAAAAATGAGGTTGAGACTATTTCTTTTTCTTGCTATTGTGTTTCTGTGATGCAACAATATGTTTTGTTATGATGTGTATATTGTTAATATGTTTCTGGTATTTATGCATTTTTGCTGATGCATTACATCTGTGTTGTATTGTGATCTTAACCTCAATAAAAATAAAAATGAAAAAAAAAAAAAATTGTATTCTCTATATAAATCATGAAACACATTTTTTGGGTTTCATGTCCCTTTAAGTTCATTAGGAGAGTTCACCTAACAATTTTAAGGAACTGTATTTGTGCAATCTATTGATGATGGTGCGTACACACTGAACTTTATGAGTACCGCACACAGGCAATAAATTGTAACTTCTTGTCTTCGAGATCTTTTACAAGTAGTACTGTAATAGAGTGTATTAGAGTCATCTTCATAGTGCACCACATAGTGCCTGCAAACAAAGTACATTTTTAAAAACAATTCAAATTTGAACAATTGTTTTGCAGTCAAAAGCAAACCCATTGAAAAGCCTCCTGTGTGTTGTTTATCTAATTTATTTTTGTGTTATTAAAGACAGATATAAATGAGCTACTGCATATATTAAAGGGACACTGAACCCAATTTTTTTCTTTTGTAATTCAGAAAGAGCATGCAATTTTAAGCAACTTTCTAATTTACTCCTATTATCAATTTTTCTTCGTTCTCTTGCTATCATTATTTGAAAAAGAAGGCATCTAAGCGTTTTTTTTTGTTTCAGTACTCTGGACAGCACTTTTTTATTGGTGGATGAATTTATCCACCAATCAGCAAGGACAACCCAGGTTGTTCACCAAAAATGGGCCGGCATCTAAACTTACATTTTTGCATTTCAAATAAAGATACCAAGAGAATGAAGAAAAATTTGATAATAGGAGTAAATTAGAAAGTTGCTTAAAATTTCATGCTCAATCTGAATCACAAAAGAAAATTTTTGGGTACAGTGTCCCTTTAAGCAATTACTCTGTACCATGTATGAGGGTCAGGGTCCTGAATTCAACAGAATGAACTGCAGCTTCTCTGGAGGCAGTGGAAGACTATATTTGTTTAGATAATAATTAAAGGAAAATCAGGAAAAATTAAAAAGTGCATTTTTTTTTCTTAGTGTGGACAATGAAACCTTTTAATGAGCATTTCAGTTTTGCATTGAGTATCCCTTTAACAAGACACTGTTTTTTTGTTAGTTTGTTAGCTTTATTTTATACTTTATTTAAGGTTTTTGCATGAGAGTAGAAAAATAGCATTAGATTGCCATGTATGAGAAGAGGTTATATAAAAATTATTATTATTTTCTAAAAGTTACACAAACACAATACTTCCACCTAAGTCATAGAACTATTAAAGGGATTTTATGCTGCATATAGGTTGTGAGGACTTTTGCCTATAGGTTTCTTAAAGGGACTGTAACACCTTGTAATTACAAAATATTACTGTTGTGTTGCAACAGAACAGTAACCTTGGCACTCCTGATATTTTGGAACTACATTTCACATAATGCTCAACTAGACTGAAGAGTGCCTAAGCATCATGGGAAATGTAGTTCCAAAACATCTGGGGTGCCAACGTTAGCCATCACTGTTATAGAAGAACATATCATTAAAGTACAAATGTTTTAAAATAAAGTAACATTATTTTAACTGTAATTATTTTTCAAGAGCCAAACTCCACCCACCATTGCTTTCTTTTGAGGAGTCACTCTGGGCTTAAAGGGACACTAAACCCATTTTTTTTCTTTCATGAGTCAGATAGAGCATGCAATTTTAAGCAACTTTCTAATTTACTCCTATTATCAATTTTTCTTTGTTTTTTTTGCTATCTTTATTTAAAAAGCAGGAATGTGATGCATAGTAGCCGGACCATTTTTGGTTGAGAACCTGGGGTATGCTTGCTTATTGGTGGGTAAATTTCAGCCTCCAATAAGCAAGCGCTATCCATGGTGCTGAACCTAAAATGGGCTGGTTGCTGATTTACATTCCTGATTTTAAAATAAAGATAGCAAGAGAACGAAGAAAAATTGATAATAGGAGTAAATTAAAAAGTTGCTTAAAATTTCATGCTCTATCTGAATAATGAAAGAAAAAATTTGGGTTCAGTGTCCCTTTAACCCCTTAACGACCAAGGACGTACGCCACACGTCCTCAAAAAAAATACAGTTAATGACCAAGGACGTGTGGCGTACGTCTTTGGTCTGGAAAGCAGCTGGAAGCGATCCTGCTAGCTTCCAGCTGCTTTCCGGTTATTGCAGTGATGCCTCGATATGGAGGCATCCTGCAATAACCCCACTTGGCCATCCGATGCAGAGAGAGCCACTCTGTGGCCCTCTCTGCACCGGACATCGATGGCCGGTATTGTTGGTGGGTGGGAGCTTACGTGGGAGGCGGGTGGGCGGCCATCGATGCTCTGTGTGGAGTGGAGGGGGGCGGGATCGGGGGCGGGACCCACGGGGGCGCGCACGGGAGCGCGCGCGTGCACGGGGGGTGGTGGCCGGGCGCGTGCACGGGGCAGGAGCGGGTGGGAACCGCTACACTACAGAAAAACATAAAGTTAAAAGTAAACAAAACTAATAAAGTTTAAATATTAAAAATATAATCTAAGGGATCTGGAAGGGGTTGGGGGTTGGTCTTAGTGGGGGGGGGGGAAGCTACACTACAGAAAAGGGCTTTTTTTTAAAAAAAAAAGGCACATTTTTTACAAAACTGGGTACTGGCAGAGTGGCGGGGACAATTGTGGGGTGGGGGAGGGAAGAGAGCTGTTTGGGAGGGATCAGGGGGTCTGATGTTTCAGGTGGGAGTCTGAGCTCTACACTAAAGATAAAATTAACCCTGCAAGCTCCCTACAAGCTACATAATTAACCCCTTCACTGCTAGCCATAATACACGTGTGATGCGCAGCGGCATTTAGAGGCCTTCTAATTACCAAAAAGCAATGCCAAAGCCATATATGTCTGCTATTTCTGAACAAAGGGGATCCCAGAGAAGCATTTACAACCATTTGTGCCATAATTGCACAAGCTGTTTGTAAATAATTTCAGTGAGAAACCTAAAATTGAGAAAAATTTAACTTTTTTTTTAATTTGATCGCATTTGGCGGTGAAATGGTGGCATAAAATATACCAAAATTGGCCTAGATCAATACTTGGGGTTGTCTACTACACTACACTAAAGCTAAAACTATCCCAAAAAGCTCCCTACATGCTCCCTAATTAACCCCTTCACTGCTGGGCATAATACACGTGTGGTGCGCAGTGGCATTTAGCGGCATTCTAATTACCAAAAAGCAACGCCAAAGTCATATATGTCTGCTATTTCTGAACAAAGGGGATCCCAGAGAAGAATTTAAAAGTGAACGATTTTTTGTATTTGATTGCATTTGGCGGTGAAATGGTGGCATGAAATATACCAAAATGGGCCTAGATCAATACTTTGGGTTGTCTACTAAAAAAAAATATATACATGTCAATGGATATTCAGAGATTCCTGAAAGATATCAGTGTTCTAATGTAACTATCGCTAATTTTGAAAAGAAATGGTTTGGAAATAGCAAAGTGCTACTTGTATTTATGACCCATTAGTTTACAAAAAAGCAAAGAACATGTAAACATTGGGTATTTCTAAAATTTAGAAACTATTTAGCATGGGTGTTTTTTTGTGGTTGTAGATGTGTAACAGATTTTGGGGGTCAAAGTTAGAAAAAGTGTGTTTTTTTTTCATTTTTTCCTCATATTTTATAATTTTTTTTATAGTAAATTATAAGATATGATGAAAATAATGGTATCTTTAGAAAGTCCATTTAATGGCGAGAAAAACGGTATATAATATGTGTGGGTACAGTAAATGAGTAAGAGGAAAATTACAGCTAAACACAAACACCTCAAAAATGTAAAAATAGCCTTGGTCCCAAACGGACAGAAAATGGAAAAGTGCTGTGGTCATTAAGGGGTTAAGTCTGCAGACAACAAGGCTAGCCACAGTCATAATGTTAGTATAAAGTGCATTGTTCTGCAGTTGTTATCCGTTAAAGCCAGTTAGGGGAAAATATGTAGCAGAGTTAGCCATGGGAAGTCAGCAGGGTGCATTTCAAGTTCTGAAAAATAGAAAAAACTCACTTTGCATAACAAACATTTTAATTAAAAATCTCAAGCTATCTTTTGTTCCTTTAAACAGGAATGTTACTAGTAATTTATGATCCTTAGACTGAAGAAATTATTCTCCATGATCTTTCTACCCTTTTTTAAATAATGTCTCATTTTGCCAAGATCACATTGTCCCAGATACCCTGGGGGAAATAATCAGTAACTCTATAGAAGCCATAGGGTTAAAATGACACCCCTGTAGTAATAATGAACAGAAGTTGGCACTTTTAAAACGTGCTGAGCATCACCTTCACTGCACAGTGTGCGGATTCAATGAAGGAGTAGTTAAAAGACACATTATACGGTTCTGGGCACTATAAAACCGTGCAAGCTGACCCATATATTTTAACAGCAAAACGAACTCCACTCATTTAAAATATTGCAACGTCGATAGGACTAATTAATTGGAAATAAGAAAGGAAAGAATACAATTAAATGAGGAGAGAATCATTTTCTAATTTAATAGAGGGACATTTATAAAGATCACAAGCTAAAAAGGCATAGACTGATTCTATCGACAATGTCTTAAATCAGAAACAATAGTCACCCTTTCACTGTTAGAGGGGTTTCCATTGCAATATCTTGCAGCCATATAAGTAAAAGAAGGGTTAATTTGGGGGTTGCCGCTGTGGCTATAAGACAGATCTTGGGTTAGGTTATGCTTTGAAACCTGTCAATGTCCAATATCTTCTATATTCAAAACAAGGAACACTTTATTTACAACTGTTATGAAAAACAGACATAATTCTCTACATACAGATATAATAAATTGTTAATTGGAAAGAGAAATTGTCTATAATGCTCAGTATCCCACATACAATATCCTTAAATATTAAGATATTTTATTACATCTATTTTCTAACAATAATTTATTGCAATAAAACAGACACAGAAGGTCCTACTAAATTGTCTTTTCATAATGAATAAATTTAAGCGGGCTAATTAATATATAAACTAGCCCAATTTGTCAAGTTGATTTGTATTTTAGTTAATTGTGAAGGTAATTACCACATGGTCAAATTAACAGCTTTCTGGAAATGACCAAGGCTGGGGTTTTATTTCCTTCCTGGGTGAAGAAAATTCATTTTCCCAGCTCTTGATGTGATGAATAAAAGCTATAAATCTATGTGATTGGTGCAGGCAAAGACTAAATGGCTTCATATTTCATTTCAGGTTTAATAGAAATATTCATGTGCTCTTTTAATGAAATTAAATTGAGGGGGAGGGGGTTAGAAGTCTTGCTGTTAAAGTGGAAATCTAGGGGTTTTAGTCTGATTATATTAGGTAATTTTTATTTGAATAAACACAAATTATTTCCCTTTATCTTGCTTACCTGACATAGGTTGAAAAGGAATTGCACATACACCTTAATAAGTGCACAGAAACCTAGACAGAGAGATTATACTGCAACTGATGTCATCTAATATTTGCATTTACTAATAGTTTTCAGACGTTTTACTTTAGCATGCACTAGAATACATAGACAGGTGTGGTAAAGAAAAATAGGAATAGAAAAAATGGGACATTTAGGGCCACATTATAAGTGGTATGCTATTTAGCACTTTTGCTCGTGCACAAAAAACAGCAATAATAAACTTTTAACATGCACAGCTTAGCACGCTAATTACAAGTTGAAAATGTTTGCGCACAAGTGAAAGCCGATGCGCGCTAACTTTCAGGTCTTTGGATATAGCAACCTTTTTAACATCTTCTCCCCGTAGACTTCAATGGAGGCGCAAACTGGAAAAAAAAGGAACACCTATTGCTCACGCTCTCGTGCTAACCTGACAGGAGTTAAACCTACAGCGCAAACCCGAAGATAGTTCTGATTATTTTACTATGCAATGTTCTTCTTAGAAGAAAATGTTATATTAATTTTGAAATATATATTTTTATATATATGTTATATATATATATTTGTAAAATGTATATCTATACGAATATATATATATATATATATATAAGTATTGATATATACAAATATATATAGGAATGACTATTTAAAAATACATACATTTTCTCCTATGTGAAGAAAATTGGAAATTTGAAATATTTAAAGAACATACACAGTAAAACACATTATAAAATATTAAAAAAAAAATTTTTGTTTTATTATTTTAGGTATTTGAGTGGAAAGGGCTACAAAGTATATATATATATATATATATATATATATATATATATATATATACATCCAATTACCAGATCCTTCCCACTTGTAGGGCATCCGCCTGGGTGCAAACTTGAATAAAATACAGCAGCCAAAGAAAGGTGCACTCACAGGACTTTCACATCAGAAATGGAGTTACTTTATTTGTAACGTTTTCGGAGATCATGCTGATGAAGGAGACCTGATCTCCGAAAACGTTACAAATAAAGTAACTCCATTTTTGTTGTGAAAGTCCTGTGAGTGCACCTTTCTTTGGCTGCTATATATATATATATACAGTGGGGGGAAAAAGTATTTAGTCAGCCACCAATTGTGCAAATTCTCCCACTTAAGAAGTTGAGAGATGCCTGTAATTTTCATCAAAGGCATACCTCAACTATGAGAGACAAAATGTGGAAACGAATCCAGACAATCACATTGTCTGATTTGGAAAGAATTTACCTGTATCTTCTTCTTTAAGAAGCTCCTCTGTCCTCCACTCATTACCTGTATTAATGGCACCTGTTTGAACTTGTTATCAGTATAAAAGACACCTGTCCACAACCTCAAACAGTCACACTCCAAACTCCACTATGGTGAAGACCAAAGAGCTGTCGAAGGACACCAGAAACAAAATTGTAGACCTGCACCAGGCTGGGAAGACTGAATCTGCAATATAGGCAAGCAGCTTGGTGTGAAGAAATCAAGTGTGGGAGCAATAATTAGAAAATTGAAGACATACAAGACCACTGATAATCTCCCTCGATCTGGGGCTCCACGCAAGATCACACCCAGTGGGGTCAAAATGATCACAAGAACGGTGAGCAAACATCCCAGAACCACATGAGGGACCTAGTGAATGACCTGCAGAGAGCTGGGACCAACGTAACAAAGGCTACCATCAGTAACACACTACGCTGCCAGGGACTCAGATCCTGCAGTGCCAGATGTGTCCCCCTGCTTAAGCCAGTACATGTCCGGGCCCGTCTGAAGTATGCTAGAGAGCATTTGGATGATCCAGAAGCGGATTGGGAGAGTGTCATATGGTACGATGAAACCAAAGTAGAACTGTTTGGTAGAAACACAACTTGTTGAGTTTGGAGGATAGAGAACACCATAACTACTGTGAAGCATGGGGGTGGCAACATCATGCCTTGGGGCTGTTTCTCTGCAAAGGGAACAGGACGACTGATCAATGTACATAAAAGAATTAATGGGGCCATGTATCGTGAGATTTTGAGTGCAAACCTCCTTCCATCAGCAAGGGCATTGAAGATGAAACGTGGCTGGGTCTTTCAGCATGACAATGATCCCAAACACACCGCCCGGGCAACGAAGGAGTGGCTTCGTAAGAAGCATTTCAAGGTCCTGGAGTGGCCTAGCCAGTCTCCAGATCTCAACCCCATAGAAAACCTTTGGAGGGAGTTGAAAGTCCGTGTTGCCCAGCGACAGCCCCAAAACATCACTGCTCTAGAGGAGATCTGCATGCAGGAATGGGCCAACATACCAGCAACAGTGTGTGACAACCTTGTGAAGACTTACAGAAAACGTTTGACCTCTGTCATTGCCAACAAAAAACACATGTATACACATATATACATACATACACATGTATATGTCCATTATAGCTCATTCCATTTAAATGCCTTGTCATATAATATATACCTTTTAACCCTTGTAACTTTTTTTAAAATGTATATTAACGATTTTATTAGATATTACATACAGTATATGAGTGTAATTGTTTATTGTAATGCATTTATGTAGAGTTTAATGCAAAACATTTTTAGCCCTAACCCTTTACACAGGGTTTTCAGTCTTGCTAACCTGGCAAGCGTAAATTTAGTTTGCACTTGTGCGGTTGCATTTACTTTAGTCTTGTAATACGCGCGCACGTTAACGCAATCGCAATATTTCAATTTTGCGTAAGCACTAAAGTTAGATCTCCACTTGTAATCTATCCCTAAGTACAGTATATATGAGAAAACTGATTACTGCCCTGCAGAGCATTTAAATAAATGTTAAAAGTTATTAAACCTGACATAGTGTAAGAAAAATTTGAAGGGTTTTGCTGTTCCAAAACAGAATTTTCCACCTGGTCTTTGATGTTGTAATCATTTAGAGATCGGATATAAATTAGCTCCAGTAGCAGTGTAAGCAGTCCCTGTGTAGCATGTTTCATGGTCATGCTAACTGCAACTTACCTGTGCAGGGTTGAATAATAGCAAAAGCAGAAAAGATATAGGATGTACATAAAACTTTGTTTTGCAATGATTCCCAAAGCTGAGACTGCAAGATTTATTTTACCTAGAAAAATACAAAGTATGATATGTATTTTGTTCTTTAAATACAATTTTTATTATGAAATTATGATTTTATCTTTTTATTTTAATTACAATTTTGACTTTTTATTATAAAATTTATCTTGTACCTTCATTACAAGTTTTACTTTGTACTACATAATTACAATTTTTGTTTTTAATAACAAATTTTATTTTTCATTGTGAAATTCAAATTTTTAATTTGTACTTTCATTAGAATTTTTACTTAGCATTATGCTAAGAATTTTCTTCAGTCTTGCATACTAGGTGAATGTGAACATTTTTTAATGCATTACCACCTTGTCTGCTGCAAATGCATTTTTAGACAAGCCAATCTGTAATTGTTACTGGAGTAGAAAAGGCTTGCCTCTGTCATTTTTTTAAATAAAGTATATATTGGTTTGCAATTCATTATCTTATCACTTCTGCTGAAGCCAGATATGTTTCAAGTTTAAGCTTTTGAGGTCTGCAGTATGATCTTATTATTCTCAGAACTGGAACTCCCACCACATTTTCACACTTAAATTTCAGCAAAAGGGAGCAAAATAAGTAATGACGCTATACTACATTTCTTTTTTACTACGTATTAATTAAACATTTTATGCTTCAATATCAAAGTTTATATTATCTCTTTAAATGATCACCTTCAATTGGTAGTCATAGAAGCATGCTGATGTCTGCTAAACACCCATAGTCGCACAGTTGTAGCATCCCCTATATGAAATGCATTAACACGTTTCAATCTGGGATCGCGTTCGCAACACTGGGTTTTACTCATAATAATATAGTTTACAAAAGAACATTTTATTGTAGTAGGTTAGATTGTGTGTTCTATCTTTCTGTTTATGCAACTAACATTCGGCTAGATTACGAGTTTTGTGTTATGAGTGAAAAAGCCTCATAACGATTCTTTTTCACTACCGCTGGTATTACGAGTCTTGCAGGTATATCTGTACCAAACACTTTTTTGGCCGTCACGCAACATAACTACTGCAGCTTTCAAAAAGTCCTTTTTCAATGGGACTTCCACAGCACCAGTATTACGAGTTTGCCTGGGAGGCCAAAAAGTGAGCGGTACAGCCTATAACTACAAGATCCGTACCGTAAACTGAAAGTCAGTAGTTACGGGTTTTATGCTACAAAGCCGTAGCATAAAACTCATAACTAAAGTGCTAAAAGGTACACTAACACCCATAAACTACCTATTAACCCCTAAACCGAGGCACTCCCGCATTGCAAACACTAAAATAAATGTATTAACCCCTAATCTGCCGCTCCCAACATCGACGCCTCTATAATAAACATATTAACCCCTAAACCGCTGTACTCCCGCATTGCAAACACTAGTTAAATATTATTAACCCCTAATGTCCCTAACATTGCAGCAACCTACATTACTGTTATTAACCCCTAATCTGCTGCCCCCAAAATCCCCGCCACTATACTAAAGTTATTAACCCCTAAACCTAACCATAAGTCTAACCCTAACCCTAACACCCACTAACTTTGACATAATTAAAATAAATCTAAATAAAAATTACAATTAATACCTAAATAATTCCTATTTAAAACTAAATACTTACCTATAAAATAAAACCTAAACTTGCTACAATATAACTAATAGTTACATTGTATCTATCTAAGTTTTTATTTGTATTTCACATGTAAGTTTGTATTTATTTTAACTAGGTAGACTAGTTAGTAAATAGTTATTAACTATTTACTAACTACCTAGTTAAAATAAATACAAACTTACCTGTAAAATAAAACCTAACCTGTCTTACACTAACACCTAACCTTACACTACAATTAAATCAATTACATTAATTAAATACAATTAACTAAATTGCAAACAATAATAAACACTAAATAACACAAAATAAAAAAAGAAATGATCAAATATTTAAACTAATTACACCTAATCTAATAGCCCTATCAAAATAAAAAAGCCCCCCCAAAATAAAAAAACCCTAGCCTAAACTAAACTGCCAATAGCCCTTAAAAGGGCCTTTTGTGGGGCATTGCCCTAAAGAAATCAGCTCTTTTACCGGTAAAAAAAATACAAACAACCCCTCAACAGTAAAACCCACCACCCACACAACCAAACCCCCCAAATAAAATACTATCTAAAAAAAACTAAGCTCCCCATTGCCCTGAAAAGGGCATTTGGATGGGCATTGCCCTTAAAAGGGCATTTAGCTCTTTTTCAGCCCAAACTCTAAGCTAAAAATAAAACCCACCCAATAATCCCTTAAAAAAAAACTAACACTAACCCCCGAAGATCCACTTTTTGAAGTTTTTGAAGACCGGACATCCATCCTCAACGAAGCCGGGAGAAGTCTTCATCCAAGCGGGCAGAAGTCCTCATCGAAGCCGGGAGAAGTCTTCATCCAAGCGGCAAGAAGTGGTCTTCCAGAAGATCAGAAGTCTTCATCCAGACGGCATCTTCTATCTTCATCCTTCCGACAAGGAGCGGCTCCATCTTCAAGACATCCGGTGCAGAGCATCCTCTTTATACGGTCCCAGCCGTACACTGAAGGTTCTTTTAAATGATGTCATCGAAGATGACATCCCTTGAATTCCGATTGGCTGATAGAATTATATCTGCCAATCGGAATTAAAGGTGAAAAACTTCTATTGGCTGATGCAATCAGCCAATAGGATTGAGCTTCAATCCTATTGGCTGATCCAATCAGCCAATAGGATTGAGCTCATATTCTATTGGAAAAGCCAATAGAATGCGAGCTCAATCCTATTGGCTGATTGTATCAGCCAATAGGATTTTTTCACCTTTAATTCCGATTGGCTGCTAGAATTCTATCAGCCAATCGGAATTCAAAGGATGCTATCTTTGATGACGTCATTTAAAGGAACCTTCAGTGTACTGCTGGGACCGTATGAAGAGGCTGCTCCACGCCGGATGGCTTGAAGATGGAGCCGCTCCGCGTCAGAAGGTTGAAGATAGAAGATGCCGTCTGGATGAAGACTTCTTGTCGCCTTGGATGAAGACTTCTCCTGGCTTCGTTGAGGACTTCTGCCCGCTTGGATGAAGACTTCTCCCGGCTTTGTTGAGGACTTCTGCCTGCTTGGATGAAGACTTCTCCCGGCTTCGTTGAGGATGGCTGTCCGGTCTTCAAAAACTGTAAGTGTATCTTCAGGGTTTAGTGTTAGGTTTTTTTAAGGGTTTATTGGGTGGGTTTTAATTTTAGATTAGGGACTTTGGGCGGAAAAAGAGCTAAATGCCCTTTTAAGGGCAATGCCCATCCAAATGCCCTTTTCAGGGCAATGGGGAGCTTAGGTTTTTTTAGATAGAATTTTATTTGGGGGGGGCTGGTTGTGTGGGTGGTGGGTTTTACTGTTGGGGGGTATTTGTATTTTTATTTACAGGTAAAACAGCTGATTTCTTTGGGGCAATGCCCCGCAAAAGGCCCTTTTAAGGGCCATTGGTAGTTTATTGTAGGCTAGGGTTTTTTTTGGGTGGGCTTTTTTATTTTCATAGGGCTCTTAGATTAGGTGTTATTAGTTTAAATATTTGATAATTTATTTTTTATTTTGTGTAACTTAGTGTTTATTTTTTATTAGTTTTTTTTATTAGTTGTTAGTTTTTTGTAACTGTAATTTTTAATAGTAGATTTAAATTATTTGAGTAGGGTTAGGTTTTTAACTATATAATATATTTAATTTAATTTGTAGTTTAATGTAATTTTAGTATAACAGTTAGGGTAGATTAATTAATAGTTTTATATAGTTTAATGTAATTTAATGTAATTTTAGTATAACAGGGTAGATTAATTAATAGTTTAATATAGTTTAATGTAATTTTAGTATAATAGTTAGGGTAGATTAATTAATAGTTTAATATAGTTTAATGTAATTTTAGTATAACAATTAGGGTAGGTTAATTAATAGTTTAATATAGTTTAATTGAAATCTACAGTTAAGTTTAAATTTCTTATAAGATAGGGATGATGTAATTTTAATGTACAGTTAGCGGGTTGTTAGGTTTAGGGGTTAATAGGTTAATTTAGTTTATGGTGATGATGGGGGCTGGCAGTTTAGGGGTTAATAGTTTTAGTAAGTGGTAGTAAAATATATTTATTTAGTTGCGGTGGGCTCCGGGAGCGGCGTAATAGGGGTTAATATATTTATTTAGGTGGCGGCGGAGTCCGGGAGTGGCGGAATAGGGGTTAATAACATTATGTAGGTAGCGGCGATGTTGAGAGCAACGGAATAGGGGTTAATAATTTTATTACAGTTGCAGCGATGTTGGGCAGCAGATTAGGGTTGTTTAGACTCGGGGTATATGTCAGGGTGTTAGGTGTAAACATAATTTTTATTCTAGCATACAAATCAATGGGATATCAGGCAGCAGCGAACATAAGCTTTCGCTGCTTTCAGACTCCCATTCATTCCTATGGCATCCGCGGCTTCCAGGACGGCAGATTGAAAACCAGGTATGCTGGGCCGGAATAGTGGCAAGCGTACCTGTTAGAAATTTGTTAACTTGCAAAAGTAGTCAGATAGTGCCGAATTTGCATTCGGAACATCTGTAATGACGTAAGCATCGATCTGCGTCGGACTGAGACAGGGGGATCATATGTTACGTCACAAATTTCAACTTTGATGTCTATGGGGAAATCGCGCACAAGCACGTAAAACCAGCTCAAAGCAGCGCTGGTATTTGGGTGCGGCATGGAGCTCAATGGAGCTCAATGCTGCAATATTGCCTGCTAACGCTGGGTTTTTGCAAACCTGTAATAGCAGCACTATAGGGAGGTGAGCAGTGGAAATAACTTGCAAGTTAGCAGCGAGTCGCTCATAACGCAAAACTCGTAATCTAGCCGATTGTTTAGGGCTTTGTATCGTTTGATTTCTCATTCTTATTACATTTTATATTTTTGTATGTCATACTCAAGCCTCTATGCTGACAGAATATTGCAGATTACCAGCACTTTTTCTGAATCTGCACTTCATTTCAGTGTTTTGCCTTGTGCAAAAACTTGCATCTCGGTAACCACAGGTGTTGCTTGCAGTAGTCTTTATATATTGCTCTGCTCTCATAGGGTGTATTTAACCCCTTAAGGACCAGCGACGTACCCTGTATGTCACTGGCCTTTTTTTGGGACTTGATTGTTTTATAGCACGGTCTTGCCACCAGCGTTGAGACTGCTCTATTCCACAAAGCCTGCTGGAGGGAGTGCATTAATAGCGTGTTCTTGCTAGACTTGTGCTTTTATGTCCTGAAAAAAACCCTTAACGACCAGTGACATACAGGGTACATTGTGGTCATTAAGGGGTTAATCTTTCTATGCTCTGGGAATGACTACTTATTTTCATATATGACCCACTGCTTCTACTCAAATACCTGTACCCTGTTTGTCTTGGCTTGATTATAAGTAGCTGTTTTCCCTTTTTTGTCGCCTGTGCTTATTGGACTATAGTTTAATATCTCGCTGCTGGAATTCCTTTGTATGACAATGTTTGTTTTACCAACTGTTTAAACTCCTGCTTCCTTAATACTTTTATATTACACTCATGGGTTTGCTGGATCCTGATCTTAAACATCTGCTCCAGCCTTGCAGTACCGCTTGTTCCTGTTACCTTGTTTGCCAGTTTCTGGCCTATCCTTAGATAACCAGATTGCACTAACTTTTGTTCTGGCTACTCTGTTTGCCATTTACTGGAAAAATTAAATAACCAGATTGGTTCTTTCTGTTCTTCTTATTCCAGCTACCCTTTTTTCCATTTACTGGACTGAGATTATATATTCATATTGCATCTTCACCTGCATCATTTTACTTGGCTTGGTAGTTTTCAGTAAACTGATTTACATTTTTTGTTGCTTTAACTGCTACAGGTATTGTTCCTCTTGTGTTTAAGTCTAATCAATATTACTAGTTTAAACAATGGATCCAATACCAAGCTTTTACATTGTTGAAACATCACAGACAGTGCAATTAAAACTGTTTAAAAACATTTATAATTTAATTACACAAATATGGTATTATTGCTGATTGTATATTTTACACATTTTGATTTCATAGCTCATAGTGTATTCTCTCTAATTTTTAATTTGTTATAATGACATATACTATCCCTTAAAACTAATACATTTAATGCCCTGTTCTTCTCTCCCCCAGGCAGCGCTGTGTAGAGTCTTGTTGCTTCTTCCTGACACACATAATGTGAGTATTGTGGAGACAGCATATAATCTATCTCATAAACTGACCAGGCGTAGTATAGAGTGGTTAAAGAATCAGCGTCTCTCGCATTGTGACGTAAGGTGGCACCGTGGGTGTGGCCTTATGCATTTCACGGATTGTATCTGCTTTGTCAGAGGCTTCATACCTGCCCCCCTTACCTCTTTGCCTAAAAAGGCTGGCGAGTATAGACACGACTCCAAACAACCTTACGTCACAGGTAGACAACGTTTCATATATACTAAGTATCCAATATATTATATACTGTATAACTCAATACATTTATAACATCACCCTTCTCTTGATGGATCTCTTTGTTCTTTCTATATATATAAATCCATAAAATGTAAACTCCACACTCACTGGGCTTGTAACAAACTAGAATTTATTTCAGTGACGTTTTGGAGCACTTTGGCCCCTTCTTCAGGCCAACAATGCATACAGTATTTAGTTGTGCACTCCCACAAACAAAACAGGATCAAAGTACCAGGGTGCCAGAATGCAACATACAAACCAAATACAAGACGGCACTCACTGGATTTATATGCAGAATCAAATAAATTATTTTAATACATCATACATGATGTTTGGGGAATCTCTCCCCTTCCTCAGACCATCTGAGGAAGGGGAGAGTTTCACAAAACATCACGTAGGATGTATTAAAGGAATTGCATATAAATCCAGGGAGTGCCGTCTTCTATTTGCTTTATATATAATATTACACACACCCACGCACTGCAGAAAGGCCTGCACTTAATTTACACTCAAAACATTGTTTATTTTGTGATGTCCCAGGGAATACATCTTTTTCCTGGTCTGAGGAAGGGGGATATTCCCAAAAACATCACAAATACAATGTTTTGAGAGTAAATCCAGTGAGTGCTTGTCCATTCTACAGTGTCTATGTACAGTGCAACACAGAGGTACCGTTACAAATGTTACATTTTTATTGTGTCAGAGATTGAAGAACTTACCTTTGCACACTATGATCCTTGATAAGAAGAAGCCTGAGGTTAGAGCAGTTAGTATTGTTAGGAGACCTATTGCTGATGCTTGAGGAGAGATCAGAATGTTGTACCTGGGCTAAAGATAGAGCTATTTGTGTTGACAGTTTTGGAAGTAGCATTGCAACAGAATTTGTCCAGAAATTGCTCAGGAGGTTTTAAAAGGCCTGTGATGGTGTCATTCTGTTTAGGATCATGAAGACCCTGGCATTTCTGTTCCTGCTCTGTTTACCTTGACTTTGACCCTGGTTTGCTACTTGGACACTGCTACCTGCCTGCTTCTCCGTTTTGTTTCTTGTCTCGGATTGATAACCTGATTGGTTGCCTAGTAGCCTTTGACTCTCCTGGTTCCTGACTTGAATTTTGACTATTCTTCTATGTTTCTAATTACCAACTTCAGTATTCCAGTTATCCTAAGATTTGCAGTTGCTCCTGTCCTTGAGCTACATTACATCTCCTGCACATCTGGTCATGTATAATGCATAATATCTTAAGTATTGGATATAAATTCAGCTGTTTGCAATGAACAAATCAAGCAAAAAGCAATTGAAAAAGCTCAACACAATGAATGTTTCAAGTGGTTTCCCCAAATTCAACTGAACATGCAACTTTGAATGAATTCTGCAGTCTCAAAATTATTCAACCCCCCTGAATAGAATCCCAAATATGCAAAACAGGTGTTGGCTCAAGCTTCATTAGTTTCACTAGGTGTGCTTGAGCTAGAACACATGAAATACCTGAACTGGCAAGGGGTTTGTTGAGTGTCACGTTTGACTGCATGTTAGAAATATGGCTATGGCAAAGGAATGGTCCAAAAAGTTAAGAGAAGAGATCATTGCCCTTCACAAACAAGGAACAGGATACAAAAAGATAGTGAAGGCACTGAATGTTCCTAGAGACACCGTTGAAAGCATAGTTTGCTAGTTCAAAGTTAAAGGAACAGGGGTTACACTACGTGGACGGGGCAGAATAAGGAAGCTATCAACGGCTGCAACCAGATTTCTGAGAAGGCAGGTTGAAAAAAACCCTCAAGTGACTGCAAAAGCAAAACTTGGTGGCAAGAGGCACTGAGGTTTCAGTTTGCACAGTAAGGCACGTACTAAACGCAGAAGGTTTCCATGCCAGAACTCCAAGATGTACACCACTACTGACCCAAAAGCACAAGAAAAGTCGGCTACAATATGCTCAAAATCATATAATAAATATAAGCCACAGAAGTTTTGGGATTCTGTTCTGTGGAGTGATGAAACAAAACTGGAACTTTGCGTCCTGATAGATCAGCGGAATGTCTGGAGGAAGAAGAATGAAGCATATGCTGAAAAGAACAATCTACCTACAGTTAAGCATGGTGGTGGCTCGGTGATGCTCTGGGGCTGCTTTGCATCCTATGGTACTGGAAACTTGCGTGTGTAAGGAAGGATGGATTCATTGAAGTATCAGGAAATCCTAGGAGAAAATGTTATGCCATCTGTGAGGAAGCTGAAGCTTGGGCGTCATTGGACTTACCAACAGGACAATGATCCCAAGCATAACTCAAATTCCAACAAGGCTTGTTGCAGAAAACGTCCTGGAAGATTCAGTGGCCATCACAGGTACCTGACTTGAATAGAAAATCTCTGGTGGGAGTTGAAGAAGGCTGTTGCAGCACGCACACCCAAGAATATTACTGAACTGGAGGCATTGCTCATGAGGAATGGGCTAAGATTGCTCAAGAATGTTGCTAGAAGCTGGTGTCTGACTATGCATTTCGTTTGCAGCAGGTCATAACAGCAAAAGGGTGCTCTACTAAGTACTAAAGATGTTTGTCATGAAGGGGTTGAATACATTTGAGACTGCAGAATTCATTAAAAGTTGCATTTTCAGTTGCCTGTTATGTAATAATACAACTGTAATACTAATTACTTTTGTAACACAAATATAAATTTTAAAATAAACATCAATAATAACCTAATCATCCCCCATACAGGTATTGGGTTTGTTTAGTTGATTATCCCATGAACCGCCACCTCCCAAGGCAAACTATAACTACCTAGCACCTAATCCCCCTCTAAACTAAACCCCCCCTAAGTTACAATAAAAAAAGACAGTATCCAAAATAAAAAAATCCACCATTATACCTAACACTAACCTACTGTACATGCCCCATAAAAAAACAAACAAAACAAAAACCTAAACTATAACACTAAATATAATTTACAATAGCCCTTAAAAGAACCTTGTGTAGAGCATTGCCCTAAAATCAATACAGCTATTTTACAATTAAAAAAATTACAACACTCTCCCTCTACAATACAAGTAACCACCCACCCCTCAAAATAATAAAGTCTAACTAAAAAACGTATCCTTAAAATTAAAATTTTAAATAAAAAAGCCTATTCTTTAAAATAAAAAAACATGGGAAAATCCAACTATGCTTCATCCACGCCGGGGCCCTCTTCATCCCGGGTCTAGGAGCCGGGGGCCCATCTTCTCGGTGGCGGAGCCGGAGTTCAGCGGCCTCAACTGCCGCCTCTGCTCCGTGTCTTCTTTCTTCAAGTCTTCAGCTCTCTTCCTAGATCTTTCCCCTAGTTATTTTTTTTAATGGGGCATGTAGATTAGTGTTAGGTATAATGGTGTTTTTTTTAAAAAAAAAAAATTTTGGATACTGTCTTTTTTTATTTTATGTAACAGACTTTTTTTTCTGTAACTTAGATTTTTTTTTAAAGTAACTTAGGGGGTTTAGTATAGAGGGGGGTTAGGAGTATAGTAGGGATAGTTTGCATTGGGGGTTGTGGCGGTTTAGGGTTAAAAGTGTAGGGTACTTGTGATGGGCTAGTGGTGGTTTAGGGGTTAATAGTGTAGGGTACTTGCAGTGGGCTAGTGGTGGTATAAGGGTTAATAGTTTAGATGGGTACTTGTGGTGGGCTAATGGCGGTATAGGGGTTAATAGTTTAGATGGGTACTTGAGGTGGGTTAGTGGCGGTATAGGGATTAATAGTTTAGATGGGTACTTGCGGTGAGCTAGAAGTGGTATAAGGGTTAATAGTTTAGATGAGAACTTCCGGTGGGCTAGTGGCGGTATAGGGGTTAATAGTTTAGATGGGAACTAGCGGTGGGTATATGGCAGTATAGGGGTTAATAGTTTAGATGGGTACTTGCGGTGGGTATGTGGTGGTATAGGGGTTAACAGGATAGATACTTGCAGTAGGTATGTGGCAGTTGAGGTGGTAATAGATTAGACAGGTACTTGCGGTGGGTATGTGGCGGTTTAGATATTTATTAGTGTAGTGTTAGTTTGTGATCTTGGGGTACTTCGGTTTAGGGGCATTAGGATTAGTGGTTAGGCACGGCAGTTATATTCCAATGGATCGTTTACTATACATCGCAAAAATGGGCGGTGATGCTGGGTGTTATCTATAAACAAACAATATCCTCCAGCTTTCAGAATTCTTTTAAAATAGACTTTTATTCAGCAATAAAGGAAAAACAGCAATGTTTTGGGCTAAACCATGCCCTTAATCTTGCACGGTTTAGCCCGGTACATTGCTGTTTTCACTTTGGTCGACCAACGGCATCTATAGTAAATGCCTCTTGTCGATGCCGCCTGTTAGCAGCTATGTCGGTGCTTGGAATATTTCGACAGACTCTTTTCTTTCAACATAGCAGCGGATTCCTTGGAATATTTCACCGCCTCGCAGCCCTTTTTTGATCATGGCGGCCTTAGTATGAACTTCAAATGAGTAGTAGATTTTTTTCTGGCAAATTTCAAAGTTATGTCTATTTCCACTCCTCCTGTACCATGTAACAGCCATCAGCCAATCACAAATGCATATACGTATATTCTGTGAATTCTTGCATATGCTCCATAGGAGCTGGTGACTCAAAAAAGTGTAAATATAAAAAGACTGTGCACATTTTGTTATTGGAAGTAAATTGAAAAGTTGTTTAAAATTGCTGCACTATCTGAATCATGAAAGTTTAATTTTGACTTGAGTGTCCCTTTAAGACTAAGGGCCTGATATTCAAAATCTCACCGCTCAGGCGAGATATTCTAAAAAAGCCTTGTTGGTGCGGCAAGGCCCTTAAAGATTTTTTGGAAACACAGATTTTTGTTGCTGTGTAGTGTTCTTTATGTGAAACAGAGACCCCTACATTACAATACAAGGCCTAAAAAAAGAGGCCCTTCATGACATTAAAATGTTCATAATAAAATAATACCGATATATGTAAATATACAACATATCAAAAAAGATTGGAGCAGTAATTAAAATATGTTTCTATCACAGAAAAAAACATTTTTTTAATAACCAGGTTGCCTGTGGTTAATCCATCCTACGCTGTGTATAGTATTATAAATAAATTTAAATAATGTATCTATATCCATAGAGTGAGGCATGAGGATAAAGTCCTCTCAGGGATCTATAAGAGGTTATATACAAAGCCAATGGATAGTGATCATATATTTTTTTTCTTCTTAGATAATTCCCTTTTTAGCATCCAGCAATTGGAGACAGCTGGGATTGATGCTGAACATTGGAAGTTCCTTCTGCAGATATATGTCCAGGCGAATAGATTACTACATTGATATGGGATCCCTAAATTATTAACTATGTATGATACATGTACAGGTAGCCCTCAGTTTACGCCGGGGTTAGGTTCCAGAAGGAATGGTTGTAAATCGAAACCGTTGTAAATTGAAACCCAGTTTATAATATAAGTCAATGGGAAGTGAGGGAGTTAGGTTCCAGGCCCCTCTCAAAATTGTCATAAGTAACACCTAATACATTATTTTTAAAGCTTTGAAATGAAGACTTATAAACGTAATAAAATAATCACACAACACAGAATATATAATTAAACTAAGTTAAATGAACAAAAACATTTGCTAAACAGCATTATAAACCTAATAAAATAATCACACCCCACAGACTTCACTTGCATTTTTCTGCAAACAGTTCTTTCTATGCATTCCAATCTGGACTGATTTATAGACAGGAAGGTCTTGTTCCTTTGAAATCTGATCGATAGCTCAGGTCTGGTTAAACTGATTATTTTCAGCTTGCTTGGCTTTGCTGCAACACAAGCAGACAGCTCCACCTACTGGCTATTTTAATAAATGCACTGCTTCTCAATGCTTTTCAATAGCAGTCACATGACTGGAAAAAAAGGTTGTTATTCTGAAACGGTGTAAATTGAACCGTTGTAAAACGAGGGCCACCTGGTGTATTAAAATGTAGAGTGGGAAAATATTTGCAAAGCCATGTTTATATTTTCAATTTGTCTAATAAGAGACCTATTTATCATATATATTTATTTATATATATATACTGTATATATATATATTTTAAAGTATGTAGCGTCATTACTTGCCCTATACAAATCTCTCCCTCCTGCCCCCAATGGGGAACTAATTAATTAATTCATTAATGCTCATGTTTATGTAGCTTTTCTACAGAGACTGTTTGTTATTCAAATTTTCGGCATAGGTGGTGGTTTCTACATGCAAAGACCGTTATTTCAAGTAACAAAATAAAGGTAAATGATCAGTTTGAAAACAATTAAATACACTCCAGCCGGTAGAATAGATCATTGGGAACACATTAAAGGGGATACAAATCATTACAATGTCCCTTTAAAGCAAATGTTCCCATGTGTTTACCTTATTATAAGAAAATAATTGTTGATGATTGAAAAATAAAATCTATTTAACTCAGGTTTTTAAAAAGAATTAGCGTGTATTCAAGTGGATTGCAGTGGCTTAGACAATGAAGTCCAAAATAAACTGAAGTTGTAAACAAACTCCTGAGCTTATTTCCCTGCTTTTCAACAAAGGATGATAAGAAAACAAAGAAAAGTGTATGTTCTATATGAATCATGAAAGAAAAATTTGAGGTTTTATGTCCCTTTATTTGAAAATAAGTAATTGCTAGGAGCAAATATTCAGGTAGATGACAAGTTATGCGCGCCCATTGATGTCTATAGGGGGGAAAAAGTAACGTTTAAACACCCTAACATAAACCCCTAATCTAAACACCCCTAATCTGCCGCCCCTCACATCACTGACACCTACATAAAGATATTAACCCCTAATCTGCTGCTCCCAATATCGCCGCCACCTAAATAAATCTATTAACCCATAATCTGCCGCTCCCGATATCGCCACCACTATACTAAAGTTATTAACCCCTATTCCCTCTCACCCCAACATCGCCCACACTATAATAAAGATATTAACCCCTATTCTGCCGCTCCCCAACATTGCCACCACTAAATAAACCTATTAACCCCTAAACCTCTGGCCTCCCATATCACTACCACTAAATAAACCTATTAAACCCTAAACCACCAGCCCCCCACATCGCAACAGCCTAAATGAAACTATTAACCCCTAAACCTACCCCTAAACCTAACCCTAACTGTAACCCTAAACCTAACATCCCCTAAATTTAACATAATTAAAATAGAGCTAAATTAAAGTTACAATTATTGACTAAATAATATCTATTTAAAACTAAATACATACTTACCTGTGAAATAAAAGCTAAGTTAGCTACAATATAATAGTTATATTGTAGCTAGCTTAGGTTTTATTTTTATTTCACAGGTAAGTTTGTATTTATTTTAACTAGATAGACTAGTTAATAAATAGTTATTAACTATTTACTAACTACCTAGTTAAAATAAATACAAACTTACCTGTGAAATAAAACCTAAGCTGCCTTACACTAAAATCTAACATTATAAAAAAAAACTACCATTACAAAAAATAACAAACGAAATTATCCAAAACAATAAAAATTATTCCTATTCTACTATCCTGTTTTTTTTTTTAAAAAAAAACACCCTAAAATAAAAAAGCCTAATCTATAATAAACTACCAAGGGCCCTTAAAAGGGCCTTTTGTAGGGCATTGCCATAAAGATAACAACTCTTCCTACAAAAGAAAAACAAACACCCCCTAACAGTATACAAACCCACAAAATAAAAATAAAGTAAAACCTAATCTACCCATTGTCCTGAAAAGGGCATTTGTATGGGCATTGCCCTTAAAAGTGCATTCAGCTCTTTTATGAAATGCCCAACCCCTAATCTTAAAATAAAATCCCACCCCAAAACAAAAAAAACACATCACACAAAATAACAAACTAATTATCCAAAATAATAAAAATTATTCCTATTCTAATACCCATTTAAAAAAAACACCCCAAAATAAAAGAAACCTAATCTAGAATAAACTACCAACAGCCCTTAAAAGGGCCTTTTGTAGGACATTGCCCTAAAGATATCAGCTCTTTTTCTAAAAGAAATACAAAGACCCACTAACATTACAACCCCCCCCCCCAAACCAACAAAATAAAAAAAAAAACTATCTAAAAAACCTAATCTACCCATTGCCCTGAAATCAGCCAATAGGAATTAGGGCTTCTAAAATCCTGTTGGCAGTTCAAATCAGCCAATAGGATTTAAGCAGCTCTCATTCTATTGGCTGATTCGAATGTAACAGTTTTGTTGCGTAAAACTCATAACTACTGCTCTCAGATGGTGGCACGGATCTTGTCGGTTTAGGCTGGAACACAAGCTTTTTAGCTTCACCGCAAAACTCGTAATGGCTGCGCTATGGAAGTCCCATGAAAAAACGTACTGTATTTTTCGCTCCATAAGATGCACCTGACCATAAGACGCACCTAGTTTTTAGAGGAGGAAAACAAGAAAAAAATATTCTGAATCAAATGGTGTAGTAAACTGTTTAATAAACAACTGCTTGTTGTTCTTCCCTCTCCCCCTTGAGACTAAAGTTACAGCCTTACAGTAATGATAATGATAACTAACGGACCACGCTGCACTCAAGATTCAGGAACTTCCTAAACACCTTGAGTGCAGTGTGGTCCGTTAGTTATCATTATCATTACTATAAGGCTGTAACTTTAGTCTCAAGGGAAGAAGAACAAGCAGTGAGTCAGCAGATGCAGCCTAAGTGACAGCGGCCAGGCAGCAGATAGGAAATTGCCAATAAAAAAAAAATGCATTTGATGATGTGCCGTGTAGCGTTGCATGCATACACTGACACTGGTCCACTACCGGAAAACAAACCAAGTAAACAGTATACAGCATAGGGCAGTTATATTAGTTATATAATTAGAGCCCATAAATAAAAAATACATAATAAGCCTTTACCGTCTTTTTGCGCGCAAACACTGGGGCAGAGCACCACAGCAACAAACTAAACACTGACTGCAGCACTGTCTGAAGTCTCAGAGTCAGTGGGCGGGGCCAAAGGTAAACGGCGGTCCACACATTCACTCCATAAGACGAACAGACATTTTCCCTTACTTTTGAGGGGGGGGAAAGTGCGTCTTATGGAGCGAAAAATACGGTAATTTCTACGAGTGCAGGACTGACGTCGTGTTACAGGCTAAAAGGCTTGCAGTACAGCTATACCGACAAAACTTGTAATGGCTGCAGTGCTGTTTTAACGCTGAAATTACCATTTTTTTCAGCGTTTAAACACGAACGCACAACTCGTAATCTACCTGTATGTTAATAATTGCAGAGAAGGCAGCAGAATGGATTGCTATTTTTTTTATCTCAGCAATGTGTTGCTTATAAAGTCTTTCACATATTCTAATATTACTTCTATTTCTGCACAGTATGCTGGCAAATCCAAAACTCTTAGGGCCATCTAATTAACAGGAATCCTCTTAGGATCCAAGAAAGGGTATGGTGGAACATCTATTTCAACAGTGCCCTTTGTGGTCATTTGCAGAAGCTGAGCTAGTGGCAGCTACACAGTTATTTTCCCTCTTAGTTTGTGCCAGAGAATAAGCACTTGCGTAGCCTTCCTGTATAAATATAATGGCAGGTTTTCACTGTGGTGGCCATCGTGGAAATTTACCACTATATTGTAAAGTCAAATATGTAATTTCTGTAAACTGGTTCACTGCATAGAAAATGACCATCACAAAAATATAATCACTATACAGAACAAAATAGCCTCCTCCAAGCTAAACATCTTCCAAAAAAAATAAAAAAATCTTTAACTTCTGCCGGTCTACAGCAACAAGGTCCGTCATGATTATCTTACTCTCTTTGGTCTGGGTCTTGTTCCGGGATCCCTCCTATTCATATAATTAATAAAGCAATCATAATTGGTCATCACCAATCATCACATTAATCAATCAAGATTGTGGTAGATGGTAGACGTGTACCGGAGAAATTTTTGTTTTGGATTTTCAATCAATTTGAGTCGAGTTGCCACGTTTGGTTAGGACAAATATTAAGATAAGAATTTCGTCCGACATGCAATTTGTTACATTGCATTAAAGCCTATGGGAAGCCCTCAAAACACTCCTTTCAACCACATAATTACATTGCTAGCAAATGCAAATAATCCAAAGATTCATTGCTAATTGGGACACAAAAATATACAGGAACTACAAAGAGAATTCAAACATAGATTGAAAATAAAAGGACCACTGCAACCTTCCTGTACATTTTTTTCTCTAAATTCAACTCTCTCATTTTTTTCTTCTTCAAATCCCTCATGCTAAAGTACCCATACCTGCTCCATAGCAAGTTTATAGTTCTTAGTTATTCTTGGAGAAAGCGGAACAAAGTTCTGAAAGTCACAACCCTGCTAGTGATGCAGGAGTCCTTGCGGCCAATCGTCTCCAACGCACGTTTCACCGGATTGCCTCTGATTTTGTTTATGCATTTGACTGTAAAGGGCTATAGTATATATATATATATATATATATATATTATATGTGTGTGTGTGTAAATAATAATTCAATAATAATATTTAATAATGTCTTTTACTGGTAGGTAAAGATAAAAGTATAAAATGTATTCAAAACAAAGGACAATGTTACAGACTATAATCACACTATAGAAACATAGAAACATAGATATTGACGGCAGATAAGAGCCATAGGCCCAGCAAGTCTGCCCCACCTTACCTAACAGTATAAACTTATCTAGTTCGTAGGATAGCCCTATGCTTGTCCCATGCATTTTTAAAGTCCCCCACAGTGTTTGTTGCTACTACCTCTTGAGGAAGTTTATTCCATAAATCAATCACTCTTTCTGTAAAGAAGTGCTTCCTCAAATTACTCCTGAATCTACTACCCTTTAGCTTGAGCTCATGACCCCTTGTTCTTGAATTTTCCATTTTATGTAAAATACCCACAGCCTCAGTTTTACTAAACCCTTTAATGTACTTGAAAGTTGCTATCATATCACCTCTTTCCCTTCTCTCCTCTAAGCTATACATATTTAGGTCATTGAGCCTATCCTGGTAAGTTTTATTTTTTAGACCATGTACCATTTTGGTAGCCCTCCTTTGCACAGATTCAAGTTTGTTAATATCCTTCTGAAGATATGGCCTCCAGAACTGCACACAATACTCAAGATGAGGCCTAACTAATGATCTATAAAGTGGCATAAGAACCTTACTATTTCTGCTGCAAATACCTCTACCAATACATCCAAGCATTCTGCTAGCCTTACTCGCTGCCTTACTACATTGTTTACTAAGTTTTAAATCATCTGAAATAATAATTCCCAAGTCCTGTTCCTCGTCTGTAACAGTCAGTAAAGTGTCATTGAGTCTGTAATTAACATTTGGATTTTTCTTCCCTAAATGCATTATTTTACACTTTGCTGTGTTAAACTTTAGATCCCAGTCGTTTGTCCAATCCTCCAATTGTTGTATATCACTTCTCATTTTGTCTACCCCCCCTGGAACATCCACTCTGTTGCAAATTTTTGTATCATCTGCAAAGAGACATACTTTCCCCTGTAGCCCTTTGCTGATATCGCAGATATAGCTACATAGCATGCGGTGTACCGATATTGAGTCTAGTGACCAGTCACAATGAAAACCGGTCAACTGAACAACAATTACACAGTATGGAAAGAGAACCTTACAATGTGATTTAAATGTCCGTATTAGTCCTGGAATACATCCAACTTACTTTTCGCATGCTATGTAGTTATCTTGTGATTATAGTCTAACATTGTCCTTTGTTTTTAAATAAAATGTTATACTTTTATCTTTATCTTGGAGTTCCATAGTTTCCAGTAAAAGACATTATTAAATATTATTATTTAATTATTATTTACACACACATATATTATACTAGTCCTAAAGCCCGTTCACACGGGCCACTTTTTGCAGTACAGCGGTCCCACCCCTTGCTCCCTCTTTCCCCCCCTCTCTTTTGCTTGCTCTCTCCCCTCTCTTTTACGCTCTCTCTCTCGCTCCACCTCTCTTTTGCTCTCTTTCCACCCTCTCTTTTGCTCTCTTTATCCCCCCTCTCTTTTGCTCTCTCTTTCCCCCCTCTCTTTTGCTCTCTCTCCCCTCTCTTTTGCTCTTCCCCTCTCTTTTGCTCCCTCTCTACCCCCTCTCTTTTGCTCCCTCTCCCCTCTCTCTTTTGCTACCTTCTCTCTCCCCCCTCTCTTTTGCGCTCTCTCTCTTTCCCCCCACTCTTTTGCGCTCTTTCTCTCCCCCCTCTCTTTTGTGCTCTCTCTCTCCCCCTCTCTTTTGCACTCTCTCTCTTTCCCCCCTCTCTTTTGTGCTCTCTCCCCCTCTCTTTTGTGCTCTCTCTCCTCCCTCTCTTTTGCACTCTCTCTCCCCCCCTCTCTTTTGCACTCTCTCTCTCCCCCTCTCCTTTGCTCTCTTTTTCCCCCCTCTCTTTTGCTTTCTCTGCCCCCCCTCTCTTTTGCTCTCTCTCCCCTCTCTTTCCATCTAAAGGGGAGGAGAGTCCACGGCTTCATTCATTACTTGTGGGAATTAAGAACCTGGCCACCAGGAGGATGCAAAGTCACCCCAGCCAAAGGCTTAACTATCTCCCCCACTCCCCTTATCCCCCAGTCATTCTTTGCCTTTTGTCACAGGAGGTGGCAGAGAGGTGCCGGAGAATCGGAGGTCTCTTATGAGGGGTTCTATTCTTCGCTATGGGACAGGAGTTTAAGTAGCCCTTCAAGCTTCTCGGTTGAGGGCCTGGGTGAACATTAGAGTCTGGAGATGCAGAGGGAGCTTCCCTTTGCGACACCATCCCGACTCATATTAACAGCTCCTCCAGCAAAAAGCGTTGATGAGTTTCGCAGATTGTGTTCTTCTCTCAAGTCCATATCAGGAGCGCAGCTACCACCTGTCTCACTTGAAGGGCCATGTTCCTGTTCCACGGTGTAGATTCTGGTAGTATCGTTTCATTTTTTATATTATGATAACACAGAAGACAAGGCCACAGTGTGGCGCCTTTATCTTTATAGAATCAAGGGTTAATATTCCTATATAGGGGATTATTGAACAGGGGGGGTATGTACATGATAAATTTATTGTGTGATTGCTGTGTTACGTGCAAGAACGCGGCTCTGGCAATTTTGTGGAACTGACAGGTTCTCTTCCGGGAGTTCTTGCGCAGTCTTTTTTGGCGTGCTTTCTCCTCGGCAGGGGCGGTCCTGCGTAGACATCCTTGTGATTGGGTGGGGCCTCTTCACTTCCGGTCTGATCTGCGACGGAGGAGACGAACAGTTTCTGCAGTCCAGGTCATAGGAGGTGGTGAGTGCCCGGCCATTGGTGGTTATAAGGGTGCCTGTCTTATCTTTTTCTAAAAAGGTATGGAGGATTCTGACGCGTTAGAGCAGAGCTTTCCAAACTTTTGATGTTGGTGACAAACTTTTAAGCCTACTTAATTTTGCGACACAGTAATTCAATTGTACTAGTAAAAAGGAGGTTAAACTAACTTGTTTTAAGAGATATGGACACATACATAAATGATATAATAACAAAATGTATTTACAAGTAACAGTATGTATGTGCAAGCATTAAAAAAAGTTTAATATCACCAATAGCTACTTGCTATTTTAATTGGATGTATGAGTTTGATGGGATGAACACCGTTTCTGAATAACAGAAACAGACTGCTATCCCACTCACTGACTACACATGCAGTCAGGAGCCGATTAAGGAGACTACACGTGCAGTCAGGAGCCAATGTGCCACCAAAGCCGCCAATGGGAATAGTTTTAGTTCCCACTGAGCTGCGCCAATAGGTTAAGATGATCTGTGACCCACTAGGTATCAATCACGAGTCAACCATGTGATATGCGTAGCAAGCAGGCGGAAAGGCGGAAAATTAAATTAAAAATTTTTTGTTCTGAAGCAGGGACACACCTACACACTGCTGCCGACACACTAATGTATCATGACACACAGTTTGGAAAGCACTGCGTTAGAGGGTACTCCCTCTTTAACTAAGTCTTATACCTGTGTTTATTGTGAGGTTTTGGTAGACCAGCCTGCGCAACTGTGTTCCACATGCCTTGAGAAGGCTGTGACTTCCAAACATAAGAGAATGTCTAGCACTACTGAGCCGTCCACCTCTGAGGGGTCACCGTCCCGTGTGGTGCGTTCCCTAATGGCATCCCCTATCCCACATGCAGCGCCCCAGGGTCCAACTGTTACCCCTTCAGGGGAGATTGCTTGGCTGCCTGATTTTGCGGATCAGCTTAAAACGGCAGTCGCGAAGGTGATCCATGCGTTGGCGCATTCTGCTAAGCGCAAGCATAGAGCTCTTCATTGCACCCGTCTCAGGATTTGTCTCTGTCGGACGCCCCGGTAGGGTGGTACAATGACCAGGCCCATTCCGACGCATCAGAAGGGGCACTTTCGGGGTCGGAGTCCATGTCATATAAACCTCCTGTAGAGGAGGAGCCCGGTTTTAGGTTTTAGATGGAGAACTTGCGTTTCTTACTAAAGCAAGCGCTGGCTACTTTAGAGGTTCCGGAACCGAAGCTTCTTTAAGAGCCCTCCATTCCTAAATTAGATAAGGTCTACGAGGACAGGGTGGTTTCCCAGACTTTCCCGGTTCCTGTCAAGATGGTGAACATTATAAAGAACGAGTGGGAGCGGTTAGTAACATAGTAACATAGTAGATAAGGTTGAAAAAAGACTGAAGTCCATCAAGTTCAACCTATACAAATCTAAAATACTTACAAAAAGCTCCAGTTAAGCTTAAATAACCCCACTAAAAGATGACCCATTTAATACTAGCAATCATATCCATGAATTTTGTTTATATACAGAAATGTATCCAGACTATTTTTAAATGTATCTAGGGTATTGGCATTCACTACCTCCTTTGGTAATGAGTTCCACAATTTTATTGCTCTTACAGTGAAAAAACGTTTCCGTTGCAGGAGATTAAATCTCCTTTCCTCCAACCTTAAATTGTGACCTCTTGTCAGAAACAATATTCTTGGAATAAACAGAGCTTCTGCCATCTCTGAATATGGACCTTGAATATATTTATATAAAGTAATCATGTCACCTCTCAAGCGCCTTTTTTCTAAAGAAAACAGACCCAGTTTGGCTAGCCTCTCCTCATAGGTTAATTTCTCCAATCCCCTAATTAGCTTTGTGGCCCTTCTCTGAACTTTTTCTAGTTCTGCAATATCTTTTTTTGTGATCGGTCCCCAGAACTGCACTCCATACTCAAGGTGAGGTCTAACCAGGGCTTTATATAGTGACAGAATTATGCTTTCCTCCCTTGAATCAATGCCTCTTAATACATACTGGTATCTTATTAGCCTTTGAAGCCGCTGCCCTGCATTGTGCACCCATCTTTAGCTTGTTATCTATTACTACTCCCAAATCCCTTTCCTCCTCTGTTTGGCTAAGTCTTGTCCCATTTAAAAAATACGTTGACATGCTTATTTTTACTTCCAAAATGCAGAACCTTGCATTTTTCCGTATTAAATCTCATTTTCCATTTACTTGCCCATACTTTAATAATAATTGATTATTGCAGATCCCTTTGTAATGAAAGTTCATCCTGCTCTGACCTAATGACCTTACTTAACTTAGTATCATCTGCAAAAATAGAGATGTCGCTATTTAATCCTTGCTCCAAGTCATTTATAAAAATATTAAAAAGAACAGGGCCCAGTACTGATCCCTGGGGGACTCCATTGATTACCTTTGTCCAATCTGAGTATGATCCATTTACTACTACTCGTTGCTCCCTATCTTTTATCCACTTATTTATCCATGAGCTAACATTTTCAGCTATTCCTAGTCCCTTAATTTTGTGCATTAATCTCTCATGTGGCACCGTATCAAATGCCTTTGCAAAACCTAAGTATATCACATCAACTGATTCCCTGTTATCTATATTTTTACTTACTTCCTCATAGAATCTAATTAGATTAGTTTGACATGATCTATTTCTCCTAAAACCATGCTGATTAGAACTCATAATCTTGTTTACACGAATATGCTCATCAATATAATCCCTTATAATCCCTTCAAATATCTTCCCCACTATTGATGTCAGACTAACTGGTCTATAGCTTCCTGGATCATCCCTGCTTCCCTTTTTGAAGAGTGGTTCCACATCAGCTTTATGCCAATCCTGGGGTACCATGCCTGAGGATAATGAGTCTTGAAAAATTAAGAGTAGAAGTTTGTCTATAACAGTGCTAAATTCCCTTAACACCCTTGGGTGTATTCAATCTGGGCCTGGAGTTTTATTTACCTTAATATTATCCAGTTTTTTCCTGATATCCTCTAAACATAATCCAGTTAATGGTATGGACTGGCATGTTCTATTTTGTTCCAAAGTATCACCCAATGGTTCCTCTCTTGTGTATACTGAAGAAAAAAAACTGGTTTAGTACCTCAGCCTTCTCCCTGTCATTATTTATCATGCTACCCTCCACGCATTTTAATGTACCTATATTATCCTTCTTAGATTTTTTGCTATTTATGTACTTAAAGAACCTTTTAGGGCTAGACTTAGAATCCTTTGAAATTAATTTTTCTTTTTCAATTTTGGCTAATTTGATTGCTTTTTTGCATGCATTGTTACATTCCTTATAGGGTTCAAGTCCTCTCCACCCAGGGGCAGATTCCTTCTGTCAAACCTGTCTTTAAGGCCGGAAAAAAGAGAGGCCTTTCTGGGTTGTGTGCGGGATCTCTACACTCTAGGTGTTATCGTACCAGTACCCCATGCAGAAAGGGGTCTATGATATTACTCCAATTTGTTTGTGGTCCCAAAGAAGGCACGTTCCATCCGATTCTGGACCTCAAATGTTTAAACAAGTTCCTGTCCATTCCATTGTTCAAAATGGAAACTATCAGATCCATTCTGCCCCTAGTTCAAGAAGGGCAGCTAATGACCTCTATAGACTTGAAGGATGCCTACCTTCATGTTCCGATTCACAGGGACCATTTCAGGTTCCTCAGATTTGCTTTTCTGGATCAGCATTTCCAGTTTGTGGCTCTCCCCTTCGGTCTGGCGACGGCCCAGAGAGTCTTTACGAAGGTCCTGGGGGCCCTTCTAGCAGTAGCCAGATCCCAGGGCATCACAGTGGCGCCTTACCTGGATGACATCCTGGTTAATGCGCCATCATTCCATCTGGCAGAGGCCCACACCAGGGTCCTGCTGCAGTTACTTCAATCTCATGGTTGAAAGATCAATCTTGAGAAGAGTTCTCTGGTTCCCAGTACCAGGGTGGAGTTCTTGGGTATGATTATAAACTCCATGTCCATGAAGATCTTTCTCATGGGCAAGCGACGCACAAAGATGGCGTCTGCCTGTCTTGCCCTTCAGTCTACAGTGAGACCATCTGTAGCTCAGTGCATGGAAATGATTGGGCACATGGTCTCCAGCATGGACATCATTCCATTTGCCAGGTTTCATCTCAGACCTCTTCAATTGTGCATGTTGAGATAGTGGGATGGCGATCATTCCGATCTGTCACAGCCAATATACATGGATGTGTGGACTCGGATTTCCCTCTCCTGGTGGATCCGCCCAGATCACCTGTCCATTGGGACATCCTTCTTGAGACCATCCTGGGAGAATGTTACCACAGACGTGAGTTTGGTGGGATGAGGAGCTGTTTGGGGTGCCAGAATGGCACAGGAGAAGTGGTCTCGCTTAGAGTCTCTTCTTCCAATAAATATTCTGGAGCTTTGAGCGATCTACAATGCTCTAAAGATATGGCTTTCTCTGGAGGACTTCAGCTTTATCAGGGTACAGACGGACAATATTACCTTGGTGGCTTACATCAACCACCAGGGGGGCACAAAGAGCTCCCTGGCAATGAGGGAGGTGTCTCAAAACCTAGAGTGGGCGGAGACCCCCTACTGTTCGCTCTCTGCGATCCACATCCCAGGTGTGGACAACTGGGAAGCGGATTTTCTCAGCAGGCAGACTTTTCATCTGGGGGAATGATCTCTTCACCCCGAAGTGTTTACGGAGATCTGTCTTAGATAGGGGACTCCGGAGATCAATTTCATGGCATCAAGGTTGAATTGCAAGCTTCCCCGATACGGATTGAGGTCGAGGGACTCCCAGGCGGAGCTAATAGACGCATTGGCGATGCCTTGGGGGTTCGGTCTAGTATACATATTTCCTCTGTTACTGCTTTTTCCTCGTGTAGTGGCTTGTATAAAGCGGGAGAGAGGGTCCTCCATTCTGATTGCTCCTTCGTGGCCGAGTAGGACGTGGTTTGTGGATCTGGTGGGGATGTCATCCTCTCCGCCGTCAAGGTTACCCTGGAGCAGGGTCCTTTTCAACATCAAAATCTCGATTCTCTGAAGCTGACTGCATGAAGATTGAACGCTTAGTCTTGGCAAAAAAGGGTTTTTTTCTGAGAATGTAATTGACACTCTAGTTCAGGCAAGAAAGCCGGTCACTCGAAGCATCTATCATAAGGTGTGGAGGACTTACTTGTCCTGGTGTTAGACTCATGGCTACACTTGGCACAAGGTGATGGTATCCAGGTTCCCTAAAAGGACAAATTTCAGCTTTATCTGTTCTGTTGCATAGGAGACTCACTGGTCTCCTTGACATCCAATCTTTTGTTCAGGCTCTATCTCGAATCAGGCCTGTTTTTAGGCAGGCTGCTCCCCCTTGTAGCTTAAACTTGGTACTTAAGGTCTTGCAGAGGGTTCTGTTTAAGCCTATGCATTCTCTTGGCATAAAGGATCTCTCTTGGAATGTTCTCTTTCTGTTGGCCATTGCATCAGCACGCAGAGTCTCTGAGTTGGCGGCCTTGCAATATGAGCCCCCTTATCTGGTGTTTCATGCGGATAAGGCTGTTCTTCGTACATGCTTGGGGTTTCTCCCCAAGGTGGTGTCTAACCGTAACATCAATCAGGAGATAGCTGTTCCTTCTTTATGTCCTAACCCTTCTTCTCCTAAGGAGAGGTTACTTTATAATCTGGATGTGGTTCAGGCTTTGAAATTTTTTCTTCAGGCCACAAAGGATTTCAGACAATATAAATCACTTTTTGTTGTATATTCAGGGAAGCGCAGGGGTCAGAGGGCTTCTGCTACTTTTTTTTTGTCTGAGGAGCTTGATCCGCTTGGCCTATGAGACAGCGGGACATAAGCCTCCTCAGAGGATTATGGCTCATTCCACTAGAGCAGTAGCTTCATCCAGTAGCTTCATCCTGGGTTCTATGGATCAGATTTGCAAGGCGGCTACCTGGTCCTCCTTGCATACCTTCACTAAGTTTTACAAATTTGATGTTTTTGCTTCTGCGGAAGCTGTTTTTAGGAGAAAGGTTCTACAGGCTGTGGTGCCCTCAGATTAAGGGTCCGCATTTTACCCTCCCGGTTTCATTCAGTGTCCTCTAAAAGCTTGGGTATATGTTCCCACAAGTAATGAATGAAGCCGTGGACTCCTCCCCTTTAGATGGAAAACATAAATTATGTTACCTGACCATTTTATTTTCATTGTGGTTAGAAGAGTCCACGGCCCCTGCCCGTATTTCCGACGGGTGGACCTAAATTTAATATATTCTTCTGGCACCATTTATACCCTGATATTTCTCCTACTGTTCCTTGTTCCCTCGGCAGAATGACTGGGGGATGAGGGGAGTGGGGGAGGTATTTAAGCCTTTGGCTGGGGTGTCTTTGCCTCCTCCTGGTGGCCAGGTTCTTAATTCCCACAAGTAATGAATGAAGCCGTGGACTCTCCTCCCCACGATGGAAATAAAATTATCAGGTAAGCATAATTTATGTTTTTGCTCTTTCCCCTCTCTTTTGCTCACTCTCTTCCCCTCTCTTTTGCTTTCTCTCCCCCCTCACTTTTGCACTCTCTCTCTCCCCCCTCTCTTTTGCGCTCTCTCTCCCCCTCTCTTTTGCGCTCTCTCTCCCCCTCTTTTGCGCTCTCTCTCCCCCTCTCTTTTGCGCTCTCTCTCCCCCTCTCTTTTGCGCTTTCTCTTCCCCCTCTCTTTTGTGCTCTCTCTCCCTCTCTTTTGTGCTCTCTCTCTCTCCCCCCTCTCTTTTGATCTCTCTCTTGCATGCACGCAACCGCACCCACCCACCATTGTCACACAGATCAAGTAGACTCTAAGGCCTGGTGTGTTTGTCCTCGCGCTGTCTACCGCGCAAGACTAACACACTTGGCCTTTTATATTATAGGATTATAGCCCTTGCAGTCAAATACATAAAAAAATATTTACATCAATCATTTAGTGATGCTCTGTCAGGACTGGACAGGGGAAGTTGTACACGTGAATGATCAGACCCCCTGTACATCACTGCAAACAAAGGAGCTTCTTTGTCAAATGATTTCAGCTCTTCCACCTCTCCTGTGTTCTCTGCATCTTTTTTTGGCACCAAATGTTCAGACTGTAAAATAAAATGAATAAAGATGCAAAATATTGCTGAGATAAAAATTCAGTTTCATTCCCATTCATCCACTCGGTATGTCACCGAATGGGCCAATATTCAGACAAAAACTTATTCGGCTGAAAACAAATGCACATCTCTAGTAGATGAACTCAAAATTGAACCCTTCTACTCCTCAATAGTTACTGAATAGTAATTACTGATGGTATAACTTGCACAGAATTGTATAGAGTTTTCATAAAAAGATGCTGTGTTATAATATATACACTTCTGGTCAACATTGACACCCTTGAATATTTTATCTATCATGTACAATATCTTTAGAAATAATTGAAAAATTACCTTTCTTCTATTATTAAAGTATATTAATGTGACTCCAAAGGTATTCAACAAAAAAGAAGCCTTTTCAACTGACGAAATGATTTCACAGAAGAAACATAAAATATGACCTGGACAACATTAACCCATGCCATCTTAACAGCACTGAGCTTAACGACATTAGGACTGCATGGAATGTCCTACCTTAAATTGGTTTATGGTAAAGCACTGCAGTATAAATTTGCAGGTAAAGTAATTAAAGTACATATTATTATATTTTGTCTCTATTCCAACTTGTTTTATGTCCCTTTAAATAGCGTCCTGCAGTCTCCCCCTTTGACATAATCAAAAATCAGACTGGGGGCATGCCGAGCAGCTTATGTAGTCCCCCATGACCTGATCCCGGCCTTAAAATCACGTGATTGCATTGACGATCGCATGATTTCATTTTTACAGCAAGTGTTTACATCGGAGCCACACTTTTATGACGGCACAAAGGGGTTAAAGGCACCTTCCCTAATATTTAGCGGAATTACCCTTGACCACAGTGACTGCCTCCAAACCTTTCTTGTAGCCATCCATAAGCTTGTTGCACCTGCCTGCTGGTTATTTCTTCCTCTCTCTACTCAACTGTACTTTCTCAAGCTCTTGAATATAAGCAGGGTTCCTTTTCTTAATGGCAGGTTAACGCTCCTTCCAAACATTTTAATTCGGATTAAACCATCCCAACTCATATTAACAACTCCACAAGCAATCAGCGTTGACAGGTTCCGCTGCCTGCTTTTTTCTCTCAAGTCCATGGCAATGCGACGCTACTATCTGTCACACTTGAAGGGCCATGTTCCTGTTCCATGGCATAGATTCCGGTAAGATCGTTTCATTTTACTTTCATCATTGATGTATTGTAATTACAACGGTTTATCCAAGAGGGGCTACAACCTTTCAGGGATAACTAACATAGGGTCTCAGTGAGGCTCCTTTTTGTATCTAGGAATCAAGGGATAATATCTCCTGAGGGGGGTTATTGAACAGGGGGTTTATAATCATGTTTGTTATGTGATTCTGCCTGCTACTGTGTAGTGTTGCTTCGACTCATGGCTATTTTGGAACATATGGGCCTATGTCTAGTGACGCAGCCTTTACGGTCGGGCGCGCCTTTCCATCGACTGCACGGTTTACCTTGTGACCGGGCATGGCCACATTTTGGCTCTCCGTTTCCGCATTCTTAACCTTGTGGCGATGGAGAAATCCTGGTCCACTGGTGTCTGGTTCCCTGGAGGTGGTGAGTGCTCCAGCCATTGGGGGTGCCTTTTTGATTTTTCTTATTTGTCGATTATTCTGATTTTTTGGAGACGGATGTCTCTGATTCAGACTCTACTTCTTGCGAAGAATATGAATTGGCCCGGGTGATACATGCACATCAGTTATGTTGATACATGCACATCAGTTATGTTCCAAATGCCTTTTTAGAGTGCTCTGTTCCTGTGATATACCTTTAAGCTATATCCCTCCCATCTGCTTCCTCTCCTTATTTAAGCTGCCTTTGTTCACCTGTTAACTGCCTGATAATTGAAGTTATACCTGAAATTGCTCCAAGTGGTTTAGGTTAATCCTAAAATTTATTTGTGAATTCCATATAGCCTCTAGGGAGAGAGGGGGGGATTGGGATTGGCCCCAGATGACCTATTGATACAGACCTAAGTGTTAACAATAGGTAGTGCCTTATGCCAAATAGTGCGAAATGTTTAATAAAGAGAAGGACAGAAAAAGTAAAGCATATTGGGCACACTTGTTAGGGGTCAAAACCAATGCTGTAGGTAGTGTGGTGTGTCGTGTATTGGTTAAAACTTAACTTTTATATCAATTAAATTAAAAAAAGGGAGTGGAATTTTCCACCAGTGAGAATAAAATAGCAAACAAGTAATTAAAAATGTGTCCGAGTGATACTCGGTACGCAAGAGCTCCTCTCAGGTGTGATACAGTGATCAGTCTGTATCACAGAGTCCAGTGGATAGCTTAAACAATAAGTGTGAGTATCCTCAACTATACGTTTGAACCTATATTGTGGATACCAGTATCAACAGTGATGTTAATAAATATATCACTTAATTATTATCTATTCGAAAACTACCTTATCACACATCGATTTTCTATGATTATTGGAGTGTTATACTTGTCAGGAACACTTGTGTATAAATACAATATGATTACACAGTTAGTATATAGATATATATGTTCAAGGTGTTTTTACTGTAAGTAAAAGAGGATATATTTATCTTATGATATTCCACTTAGGGTCTCCCCCAATAACCTAAATTTCCATTAATTATATTATAGGGTGTTCCCCCAAGTTAGAGGTATATGGGTTAATATAAGGGAATATATGACTCTGGTTATATTGATTCCACAAAGGGTCTTTTGTTTTTTATGCTAACTATGCTAACTATCGCTAAGTCAGAGCACTAGTAGAATTATAACGGAATAGCTTCCAGAATTAAGTAACTTAATTCTGGAAGCTATTCCGTTATAATTCTACTAGTGCTCTGCCTTAGCGATAGTTAGCATAAAAAACTTTACTAAACTTGAGACTATGTTTAGTCTCATGATAGTGGAGCAGATAAATGTAAGCTAACCGCTTCTTACAAGCTCTCAAAGGCTCAGACCCTTTGTGGAATCAATATAACCAGAGTCATATATTCCCTTATATTAACCCATATACCTCTAACTTGGGGGAACACCCTATAATATAATTAATGGAAATTTAGGTTATTGGGGGAGACTCTAAGTGGAATATCATAAGATAAATATATCCTCTTTTACTTACAGTAAAAACACCTTGAACATATATATCTATATACTAACTGTGTAATCATATTGTATTTATACACAAGTGTTCCTGACAAGTATAACACTCCAATAATCATAGAAAATCGATGTGTGATAAGGTAGTTTTCGAATAGATAATAATTAAGTGATATATTTATTAACATCACTGTTGATACTGGTATCAACAATATAGGTTCAAACGTATAGTTGAGGATACTCACACCTATTGTTTAAGCTATCCACCGGACTCTGTGATACAGACTGATCACTGTATCACACCTGAGAGGAGCTCTTGCGTACCGAGTATCATTCGGACATATTTTTAATTACTTGTTTGTTATTTTATTCTCACTGGTGGAAAATTCCACTCCCTTTTTTTAATTTAATTGATATAAAAGTTAAGTTTTAACCAATACACGACACACCACACTACCTACAGCATTGGTTTTGACCCCTAACAAGTGTGCCCAATATGCTTTACTTTTTCTGTCCTTCTCTTTATTAAATAATCTTAAGATTTATTGCAGGTCACCTTTTTGTCTTGAAGTTACTTTGCAAATCGCAACTTCCTAAACTTGAGCCTTTAATCCCTCCAAGTCTCAGCCGAGATCAACGTAAGTTTTCCCTACCTCTGCAGCAATTGCTGTACTGCATTCGGACATTCGAGAGCGGATCAGCTGGAAGACGGATCTCAATACCGAAACCGGAAGTCAGTCACGCTGACACCCCCCGGCTCAGATTTACTCACAAGCCGCTCAGGTAACGCTCTTTCAACCGGACTTGAGACGGAACTGCCATCCGACTTGCTAAGGTATTTGAGGCAAAAATACAAAAGAGCAACAAACCATATTTATCTGTAGAAACAGACATAACCAAAATACACATAGGAACTTCAGATGTGTTACAGAATTATCAGGCCTTATACTTTGCTTGTGATATCTGTTAACATGGATCCAAATGAGATTCAAAAAGAGTTTAGTAACATCCATCAGAAATTGGATTACTTAGCACATGGGTTAACAGAAGTACAATCAGAGAATACCTCCCTGAGAGCTCTTATAAAAGACTGTTTAACCCCTAAAGTGCAAGATTTACCAGAGCCTCAGATTCAGCCACCTACTCCTTTCTCAGGCAAACGTTCAGCCTTCAGAGATTTTAAAAATGCATGTAATTTACTTTTCTCCCTCAAACCCCGGACATAACACAGTGAGAGAATAAAAGTATGCAATTTCCTACCTATTAGGGGAACCCAGAACATGGGCCATTAGGTTTTTGAATCAAATGACCCAATATTAGATTCCCTACAGGATTTTTTTTTCTGCCATGTCTAACCTTTATGAAGACACCAACACTCAAATTAACGCAGAGTCCAGGTTGCGTGCCCTTAAACAAGGAAAGAGAACAGTCGAGGAATACATCACAGACTTTCAGATGTGGGCATCAGATTCCCAATGGAATGAGGTCAGTCTCAGAAATCAGTTCCGATTGGGATTATCTGAGACCCTCAAGGATGAACTATCACGTCTTGAGATGCCCGACACTCTACCAGCTCTTATCAAATTAAGTATCACACTGGATAGGAGATTAAGGGAACGAAAGGCCGAAAAAATGGCTTATGACAGTGCCCCAAAACGTACATATTCTACAACCCCATCTCAAGAAAAATATCCATCAACTTCCATCCCAATGGAGATTGGTACTATCAGAGGACCACTCACCTCTGAAGAAAAAATAAGAAGGAGAATGTCAAATTTGTGCCTATATTGCGCAAATAAAGATCACGCTGTTACCGTCTGTACATTACTAGCCAAACAGAAAAAGGGTAAGATTGTTGAACACTTGAACACTTACATAGCAACACAAAAAAAATCAATTAATTGTACCTCTTTCCTTACAGTGGGATCAACACAACCTTCTGACTAATGCATTGATAGACTCAGGGGCGTCTGGGGTATATATTGACACTGATTATGTTGTATCAAATAAAATTCCCACGGTGTGCAAACAAAAACCTGTTTTTGTTAAATTAATCGATGAAACCTTCATTCAGAAAGGGCCTATTACACACCATACCATACCGCTTTTAATCTCTACTTCCTTGGGTCACACCGAGTATCTGTCTTTTGACATAATACCAATTGCCCAGCACACAGTCATATTAGGTTACTCATGGTTAGAGACACACAATCCTTTAATTGATTGGACACTACATACCTTAAGCCTCAATTCTACTTATTGTACTAAGACATGCTATCCACATTGTACCATAGCCAGTTTGGAACAAGGAGTACCTGAAGTTTATCAGGACTTGGCAGACATATTTGATTTAAAGGAAGCTGAGAATCTTCCTCCCCATAGGGTGTATGATTGCCCTATAGATATTATTCTTGGTTCACAAATACCACACGGGAAAATATATCCCATGAATCAAAACAAACTCAAAGATTTATGTTCCTACCTAGATGAAAATTTAAAAAAAAGTTTCATCTCATATTCAACTTCACCAGCAGCTGCTGGGATCTTTTTTGTCAAAAACAAAGATGGAACATTACGACCGATAATTGATTATAGCGCATTAAATACCATAACAATAAAAAATTGATACCCTTTACCCTTAATCCCTGAGTTACTACAGCGTCTAACAGGCGCCAACATATTCTCAAAACTAGATCTAAAAGGGGCCTATAATTTAATCCGTATAAAGAAGGGGGATGAATGGAAGACCGCGTTCAGAACCAGATACGGACTGTTCCAATATATCGTAATGCCATTTGGTTTATGTAATGCTCCGGCAACTTTCCAGCATTTCATTAATGAAATATTCCATGATCTAACTGATGTATGCATTATCATTTACTTAGATGATATTCTAGTTTACTCTAAAAATTTAAGTGACCATGAAAAACATGTACGCTGGGTACTCACAAGACTCAGACAACATAAACTATACGCCAAAAAAGAGAAATACACATTTCATGTAACTCAGATTAAATTCCTAGGGTACATCATTACACCTAACAAAATAAAAATGGACCCACAAAAAATTACCACTATCACAGACTATCCCAAACCCACAACTATACGTGCACTCCATAGGTTTCTGGGTTTTGCAAACTTCTATAGGAAGTTTATTAAAGATTTTTCTTCCATCGTGAAACCCCTCACTCAACTAACCAGTAATAAACATAGGTTTATTTGGACCGAGGAATCCCAGGCTGCTTTTACTAAATTAAAACATCTGTTCACCACTGCACCTGTATTAACTTTACCTAACTATGACCAACCATTCATTCTAGAAGTAGATGCCTCTAATTCAGGGATTGGCGCAGTGCTATCACAGCAAAACAGACAAACAAAACAGATTCATCCCATTGCATACTACTCAAAACCCTTTTTACCAGCGGAAAGCAATTACACTGTTGGTGATAAAGAACTACTAGCAATAAAGAGATCTCTGGAACACTGGAGACACCTTTTGGAAGGCACTAAGGAACCTTTTCTGATCTATACAGATCACAAAAATCTAGAATATCTGAAGAAAAATAAAACTCTCTCATCCCGCCAAGTTCGCTGGGCTCTCTTTATGGATCGTTTCAGTTTCCATATAACTTATAGACCAGGTACTACCAATACCAAAGCTGACGCCTTATCTAGACAACATGAGCACCTCCCTATTCCAAAGAGTCCAACCCCGATAATACCTGAAGATACATTTTTGGGGACACTCACTACATTAGAAACTGAGGTACTATCGGCCCTTAAAGACGAGAACGATTTACCCCCTAGTTGTGAAAAAGATCCTATAACAGGATTGCTTTATCACAAAGAGAAGTTATTTATACCACACTCTCTTAGAAAACTTATCCTATCATATACACATTGAAAAACAGTCACAGATATCCAGCACAGGGAATGTATCAAGGTGTGCCAGCAACCAGGTTCCTGCCAGAACCCAACAATATAGCATAAACAAAAATGAAGCAGCACCACCAAATTCTTTCTTCAAGTTGCTTTATTCAGCTTGAGGAGTAGCCAGACCAAAAATCAAACAACAACATTTCGGACACAGTCCTTAGTCATGTATGGCTAAACTATACATAGAATCATCCTTAAATACCATATAAGCCCCACCCACACACCTGTAAAGCTGTACATTCCAAATTAACCCCTTACATCCTAAACTAAGTACACAGGTAAATGTCAGCAAAGTTATACATTGCACTATCATTAAAGTTAAACACGGCAACTTCATATATATTGGAATACAATTGTGTATACCCATACATCAAGCAAACAAGCAGAACATAATCCACAGTCATCTGTAACAAAGGACAAAGAAAAAGAAAAAAATAAACAACATTGTGCATAATCTGAAATGAATTAAAGGCACACAGATAGGTCAAAATCCCTTTTCATCCCATTTGGGTATAATGTCCCCAATTTATTAATCCAAAACATTTCTCTGCTTTTAAGGATTTTAACCCTATTCCCACCCCTTCTAGGAATAGGAACATGCTCTAGAACTTGGAATCTTAACTGATTAAGATTATGTCCAGCAGACAAAAAATGACATGCTACCGGGGCATCTAATTTCTTAGTCCTAATGCTGCTCTTGTGTTGCACAATACGCTAGCAGATACTACGGGTGGTCTCCCAGACGTACCCCAATCCACAAGGACACTTAATCATATAAACCACATATTCTGTATTGCATGTAAAATAATCTTTAATAGAAAATATATGTCCAGTCCTAGGATGGCTAAAGGTGGGGCCTTTAATCATACTGTTGCAGTTAGAGCAACCAAGGCATGGGAAATTCCCCCAATTTTTCTTGCCTATATAGCTCTGAACCCCCCTCTTTTTAAGGGGGCCAATATCTGCTCTAACTAGTGAATCCTTAAAATGCCTGCCTCTTTTATAGGCAGGCATAAAAGGTTTGTTAAATTCTAAAACATCAGATTCACAAGTCTGCAAAACATGCCAATGTTTAAGTAAAATGTTCTGTACTTTTAGACTTAAAGAAGAGTATTGGCTAATAAAGACCAATCTATCAGACTTTTCTTTCTCCTTTTCCACATTGTTTTTCTTGATTAAAAGGGACTGTCTAGATGTGGCAAGAGCATTCCTTAACTCTGTCTCAATCAAATCCTTAGGGTAACCCCTTGCTAGAAACCGATCACCCATCTCACTCAGTCTTATTTCAGCCAGATTTTCATTTGACACAATACGTCTTACCCGAAGGAATTGGCTCCTAGGTAAAGATCTGAGAAAAGATGGAGGGTGGGCACTGGTGTAATGGAGGAGGGTATTGCAATCTGTTTCTTTCTTATACAAATCCACAGATAGACCCTGTGAAGTTTTTGATACCCGAGTGTCAAGAAAAACCACACTCTCCTCACTCCACATCAGTTTGAATTTAATCCTACTAGTAGCAGAATTCAAATCATTAATAAATTTCTCCAGGGTTCCAATGTCGCCCAACCACACGCCAAAAATATCATCTATATAGCGCCACCAAGTGGCGCCATACAATAAAAATAATGGATGATTATAAACAAAATATTCCTAAAAAGTATTCATATAGATGTTGGCGTATGTAGGGGCGACATTGGAACCCATGGCGGTCCCCTGGAGTTGTAGGTAATAATCATCACCAAATAGAAAATAGTTACAACATAATACAATCCTCAACAGCTGGATTAAAAATTATTGTTGAAATGGTGAAAAACTAGAGTCTTGACTCAAAACCTTGGTGACCGCACCAATACCTGCCTCATGAGAGATGGAGGTATACAAATATGCTACATCCAGACTAAAAAGTATGCCCCTGTTTCCATCAATAGACAGGTTCTGCAGTTTTACTATAAAATCACTTGTATCCTGAATATAGGAATTAGATAATACAAGGGGTCTCAAAGCTCTATCCAAAAAAATTGAAACTTTAGATAAAATAGAACCCATTCCAGCTACAATGGGGCGTCCAGGGGGAGAAGTTAAACACTTATGTACTTTAGGGAGTGTATATAGAACAGGAGTAACAGCCTCTGATTCTAAAAGAAATTTTGCAATATCTTTCTCTATTACTCCATTTTTTATTGCAATATTAACACATCCCTCAACCTCTGTTTGGATGTTAAATACTGGGTTTGTAGGCAATTTTTTATACACATCAGTATCTGATAATTGTGTTTTGATTTCATTCACATAAAATTCCTTGTTCATAAGTACAATTGCACCTCCCTTATCCGCCCCCTTAATGATGAGCTGTTTGTTATTTTTTTAACCCATTCAGTGACATCAACTCTTTTTTAGATAAACCTTGTCCCATAGGGCTCTTTTTCCATTTACCATAGTGTTTTCTACACATATCAGCCACATCATTATCAACCAATTTGATAAAACTCTGGACCCCAGCACCTACCTGTGTAGGGGTAAATGTACTTTTATTAAATAACCCAAACTTTTTTAATTTCAACATTTGCATAGCATTAATATCAACATTACTCACTGCTGTTTCTGGAGAAGAATGGGATACACTTGTAAAGAAACTTTTTAGCTTAATAGTCCTAAAGAACCGATATAGATCTTTCTGTAGTTCTAGATAGTCATAGTCCTGTTGAGGGCAATAGGAAAGTCCTTTGTTCAGGACTTTTAATTCATCATTTGTGACTCGTACCTGAGAGATGTTAATTATTGCCTGTTGCTGCTGCGTGTTATCACACGGCGACCCCCTCTCCCTCTGTTCTTTCTCTGCTGGAGCGCTGCTGTCATGCTTGATGTATGGGTATACACAATTGTATTCCAATATATATGAAGTTGCTGTGTTTAACTTTAATGATAGTGCAATGTATAACTTTGCTGACATTTACCTGTGTACTTAGTTTAGGATGTAAGGGGTTAATTTGGAATGTGCAGCTTTACAGGTGTGTGGGTGGGGCTTATATGGTATTTAAGGATGATTCTATGTATAGTTTAGCCATACATGACTAAGGACTGTGTCCGAAACTTTGTTGTTTGATTTTTTGTCTGGCTACTCCTCAAGCTGAATAAAGCAACTTGAAGAAAGAATTTGGTGGTGCTGCTTCATTTTTGTTTATGCTATCATATACACATGATAGTCTGTTGTCAGGTCATACAGGCATACAGAAAACAACCAAATTGACCAGAAGATATTTTTGGTGGCCCCAGATGAAACAAATCATCATTGAATACGTAACTGGTTGTGAAGAAAGAATTTGGTGGTGCTGCTTCATTTTTGTTTATGCTATCATATACACATGATAGTCTGTTGTCAGGTCATACAGGCATACAGAAAACAACCAAATTGACCAGAAGATATTTTTGGTGGCCCCAGATGATACAAATCATCATTGAATACGTAACTGGTTGTGATATTTGTGCAAGGAATAAATTAGAACACAAGAAACCCATAGAATTTTTAATGTCTATGCCAATACCTGATAAACCATGGACTACCATTTCCATGGATTTTATTGTTGAATTGCCCTATTCACAACAGTATAACACCATATTCGTTGTAATAGATCATTTAACTAAACTTGCACACTTTACTCCACTAAAAGTTTTGCCAAGTGCTATGGTTACAGCTAAAACATTCATCAAGTCTATTGTACGATTACATGGATTACCTACTACCATAATCACTGATCACGGAACCCAATTTCTCCTACATTGGTGTGTCCGGTCCACGGCTTCATCCTTACTAGTGGGATATTCTCTTCCCCTACAGGAAATGGCAAAGAGAGCACACAGCAAGAGCTGTCCATATAGCCCCCCCTCTGGCTCCGCCCCCCAGTCATTCTATTTGCCGCTCTGAACAAGTAGCATCTCCACGGGGATGGTAAAGAGTATGTGGTGTTAGTTGTAGTTTTATTTCTTCTATCAAGAGTTTGTTATTTTAAAATAGTGCCGGTTTGTACTATTTACTCTACAACAGAAAGTGATGAAGAGTTCTGTTAAAAGAGGAGTATGATTTTAGCACCAGTAACTAAAATCCATTGCTGTTCCCACGCAGGACTGTTGCAACCAGAGAACTTCAGTTGGGGGAACAGTTTGCAGACTTTTCTGCTCCAGGTATGACCAGTCTCTTTTCTAACAAAACATAGTAATGCTAGAAGACTGTCAGTTTTCCCTTATGGGATCGGTAAGCCATTTTCTTAGACTCATAACAGAATTAAGGCTTATAAAATGGGCTCTATGCTGGTTGACACTATTGTGGGCTAAATCGATTGGTTTATATCATATTTATATGACATTTGGAGTGTTTTGTGTATTTGGAAACACTTTTGGGAATGTTTTTATTTCGCCTGGCAGTTGTTTAGACGCCTAATCTAGTCAGGAAGGCCCCTTCACTCTGGTATGCAGAGGGAGGAGGCCTCATTTTCGCGCCTCAGTTGCGCAGTTACTTCTAGAGGCAGTGCATGCAGCTTCATATGAGAGGGTCCTGTGGCTAAAAAACAGACTCAGGAAGGCTTATTTCTGTGGTGAATAACCCCTAAGGAAGGTAAAAGCCGCAGCAAAGTCTGTGGCAGGGACTGTAGTGTGTTTAAACTGGTAAATTGAACAAATAGCTCCGGTTTGCTCATTTAAGGGTTTAGAGACTTGAAATTTGGTGTGCAATACTTTCAAAGCATTAAGACACTGGGGTGTAAATTTTGTAAATATCGGATATTTCCTTCATAGTTTTTCAAACATTCAGAAATAAAGTGTGCTCTTTTTATTATTTAAAGAGACAGTAACGGTTTTGTTTAAAAACATTTTTATTGCATTAATAGCCTGCCAAATTCTGTCTAACATGTCTGTACCTTCAGATAGCATATGTTCTGTGTGTATGGAGGCCAAGGTGGTTCCCCCTTTAAATGTATGTGCAAATTGTGCCATGGCGTCCAAACAAAGTAAGGACAGTACTGTCACATTTAATAAGGTTGCCCAAGATGATTCTTCAAATGAAGGTAGTGGGGATAGCTCATCATCCTCTCCTTCTGTGTCAACACCAGTTTTGCCCGCGCAGGCGATACCTAGTACATCTAGCGCGCCAATGCTTGTTACTATGCAGCAATTAACTGCAGTTATGGATAATTCTATAGCAAATCTTTTATCCAAACTGCCAGCATTTCCCAGAAAGCGTGATTGCTCAGTTTTAAATACAGAGGATGAGCAAGTGGGCGCTGACGATAATTTATCTGTTATACCCTCACATCAATCTGAATTAGCAATGAGGGAGGGTCTGTCTGAGGGAGAAATTTCTGATTCAGGAAAAGTTTCTCAGCAGGCAGAACCTGATATCGGGGCATTTAAATTTAAGTTAGAACATCTCCGCGCCCTGCTTGAGGTGCTAACTACTCTCGATGATTGTGACTCTTTGGTGATTCCAGAGAAGTTGTGCAAAATGGACAAATTCTTAAAGATCCCTGTGCACGCTGATGCCTTTCCGATACCCAAGAGGGTGGCGGACATAGTGACTAAGGAGTGGGAGAAGCCAGGTATACCTTTTGTTCCACCTCCTATATTTAAGAAAATGTTCCCCATTGTCGACCCCAGAAGGGACGCATGGCAAACGGTCCCTAAGGTGGAGGGGGCAGTTTCAACGTTAGCCAAGCGCACAACTATTCCTATTGAGGACAGTTGCGCTTTCAAAGATCCTATGGATAAAAAAATTGGAAGGATTGCTTAAAAAGATATTTGTTCAGCAAGGTTTCCTTCTTCAACCAATTTCGTGCATTATTCCTGTCACCACGGCAGCGTCTTTTTGGTTCGAGGAACTAGAAAATTCGCTCCAAAAGGAGACTCCATATGATGAAGTCATGGACAGAATTCACGCACTAAAGTTGGCTAATTCCTTTATTTTGGATGCCGCTTTTCAATTGGCTAAGTTAGCGGCGAAAAATTCAGGTTTTGCAATAGTGGCGCACAGAGCGCTTTGGCTAAAATCTTGGTCGGCGGATGTGTCGTCCAAAACAAAATTGCTTAATATTCATTTCAAGGGTAAGACCCTTTTCGGGCCGGAATTGAAGGAGATTATTTCAGACATCACTGGGGGAAAGGGCCATGCCCTCCCACAGGATAGGCTTTCAAGGCTAAGAACAAATTTAATTTTCGTTCCTTTCGCAATTTCAGGAACGGACCGACTCCTAACTCTGCAGCCTCTAGACAAGAAGGTAACACTTCCCAGCCTAAACCAGTATGGAAACCATTGCAAGGCTGGAACAAGGGTAAACAGGCCAAGAAGCCTGCAGCTGCTACCAAGACAGCATGAAGGGGTAGCCCCCGATCTGGGACCGGATCTAGTAGGGGGCAGACTTTCTCTCTTTGCTCAGGCTTGGGCAAGAGATGTTCCGGATCCCTGGGCACTAGAAATAGTCTCTCAGGGGTATCTTCTAGAGTTCAAGGAACTTCCTCCAAGGGGAAGGTTCCACATGTCTCGCTTATCTTCAGACCAGATAAAGAGACATGCATTCTTACATTGCGTAGGAGACCTATTAAAAATGGGAGTGATACACCCAGTTCCAACAGCGGAACAAGGTCTGGGTTTTTATTCAAACCTGTTTGTAGTTCCCAAAAAAGAGGGAACTTTCAGGCCAATTCTGGATCTAAAAATTCTAAACAAATTCCTCAGAGTTCCATCATTCAATATGCAAACCATTCGGACAATTTTACCAACAATCCAGGAGGGTCAATATATGACTACCGTGGACTTAAAGGATGCGTACCTGCATATTTCTATCCACAAAGATCATCATCAGTTCCTGAGGTTCGCCTTTCTGGACAAACATTACCAGTTCGTGGCTCTTCCATTCGGTTTAGCCACTGCTCCCAGAATTTTCACAAAGGTGCTAGGGTCCCTTCTAGCGGTTCTAAGGCCGAGGGGCATTGCTGTAGCACCTTACCTAGACGACATTCTAATCCAAGCGTCGTCCCTTTCCAAAGCAAGGGCTCATACAGACATTGTTTTAGCCTTTCTCAGGTCTCACGGGTGGAAGGTGAATGTAGAAAAGAGTTCCCTGTCCCCGTCCACAAGGATTCCCTTTCTGGGAACAATAATAGATTCTGTAGAAATGAAGATTTTCCTGACAGAGGTCAGAAAATTAAAACTTCTAAACGCTTGTCAAGTTCTTCAATCTATTCCTCAGCCTTCCATAGCTCAGTGCATGGAGGTAATAGGATTAATGGTTGCAGCAATGGACGTGGTTCCTTTTGCTCAAATTCATCTAAGACCATTACAACTGTGCATGCTCAAACAGTGGAATGGGGATTATGCAGACTTGTCTCCCCAGATTCAAGAGACTCACTCCGCTAGTGGTTGACTCAGGATCACCTGTCTCAGGGAATGAGTTTCCGCAGACCAGAGTGGGTCATCGTCACGACCGACGCCAGTCTCTTAGGCTGGGGCGCGTCTGGGACTCCCTGAAAGCTCAGGGTCTTTGGTCTCGGGAAAAGTCTCTCCTCCCGATAAACATTTTGGAACTGAGAGCGATATTCAATGCGCTCCTGGCCTGGCCTCACCTAGCGAAGGCCAGATTCATAAGATTTCAGTCACACAACATGACGACTGTAGCGTACATCAATCATCAGGGGGGAACAAAGAGTTCCTTGGCGATGAGAGAGGTATCCAAGATCATCAAATGGGCGGAGGATCACTCCTGCCACCTATCTGCAATTCACATCCCAGGAGTAGACAACTGGGAGGCGGATTATTTGAGTCGTCAGACTTTCCATCCGGGGGAGTGGGAACTCCACCCGGAGGTCTTTGCCCAGTTAACTCAACTATGGGGCACTCCAGATATGGATCTGATGGCGTCTCGTCAGAACTCCAAGGTTCCTCGATACGGGTCCAGATCCAGGGATCCCAAGGCGACACTAGTGGATGCATTAGTGGCGCCTTGGTCGTTCAATCTAGCTTATGTGTTTCCACCGTTCCCTCTCCTCCCCAGGCTTGTAGCCAGGATCAAACAGGAGAAGGCCTCAGTGATTCTAATAGCTCCTGCATGGCCACGCAGGATCTTCTAGTACAAGGTCCATTCGAACATCCAAATCTAGTCTCTCTGCAACTGACTGCTTGGAAATTGAACGCTTGATTCTATCTAAGCGTGGGTTTTCAGATTCAGTTATAGATACTCTGGTTCAAGCCAGAAAACCTGTAACTAGGAAAATTTACCATAAGATATGGCAAAAATATATCCGTTGGTGTGAATCCAAGGGATTCTCTTGGAGTAAAATTAAAATTCCTAGGATACTTTCCTTTCTCCAAGAGGGTTTGGATAAAGGTTTGTCAGCTAGTTCTTTAAAAGGACAGATATCTGCTCTGTCTGTTTTGTTACACAAACGTCTGGCAGCAGTGCCAGATGTACAGGCGTTTGTACAGGCGTTAGTTAGAATCAAGCCTGTCTACAGACCTATGACTCCTCCTTGGAGTCTAAATTTAGTTCTTTCAGTTCTTCAGGGGGTTCCGTTTGAACCCATGCATTCCATAGATATTAAGTTACTATCTTGGAAAGTTCTGTTTTTGGTTGCTATTTCTTCTGCTAGAAGAGTTTCTGAATTATCTGCTTTGCAGTGTACTTCTCCCTATCTGGTATTCCATACAGATAAGGTAGTTTTATGTACCAAGCCTGGTTTTCTTCCAAAGGTGGTTTTCAACAGGAATATTAACCAGGAAATAGTTGTTCCTTCTCTGTGTCCGAATACAGTTTCGAAGAAGGAACGTTTGTTACACAACCTAGATGTGGTCCGTGCTTTAAAATTCTATTTAGAAGCAACAAAGGATTTCAGACAGACATCATCCTTGTTTGTCGTTTATTCTGGTTAGAGGAGAGGGCAGAAAGTTACTGCTACCTCTCTTTCTTTTTGGCTGAAAAGCATCATCCGATTGGCTTATGAGACTGCCGGACGGCAGCCTCCTGAACGAATTACAGCTCACTCTACTAGAGCTGTGGCTTACACATGGGCCTTCAAGAACGAGGCTTCTGTTGATCAGACCTGTAAGGCAGCGACTTGGTCTTCTCTGCATACTTTTGCCAAATTTTACAAATTCGATACTTATGCTTCTTCGGAGGCTGTTTTTGGGAGAAAGGTTTTGCAAGCCGTGGTGCCTTCCGTTTAGGTAACCTGACTTGCTCCCTCCCTTCATCCGTGTCCAAAAGCTTTGGTATTGGTTCCCACAAGTAAGGATGAAGCCGTGGACCGGACACACCAATGTAGGAGAAAACAGAATTTATGTTTACCTGATAAATTTCTTTCTCCTACGGTGTGTCCGGTCCACGGCCCGCCCTGGCTTTTAGTCAGGTTTAAAAAAATTTATTCCATACACTACAGTCACCACGGCACCCTATAGTTTCTCCTTTTTTTCCTAACCGTCGGTCGAATGACTGGGGGGCGGAGCCAGAGGGGGGGCTATATGGACAGCTCTTGCTGTGTGCTCTTTGCCATTTCCTGTAGGGGAAGAGAATATCCCACAAGTAAGGATGAAGCCGTGGACCGGACACACCGTAGGAGAAAGAAATTTATCAGGTAAACATAAATTCTGTTTCTGGAGATCTCTCTGCAAGATCCTGAAGATAGACACTAGGTATTCGACCTCGTTCCATCCACAGACCAATAGATTAACGGAACGCCTAAATCAAACATTAGAACAATACCTCAGGTGTTACATAACACACCTTCAGGATGATTGGGTTACATATCTCCCGATGGTGGAGTTTTCTTATAACAATTCCGTCTCTGCAGCAACAAAAATGACACATTTCTTTGCCACTTATGGTTACCACCCGACTTCTATCACCATATCCAACACTACAGTCAATTCACCAAGTGCTACAACTTACCTCACCTCTTTACAAACCAGACTAGATAACCTTAAAGCTCATCTCACTGCAGCAAAAGACCGACAGAAACGCTACTACGACCAGCGACATAGACCAACACCCAACTACAAAATAGGTGACCAAGTTCTTCTATCCACAAAATACCTCAGACTCCAAATACCAAGTAAAAAGTTAGCTAACCAATACATAGGACCTTTCCCCATTAGCAAGGTTATCAATCCCAATGCTGTTAGAGTGACCCTACCAAGTCACTATAAAATACATTATACTTTTCATGTTTCCCTACTGAAACCCTATACTTGGATCGCCAAAGATTGGTTCCAGTCCCTCCACCATCTATTCTCCTTGACAATCAAGAAGAGTTTGAGGTGGAAAGAATATTGGACTCCCGTGTCAGGAGACGAAGATTGGAGTATCTGATTAAATGGAGGGGTTATGGTCCCGAGGAGAATTCTTGGCAGTCTCATTCTGAGATTCATGCACCCATCCTCTTGAAACAATTTCATCTACGTTACCCTTTGAAGCCTCATCTAGGAACCCCAGGGGTGCTCCCTTGAAGGGGGGGAGATGTGATATACCTTTAAGCTATATCCCTCCCATCTGCTTCCTCTCCTTATTTAAGCTGCCTTTGTTCACCTGTTAACTGCCTGATAATTGAAGTTATACCTGAAATTGCTCCAAGCGGTTTAGGTTAATCCTAAGATTTATTGCAGGTCACCTTTTTGTCTTGAAGTTACTTTGCAAATCACAACTTCCTAAACTTGAGCCTTTAATCCCTCCAAGTCTCAGCCGAGATCAACATAAGTTTTCCCTACCTCTGCAGCAATTGCTGTACTGCATTCTGACATTCGAGAGCGGATCAGCTGGAAGACGGATCTCAATACCGAAACCGGAAGTCAGTCACGTTGACACCCCCCGGCTCAGATCTACTCACAAGCCGCTCAGGTAACGCTCTTTCAACCGGACTTGAGCCTGAACTGCCATCCGACTTGCTAAGGTATTTGAGCTCCTACGGTTTTGGCTTGTGATCTTTGTATATCGCTTACTTGCATCTGATGCCTAAGATTGACGCTTATAACTGCATTCATATAAGTTTATGCTAACATTCATTTCAATATCAAACAGTTAACCTCCTAACTTTGTATATACATTTTATTGTGTGAGTGTGTAAAGATGTGTCAACAACCATAAATGAACAGGATGAATGGGAACTTATTTATACTTTGAGGATAAAGCGAGTTAAGGAATTAAACAGTACTCCAATTATCTGAATCAGTATTTTCAGCTTTTCTACTCATTCTTTTGCCTCCGAAACTCAGAAAGTCTCTGCTTCATTTAGTGGTTACTCTCTCTGGAAATATATTCTATTTCTTATCAGTACCACTTACCTTATAAATCAGCTCACTGTATGTGTACTCATTCAGCGTTACATTGCTATTGAGGCAAAAATACAAAAGAGCAACAAACCATCTTTATCTGTAGAAACAGACATAACCAAAAAACACATAGGAACTTCAGGTGTGTTACAGTTCCTCGGGATCTGGGAATCAGGTGTCCACTGAGCCATCCGGCTCTGGGGATTCTATTTCCCATGAGGCGAGTTCCCTACCACCAACTCTTACTACGCATTCAGGTAACCCAAACGCTACTTATCCTTCTACGGAGTGTGGCCTGTTCCCATCGGAGGTAACGACATGGTTCCGCATGGCCATATCTTTGGCGCTGGCGCATCTGCACCCCCCGATGTGTGCTCAATGATATTTTCTGTGTTCCGTTAACCGGGGCTCGTCAGGCATGGGATCGCCTGGTCCAGTTCAGCCCTCCGGGGGAGCAACTGCCCCTGCGGCCTCAGAGGGTCAACCTTCGGGCCGGTGTTTTCTGTTGTCCCGGCAGAGGTATGTTGCACCTTTCGTTATACTGAGGCACGTTTTTGGCGTTGCTGGAGGATCCCACTCTTAATTGGTCTGGGGATTCCCAGTCTTAATCTTCGACTGGCTTGCATGCATAGACATAATGGGATGAAGTAATCTTTTTATAGTCTTTGTTATTTGTGTATCCTTTTCCAGTTCTGAGCTTGGAAGTCTCGGACACCTGTTGGGCTGGTCCTGCGGGTCTGTCCGTTCTTCCTCGGTGATAACCTATGGGTTGCCCTATCTTTTATTTTATTTTAATTTGGTGAGGATGGTTTTTATTTGGCCTAAAGCTCATGTTGTTGTGATGTTTCCTTCAGGAACCTTCTTCTCTGGAATTGATACTCGCAATTTTGTGGTCGAACTGTTTACTTTTACAACGGTTTGTTCAAGAGTGAGGACGTACTAGCACTATGTTCTGTCTGACTGTTCTTTATCCCCCAATCTCAGGGGAGACTCTATGTGGCCTTGACAATGCTGGGGCCTTTGGTTTCAGACTGGTCCTGACTGGGTACAAATCCTTCTGTCTTGAGGCCTAGTTCAGACACGTGGCACCTTTTTATGTGCGGCTGGTCCGGTGAGGGCGCCTAGTGATCACAATATGATTTGTATTGTTTACTTGTTTTATTTTACAAGCTTCTAAAATCCTGAGAGGACTTGATGGTCCGTGGTTGCTTAGGGGCATGGGGTATTGGTTCAGTCCTCATTCGCCTTTCAATCTAGTGGGCCAGGACTCCACTGAGATCCGCGGCGACATGCTCAGTCATTTCCAATTTTTCCAGGAACTAGAGTTGTCCTTCCCGTTGTGGGTTGGAGGTTTGGAGGATTTAGGTCCTTCATACCGCTGTTCTTACGGTTTTGCCTTTCATGGTCTCTTTAAAAGTGTCCTTTTAGGACTTGTTCCTTTTAGAGGTTCTCTTCCTTTAGGTTGAGACTTAATTAGGAAGTGAAGGCCATGAGGCTCTGTCTTCCTTGGGGAGTTCTCGTTCTCATTTACCTTAGTGTTGCCCTTGGGACCTTTGGGCTCTAGAGAACATTGGGGGGTTGTTGACCTCCGGCTAAGGGTGTTCTCTTCCCTTTGGGCTGGGAATTATGAGTGAGTCCTGTACCCATTCTCCAGGTTCCTCGGTTTTCATCCCCTGTGCGGTCTGATTGCTTCAGATGGGGTATCTTGTGTTCCCTGGGGGTGTCATTCTAGGACGATTCTGGGTCCCGGGTCCAGGGTTCTTGTCTTGGATCATTTTTGGATGTCTGGAGACTTATGATCCTGTGGAATGGTTTGGGACGACAGTTTTTTCAGGGACCCTATGTTGCTACATGGGGCTAGCTCATTGGGCTTGCAAGCAGGAAGGCCAGAGTTCACATCCACCTTCTGGTACTGATTATAAACTTTAAGGCCTGACTTGTCCTTCAATTGTAGTGTGCTCCTCTTCATGGGGAGTTTTTTCTCTGTTGGGTCAACAGTGGTGCCTGGATGATTTTTTCATTCGGTCCGTGTTTTGATCATACTATGGGTTCATGTCTTGTGGACATGTACGCTGTTCTTATCTGTGACCTTCCCTTTGGAGGAGATAGTTTGTCTTCCTTACGAGCTGGGGTTTCCTCTCTCTGGAGGGTTATTGTCCTGCCCTGTGTGTAGGAGGTTGGATTGGGTGGCTTATTTCTGTAAGGGCCAGCATCTGCTGCTCTGTGGGCTCTGTTCCACCTGTTGAAAATTGATATCTCTACGTAGAGACTGTCTAAGAGAGTTGTGACAGGTCTTCCTATGGATCTATTGCACTTTTCTCTGTTCCAGGTCCTAGGGGGTTCTCCTTGGGAGTGCCTTATTTTGGAAGAGCGGATTGGTTTGGCACCCAAGCTTTGTTGGGGTGGGTGAGTCCAAACTTTACTTTCCATTCCCTGGGGGCTTGTGGTTGGGGTCTTTCTGTCCCCCCTGTCTATCAGACATGTCTGTCGCTTGGGCTAGTCTGGTGTTGGAGCAGGATCTAAGATCTGTTGCTCTGCTAATTCGTCCTTGGAGCATTTAAGGTACGATAAGCCTCTTTGAGGTTTCTCCTTTCTCCACGTTCAAGTTTTTGGGAAGGACTGGCGGCTCTTAGATAGCTTGCTTATCCGCTGGTTAGTGGATTCTTAGCAATCTGAAGGATCCTATCTTCAGCTGCTTTTTACTTGCCCTGCAAGTATTTAAGTTTCAGGGTCATTTTTAGATGACTGCAGCGTGCAGTGTTTTTGCTTCAGGTGTTGTACGTCAGACCTACCTGAGCTTGCTGCACAAGGTTTCGTTTCTGAATATTTCAGTATTCTGAGCTACCTTTTTGTGACTTGGGGACCTTTGTCTTCAGTTGCTTTTTAGAGTGCAGTGGCACTGTGTTAGGGGAAGATCCTCTCTCTGTATTTTTATTTAGGAGTCATGCCCTTTTTAGGGTTTTTTTCTCGAGTTCCTCATGCTAACTGGACAGCTAGCTCCGCATACTAATGCACTGTGGCTACTCTGCACTGTAGCAATCCGAGGGTTGCAAGTTCGATCCCGGGTGAGGTCTACTCGGCCTTTTTTCCTTTCAAGGTTGATTAGATGAGCAGCGCCTTGAGTCCCTTAAGGGGGATTAGCCCCACTTTACAGGTACAATCATGTTTTCTCTGTGTCTTTTCTTCTTTGTGGAAGAATACGGTAGCTTATTCCCTTTCTTTAGTAAGGGGTGTGTTGTTTGGAGACTGACTGCTGGGTGACGGTGTCTCCTGGAGGCTATTGACTCAGTCGAGTCTAGTTCCTGTGGTCTCTAGCAAGGCTTGTGGACTATATGCGGATCAGTGTCCTTGGGCTTTTTCCTTTTTTTCAAAGTTGTTCCTGGCTTCGGACGAAGCGGGATTTTGTTGGGTAGAGGTTTTAAGGCTTGGTGCCCTCAGAATGGGCCTCCACTTGTACCCTCCCGTTTTTGCATTCAGTGTCCTTTATAGCTTGGGTATTGTTTTCCCAACAGTAATGAATGCAGCTGTGGACTCTTTCCATTTATGAAGAAAAACTTAAGTTATGCTAACCTGATAATTTTCTTTTCTTCAGATGGAAAGAGTCCACAGCTCCCCGCCCGTATTTTTTCTGTGGGGCGTCTGTATTTTTGTTCTTCTGGCACCTTTTCACCCTGATATTTCTTCTACTGTTCCTTGTTCCCTTGGCAGAATGTCTGGGGGATGAGGGAAGTGGGGGAGGTATTTAAGCCTTTGGCTGGGGTGTCTTTGCCTCCTCCTGGTGGCCAGGTTCTGAATTCCCAAAATTAATGAATGCAGCTGTGGACTCTTTCAATCTGAAGAAAAGAAAATGATCAGGTAAGCATAATTTAAGTTTTTTTTTCAAGAGAAATGACAAATTCATACAAGAACTCTTTGTAAATGACCTTGAAATGCATTCAGCTATTTTTGTTTTGTTTTTAGCTTTTTGAACTTTGAGCAAGATTTTCTTTAAAAACAAATAATGGTTAAAGGGACACTAAACCCAATTTTTTTCTTTCATGATTCAGATAGAGCATGCAATTTTAAGCAACTTTCTAATTTACTCCTATTATCATTATTATAATGTTTTCTTTGTTCTCTTGCTATTTTTATTTAAAAAGCAGGAATGTGATGCATAGGAGCCAGCCCATTTTTGTTTTGCTTGCTTATTGGTGGATAAAAGTAAACCTCCAATAAGCAAGCACTATCCATGGTGCTGAACCAAAAATGGGCTGGCTGCTAAGATTTACATTCCTGCTTTTAAAATTAAGATAGCAAGAGAACGAAGAAAAATTGATAATAATAGTAAATTATAAAGTTGCTTAAAATTGCATGCTCTATCTGAATCATGAAAGAAAAAAATTGGGTTCAGTATCCCTTTAATAACCTGGCTGATTGGAGATAGGGGGGCCCTATGAGCCCCTAGGTATGCAGGATAATTAAAGAGACAGTAAAGTCACAATTACATTTTTATGACTCTGCTAGAGCATACAATTTCAAACAGCTTTCCAATTTACTATTATTACCTAATTTGCTTCCTTCTCTTGATATCCTTTGTTGAAAGCATTCTTAGGTAGACTCATGTGGAGCAATGCACTACTGTTAACTAGCTGTTGATTTGTGGTTGTACATATATGTCTCTTGTAATTGGTTCACCTGAGGTATTCATCTTGCTCCCAGTAGTGCATTGCTGCTCCTTCAACAAAAGATACCCAGAAAATGAAGCAAATTTGATAATATAAGTAAATAGGAAAATGGTTTAAAATTGTATGATTTATCTAAATAATGAAAGAAAATTTTGGGGTTTCATGTCTCTTGATGAGAAACCCCAAATTAATCCTAATGAACCCTTTTCAACACATGGATCTATGTACTCAGTATTGATAATCTGTTGTTGTTGGATTTAAGCACAGGTGTTTAAACCATTTAGCCCTGTATATATATATTTGTTTTATTTATTTTAATCTTTATTGCAAAGTATAACAATTACAAAGCAAGTAAAAGTTTCAGTCAAAAGAAATAAGAATACAAATCTTTATCTAAGTACATTCTTGGTTTTACAGAAATTTGAGTCCAATAATATAAACAGTTAATCCATTATAAAACACTATGGCCCCTAGTTATCAAGCCGTCAACCTCAAATACGCTAGAATTCCGCAGCCTATTTGTGGCGAGACTGATTCGCCTTAGTTATCAAGCCCTAGACACCGGCAAAAGTAGAATCTAGTGACGTAAGCTTCAATCGGCCGGACTCAGTCCGACACAGATCGATTCTTACGTCACTCCAGATGTTCCGCACACAAGTTCGGCACAATCTGACTACTTTTGCTAGTTATCAAAAAACTAGCAGGTACGCTCGGCACTTTTCCGGCACAGCGTACCTGGTTTTCAAACCACCGCCCTGGAGGCGGCGGATCCCATAGGAATCAATGGGAGTCTGACCATAGCGAAAGTTCATGTTCGCTGCTGCCAGACATCCCATTGATTCCTATGGGAGCTGTCTACACCAAACACCCTAACATGTACCCTGAGTCTAAACACCCCTAATCTGTCCCCCCTACACCGCCGCAACTAAATAAATGTATTACCCCCTAAACCGCCGCTCCCGGAGCCCACCGCCACTATAATAAATATATTAACCCCTAAACCACCACTCCCGATCCCCGCCGCAACTATAATATATCTATTAACCCCTAAACCGCCGCTCCCGGACCCCGCCGCCACCTATATTAAACTTATTAACCCCTAATCTGCCCCCCCTACACCGCCGCCACCTATAATAAATTTATTAACCCCTATCCTGCCCCCCTACACCGCCGCCACTGTAATAAAATGATTGACCCCTAAACCTAAGTCTAACCCTAACACCCCCCTAACTTAAATAATTAATTAAATAAATCTAAATATTATAACTCTTATTAACTAAATGAATCCTATTTAAAACTAAATACTTACCTTTAAAATAAACCCTAATATAGCTACAATATAAATAATAATTATATTGTAGCTATTTTAGGATTTATTTTTATTTTACAGGTAACTTTGTATTTATTTTAGCTAGTTAGAATAGTTATTAAATAGTTATTAACTATTTAATAACTACCTAGCTAAAAGAAATACAAAATTACCTGTAAAATAAATCCTAACCTAAGTTACAATTAAACCTAACACTACACTATCATTAAATTAGTTAAATAAATGAGCTACAAATAACTACAATTAAATTCAATTAAATAAACTAACTAAAGTACAAAAAATAAAAAAGCTAAGTTACAAAAAATAAAAAAAAATAAGTTAAACATTTCAAAAATATTACAACAATTTTAAGCTACTTACACCTAATCTAAGCCCCCTAATAAAATAACAAAGCCCCCCAAAATAAAAAAAATTCCCTACCCTATTCTACATTAAAAAGTTACCAGCTCTATTACCTTACCAGCCCTTAAAAGGGCCTTTTGCGGGGCATGCCCCAAAGAATTCAGCTCTTTTGCCTGTAAAAAAAAATACAACCCCCCCAACATTAAAACCCACCACCCACATACCCCAAATCTAACCCAAACCCCCCTTAAATAAACCTAACACTACCCCCCTGAAGATCATCCTACCTTGAGCTGTCTTCAGCCAGCCGACCACCGATGGAACCGAAGAGGAGATCCGGAGCGGCAGAAGTCATCATCCAAGGGGCGCTGAAGAAGTCTTCCATCCGATTGAAGTCAACATCCAGGCAGCGCTGAAGAGGTCTTCCATCCGACTGAAGTCTTCATCCGAGCGGCGTCTTCAATCTTCATCCATCCGGAGCAGAGCGGAGCCATCTTCAGACGAGCCGAAGCGGAGCCATCCTCTTCTTCCCGACGACTAACGACGAATGAAGGTTCCTTTAAGGGATGTCATCCAAGATGGCGTCCCTTCAATTCCGATTGGCTGATAGGATTCTATCAGCCAATCGGAATTAAGGTAGGAAAAATCTGATTGGCTGATTGAATCAGCCAATCAAATTGAAGTCCAATCGATTGGCTGATCCAATCAGCCAATCAGATTGAGCTTGCATTCTATTGGCTGTTCCGATCAGCCAATAGAATGCGAGCTCAATCTGATTAGCTGATTTTTCCTACCTTAATTCCGATTGGCTGAGAGAATCCTATCAGCCAATCGGAATTGAAGGGACGCCATCTTGGATGACGTCCCTTAAAGGAACCTTCATTCGTCGTTAGTCGTCGGGAAGAAGAGGATGGCTCCGCGTCGGCTCGTCTGAAGATGGCTCCGCTCCGCTCCGGATGGATGAAGATTGAAGATGCCACTTGGATGAAGACTTCAATCGGATGGAAGACCTCTTCAGCGCCGCCTGGATGTTGACTTCAATCGGATGGAAGACTTCTTCAGCGCCCCTTGGATGATGACTTCTGCCGCTCCGGATCTCCTCTTCGGTTCCATCGGTGGTCGGCTGGCTGAAGACCTCTCCCAAGGTACTTGCTTCCGCAGACCTTCTTGGGTAATTGTGACCACGGATGCCAGCCTGCTGGGTTGGGGAGCAGTCTGGGGCTTGTTGAAGGCTCAGGGTCTTTAGACTCGGGAGGAGTCAGTTCTCCCCATAAACATCCTAGAGCTGAGGGCGATCTTCAATGCTCTACTGGCCTGGCCCCAGTTATCTTTAGCCCAGTTTTTCAGGTTCCAGTCGGTCAACATAACCTCGGTGGTGTACATCAACCACCAGGGAGGAACTCTAATTTCCTTGGCCATGACAGAGGTGGCCAAATTATTCAGTGGGCAGACAGCCACAACTGCTGTCTATCGGCGATCCACATTCCAGGAGTGGACAATTGGGAAGTGGATTTTCTGAGCCGACATATTTTTCATCCCGGGGAGTGGGAGCTCCATTCAGAGGGGTTCTCCAGCTTGTCCTTCAAGTGGGAGCATCCGGAGCTGGATATCATGGCATTTCTGAAAAATGCCAAGCTTCCGAAGTATGGTTTGAGGTCAAGAGACCCTCAGGCTGACCTTATAGATACCATGGCGGTAACTTGGATTTTCAGTCTAGCATGCCTGTTTTTCCCCGTTCGCTCTACTTTCATGAGTCATTGCTCAGATCTAGCAAGAGAGGGCATCTGTGATTCTCATAGCACCAGCGTGGCCTCACAGGATCTGGTATGCAGTCCTAGTGGAAATGTCATCTTTTCCATCTTGGAGACTACCTCTGAGGAGGGATCTTCTACTTCAGGGTCCTTTTCTTCATCCAAGTTCTCGTTTCTCTGAAGCTGACTGCTTGGAGATTGAACGCTTATTTTTATCTAAGCGCGGGTTCTCAGAACCGGTCTTTATGACCTTGTTCCAGACTTGTTAGCCTGTGACAAGATGGATTTTCCATAAGATATGGCATAAAAATCTGTATTGGTGTGAATCCAGAGGATACTCTTGGGGTAGAATCAGGACTCCTAAGATTTTGTCTTTCATTGTGTCCTAATCATTCCTCTCATAAGGAGCGTTTGCTGCACAACCTAGATGTGGTGCGTGCACTGATATCTACTTGCAGGCGACTAAGGACTGTCACCAGTCTTCTGCTTTGTTTGTCTGTTTCTCTGGGAAACGTAAGGAACAGAAAGATACGGCTACTTCTCTTTCACTCTGGCTGAAGAGTATAATCGTTTGGCCTATGAAACTGCTGGACAGCAGCCTCCTGAGAGAATCATGCTCATTCCACAAGGGCTTTTTCTTCCTCATGGGCCTTCAAAAATGAAGCTTCTGTGGAACAGATTTGCAAGGCTGCATCTTGGTCCTCTCTACATACTTTTCAAAATGTTATACTTTTGCCTCGGCTGAGGTTTCTTTTGGGAGAAAGGTTCTTCAAGCAGTGGTGCCTTCTATTATAGGTTACCTATCTTGTCCCTCCCTTATCATCTGTGTCCTCTAGCTTGTGTATTGGTTCCCAACAGTAATTACTGATAATCCGTGGACTCACCGTGTCATTAGAAAGAAAACAAAATTTATGCTTACCTGATAAATGTATTTCTTTCTTGACACGTTGAATCCACGGCCCGCCCTGGTTTTTCAGACAGTTTTTTGTTATATAAACCTCAGGCACCTCTGCACCTTGTGTTGCTTCCTTTCTCTCCTTTCCTTTGGTCGAATGACTAGGGATTGTGGGTAGGGAAGTGATACTTAACAGCTTTGCTGTGGTGCTCTTTGCTTCCTCCTGCTGGCCAGGAGTGATATTCCCAACAGTAATTACTGATTATCCGTGGACTCACCGTGTCAAGAAATAAATTTATCAGGTAAGCTATACATTTTGTTTTTTTTCCCATAATTTTGGTATTAATTTTTTTGCACAGTCAACCATTGTAGTGAAAAGTTTAACTCTATATGAACATGAAATTTTGATTGGGTTATGAAGCAAAAGGGTTGTCCGGTCATGTTGTATCTTTAAGGATATTTCTTTTTCCATTTCAGGTATTATATTGGATCAATATTTTTGTATAAGGGGATAGAACCACTATATGTGGGCCATTGTACTATGCTGGCCACAACCTCTCCAACAACGTCCAGTCATTTGAGGATATATTTTTGCTTATCTGCTCGGGATGAGATACCAGCAGGAGAGTAGCTTCATATTCATTTCAGAGATTCCTACAGATGAGGAGGATTTACTCATATTCCTAAAATGCTTTGCCAGTGTTTTTTTAGTGATTTTAACTTGTAGATCTTATTCCCACTGTTTGTTGTATGAAGGTAAAGATGTTGAGTGAACTTATAATATTAGTTTATTTGAGAATGTAAGGTCACCTCTCATTCCTTGTGTTGAGGAATGTATGGACTCAAATGGGGGATAGAGATCTAATAAAATTATGTCTGTGGGGATGGGTGAGTAAAAAATTAGCTAGTTGCTGATAGCGGAACCAGTTAGTTATAGAAGATTGGTATCTGTGACGCTCGATAGCGGCTTCAATTGTTCACCTTGTACCATAAAACATGGTATTTTGTCATGTATAGTTTTGATGTCTAATGATTCAAGTGAGTATTAAATCGGTAGCCTGGGCTTATGCAGTAAGGGGGAAGGTATTGTTGTAAAGGCAGTAGGGTTTGCTGTAAGTTTGTCCCATATTCTATAGGTTTCTATTACAGTAGATGGTGTAGTATTAGGAAGTTTTATATATATTTTTGGCAACCAGCATGAGCTTCCTAGTTGGTGAGAGTCTGCAAGTAGATGTTCCATTTGCACCCACTCTTTGTCTTTACTGTTTAAGCACCAATCAGTCTTTCTTGTTAGGTAGGTAGGATGCATTTCTATATAGATGAATGTTGGGGATTCCTAACCCTCCCTTATCTCTATATCTATATGTGGTGGCTCTCGCTATTCTAGGCATTCTATTTTGCCAATTAGATGTATTTATCATGCTTTGAAGTTTAGTGGGGTAGATTTCAGGGATAAAAGCTGGCAATGTTTGTAAAATATATAGTATTCACGGCAAGATCATCATTTTTAGCGCGTTGATCCAACCAAAAAATTATAAATTTTTATGTTTCCATTTGGATCATTCAGCCTGTGTATTTTGAAGGAGTGAGTTATAGTTATGGGAAAGTATAAGTTGTTTGTTATAAGATATAAACACCCCCAGATATTTTATAGACCCTGGTTTGATTTGGAATTGATACTTCATTGGGTATGTGAATCGTTATTGCCTCTGTCTTATTTTGGTTTATTTTATCATTTGAGTGCTTGCCATAATGATTTGTTTCAGCCATAAGTGCTACTAATGAATTCATTGGGGAAGTTAGGGACAGCATAATTTCGTCTGCATAAGCTAATAATTTATATTGTAAGTTGCCAATATTGAGATCGTATTCTAGCATTTGGTTGTTGATAGAGCGTGAATATTTTATTTATAACCTGATCACCAAAACCAAATTGGATTAGAGAATGTTTAAGAAATGCCCTATCAAAGACTTTCTCTGTGTCTAGTGATATAAAAATCGATGGGGTCTGGGTAGTGTAGGCATGTTTTAGAAGGTTGAGTATTTTAATGGTGTTATCGCATGCCTCTCTTTTAGGTGTGAAGCCCGTCTGATTGATGTGAATGAGTGAGGGTAATAGTTTGTTTATCCTGGTGGCTATGATTTTAGCATAAATTTTATGTTGACGTTTAATAATGAGATTGGGCAAAAAATTCTCAGGACAGATAGGTATTTTCCCAAGTTTTTGTATCACAGTTATGTGTGCCTCTAGCATTGTACGTGGAAAAGGATGTTCTGCTCCTAAATAATTGAGGAGATCATGTAGGTGTGGTAAGAGAATATCTGAATATGTCTGAAAATACTTAGTGGTGAAGCCATCTTTACGCTCAGGGTTTATGAATCTCCAGATATCATATAGGTTATTATCTCTTGGAGCTTTCCTCAGGAATTTTTTGGTCTTTTGGGATACATTAATTTTGGGTTTGGAGCTATCTAAATCCTTATTAAAAAAAAAAAAAAAATTGAAGTCACCTCCTACGAAAATGAGGCCTTTTGCTATTGTTATATGTTTTTGAAACAAGTATCTGAAAAAGGAGATATGTTTTGTGTTGAGGCATAAATATTTATCAGGGTTACTATTTTGCCATATAGTAGGCCTACAATGCCTAAAAAATCTTCCTTCTTTATCTTTGTGAGAGTGTAGCAGTTGGAATGGAATTCCCTTTTTAATCAAGATGCTGACTCCGTGTTTCTTGGAGGTGTTTCTTGGAGGTGTATGAATTATGAAAATGTTGAGTAAAATGCGGGCCAAAGTATTTGGGCTCTTTGTATTGTAAAATGTGTCTCCTGGGGGGGCGGAGCCTGTACTCAAAGCGGCTAGACGCGTCTTTGTCAAGCTCTGTGAGTTTTTCTAGATTTTTAGCAAATTACCTTCAACAAACTGATGCTATTCTAAACCCATAAGCAGGATTAAGTTCTTGGGACATGATAGACTCTAGGAGCGAAGGATTGGACTGTGTTTTGCCTATGCTCTTTGAGTCAGCCACACTGAAGACTCTCTCACAGGCCTAGAAGCCATTTTACAGCAATGCAGCACTGAACAAGGAAAAAGAGCCCTGTGTGGACTATGAAGTGTGGGTCTGGGGCTGCCACACACTAACCCCCCCCCCCCGCCACACTCCAGGGTTACAATATCCAGTATTTGGATAACAGTTTTTACAATTAGAAGAGCCGTACAAAGCCTATACAGCAGAAAAGGGTATACTGATAATTATTGCTTAGATGGCTATGGGAGCGGTTGACAAATGGGAACAGACGATGCAGAATTTGATACGGCACCATTTTGAGGACTCGGAGAGGCAGTTATGCCAGATCTTGGAGTCAGGAGGATTTTTGCCCATAGAGGAATCGAAACACCCAGACATCATGGAAAAGGATGAAGAACCAGCTAAGGAGATCTCGGAATCGGAGCAACTTATGTCTCAGCTTTCCCCAAACTCACCTAATACAACATGGGAGTCCGGACCAGTTCAGCTGCACCAGAGCAACTGCAAAGTCTCCCAGAGTACACCCGCTAGTACAGCGAGATTTACGGATCTTTCTGTTTACCCCCTGAAATCACCGGTTTCCTATACACCTTCACCATCGACTGACCAAACTGAAGTGGTGAGGACCGGCTCATTAACAATACATTGGGGTATATCTACAGAGAGGAGTCTGTTTTTGAGAAGATCGGTTGAGTTACTAATGCCGACAAAGAAGTACAGTGATCCTGTATTCACAGAGCAACCGCGCTATGCAGACATGAAGACAGCGGTGAACTGCAATATGTTTGCCGTATCTGGAGGACTTTTATGTCAGGTTCGCTCTATGACAAACGAGGGGGAAATGATATCCTTGCTCATTTTACAGAACGAACAGTTGTTGATCTCAGTGCTGCCTAATAGGGATCCTGGAGGCCTGTACCTGTTGAAGTATTCACGATACCGGGGACTTTTGGGCACGAGAGGTCGATCTGGAATCAGCTAAATTGTTTATTTCTACAAAGGTGGGAGTTGTAAACACTGCAGTAGACAGTCTGCTCATGTACCTATGATTACGTTCTCCACATGAACTCCCACTTATTCTTTTTGTATAAACTTAATATGGAAAATACTCTCCCATATCTGTTTGCATAACCTCCTTCACGTATAGTGAAAAAGTTTGTTTAATTGTTGTGTTCTTAGCATCGTATATATATTAATTTAGGTATTTGCGAGATAACCACTTAAGAGGGATTTTTAGCGACGGCAAATTACATTTAGCGTTACTTACTAGTCAGTTAGCTAACACAGTAAATGCTCTTTGGGAGAGATGCTGGGGATTTGCAGGGTCAATGCGCTCATAGACTATTAGTCGCGTCTCTGCTTAGCCATGGTTACGAGCCATATGCCCCCTGGTATAATAACTTGCTACGGGACTATTTAGAGAGCCTCACTATGAGCTTCCTAATGTTTAAGATGTAGTCTCTCCACTGAACACCTCCACAACAGCTGCAACTACTGCCTATTATATCACAGATATGTATTCTTAAGAATTCCTTCCCCATTACAGTAAATAACTCCATCTGTCATTAACCAAATCAACTCTCTGTTGGAATATTCAGGATATCTCCTTAACCCATACACTCCTATACTTATTTTGATATTCTACTTATATGGTGTAAGCGCATATGTCTCGCATAATAACAGTTATCAGTATGGTTATTTTCTTATTATAGGCTCAATTAAATGCTTTCCATAGTCATCAAATGCACTTAAAGTATGCTATTTCCTAAACCAGTTGTTTGTATTTAGGGTCCAAAAGTGGCCCATTTTGCTATTTTCTTTGTTCCCCCTAAAATTCCCTATTATGCCTCAAATTCTTTTCAGGAGGTCCAAGAGAGGCCTTACCATAGAGGGAAGCCATGGTTTATGACTTTATACCTTATCTCAAGGGGATTCTATCTAAATTGAAAACCTGAGGTTAACTTATATCTGTATAATTGGGTGATTCACTGTTTATATACGGCGATACTTCATATGTATATTGTATGGTGATTATCCTATGATTTGACATTAAGCCTTTATTTACCTGTACCATGTTTTTGTTCTCTTAACAACCTCAATTAAAATATTAAAAAAAAAAAAAAAAAAATGTGTCTCCTGAAGGAATAATATATCTCCCTGTCTTTTATGGAGCTCTGACATTGCTCTAGAGCGCTTGTGAGGAATATTAAGACCTTTGAGGTTCTCTGAGATTAAACATAGTGTACGGGTATCATGTGCCATCATTGTGTTTTAAAGGGTTATTGGTGCGATATAAATCATGGCTGCATTGGTAGATCATCTGTAATGTACAATTGGGGAAACCTTTATGCATTCATAAAACAGTCAATTATAACTAGTATCAAAAACAAGAAAAATAAACAATGCAAAGAAAATAATACACAGAAACTGGCTGCTTGAGCCAGAAGAGATGTACCCAATATCAAAAATAAGTAGAATATTCTCAACTGTAAGGGATGAATCTCCAATTCTGTAATGGTTTCTTGGGGGAAATTACAGAACAGCCCTATAGTTATATAGTAAGAAAAATAAAACATAAAACATAAGTTTTAAAGCTTTCTACAGCATATTTCTGGTTTAAACCTATATAAGACATAGAATTAAGAATAACCACCTAAAATAGAGTATTTGTAGCCATAACATAATGAACTAGGCAGTTAGTCACAATGTTGGGTCTCTACATGGGAATAAGTTATTTATTTAACTATGAGTGTTCCATTGTCCATGAGAGGAGAGCTAACTAGCATTAAAGTCCAAACATTTCTTAACTGATAAGAACCTTGTATAGAAATATTAAACATACAAAAACTTGATCTTAAGTGCTAAAGGCATTTTATACTCATCAGCCAACTTCAAGTCCACTATCATCTTCTAAAGTATGTGTAGCTGGGGCAGCTGCGCTTGGAGTCTTTGCTTTTGGTTCTTAGATGCCGCTGTACGCCAAGCAGATGGGGTTTGCCTGGTGATTTTTGAGGTAGGCCCGATGTTGTTTTGAGTAGTGGTAGTAGTTAGTGTTTCTAGGCCCAGAGCTCTTCAGGTTTCTGGGATTTCCTCACGGGATTTGCAGAAGAATCTCCTTCCTTCGTGTTTGATATAGAGCTGTACCGGGAAGCCCCAGCGATATGCAATTTTCTTATTTCGTAAGATGGTAGTAAGTGCTGCGTATTCCCTGCGTCTTTGGAGGGTACGGGAAGAAAGGTCAACATAAAATTGTAGTGTTTTTATATATTTGAAGTGAAGCTCTGAGCTTTACCTAAAACAAGCTACTCTAGTTATACTTAATCAAACATACAATTACGGTGTTTAGAGGGCACTTAAAGCATTTAGGTTCACACTCTATTTGGGAAGTAAAATTAAAATTAAAGTTATGTTGTCCTCTATTTTGTTATAGAATGTTAGTAACCTTAAAAAATATATGTAGGTTATTTATAAAATATAATATTGTAATAAAGAGAGAAAAAATACATTACCTACTCTCTCACGCTCCCTATATTTATTTATAAAATATACACCAAAAGACCAATGGTTTTGGATAAATGATTGGATCTTATAAACAGAATAGTTCTCTATGAAAAAATAGAAAAATAAATTCTATATACCTTTAAAATAAATGTATTGTTATAAAAAATCCCTATACAATGTAATCTAGACCAATATTTAGATGAAACAAATGGTTAAACTAACATTTTCCATCCATATAAAATTCATATAAAAATAGGTGCAATGAATATTGCACACTTCGATACAATTAATACAACTAATACAAATTATATGTAAATATTCTCCTTATTGTAATACAATTGCTACATTAGTATCTTCATTTGGTCTATTAAAAAAATATAAAAAAAACTGTGGCTAACGAATTGACTCAGGTAAAATTATGCTTAAAAATGATGCAGAAAAAATAAAAATGTAAAAATAATAAGCGCTTTAAAAATAGAAAAAAATATGTGATTTCTCAAGAAATATCTAACGCCCAGATCACGAGTTTGGCGTAGCCTTAAAAAGCAGCGTTGAGAGGTCCCAATGCTGCTTTTTAACACCCGCTGGTATTATGAGTCTGACAGGTACAGGTGTACCACTCACTTTTCTTCCGTGACGTCAATTGCGTATCCTATCTTTTTAATGGGATTTGCCTAACGCTGGTATTACGAGTCTTGGAAGAAGTGAGCGGTAGACCCTCTCCTGTCAAGACTCCTACCGCATTTAAAAGTCAGTAGTTAAGAGTTTTATGGGCTAACGCCGGAACATAAAGCTCTTAACTAAAGTGCTAAAAAGTACACTAACACCCATAAACTACCTATTAACACCTAAACCGAGGCCTCCCCACATCGCAAACGCTAAAATAAAAAATTTGAACCTCTAATCTGCCGACCGGACATCGCCGCCACCTACATTATACCTATGAACCCCTAATCTGCTGCCCCTAACATCGCCGACACCTACATTATATTTATTAACCCCTAATCTGCCACCCCAACGTCACAGCCACCTACCTACATTTATTAACCCCTAATCTGCCGACCGAACATCGCTGCCACTTTAATAAATGTATTAACCCCTAAACCGCCGCACTCCCGCCTCGCAAACACTAGTTAAATTTTATTAACCCCTAATCTGCCCCCCCCAACGTCGCCGACATCTACCTACATTTATTAACCCCTAATCTTCCAACCCCAACGTCGCCGCTACTATAATACATTTATTAATCCCTAAACCTAGGTCTAACCCTAACCCTCCCTAACTTAAATATAATTTAAATTAAAGGAAATTAATTTAAGATAATTAAATAAATTAATCCTACTTAAAACGAAATACTTACCGATAAAATAAACCCTAAGCTAGCTACAATATAACTAATAGTTACATTTGTAGCTAGCTTAGGATTTATATTTATTTTACAGGCAACTTTGTATTTATTTTAACTAGGTACAATAGTTATTAAATAGTTATTAACTATTTAATAACTGCCTAGATAAAATAAGTACAAAATTACCTGTAAAATAAATCCTAACCTAAGTTACAATTACACCTAACACTACACTACCACTAAAATAATTACCTAAACTACCTAAATTATGGACCCCCCCCCCCACTAAATTACAGGAAAAAAAAGATCTACAAGAATTTTAAACTAATTACACCTAATCTAATCCACCTAATAAAATAAAAAAGCCCCCCAAAATAATAACATTTCCCTACCCTCTACTAAATTACAAATAGCCCTTAAAAGGGCCTTTTGCGGGGCATTGCCCCAAAGTAATCAGCTCTTTTACCTGTAAAAGAAAATACAATATCCCCCCCAACATTACAACCCACACACCCCTACTCTAAAACCCACCCAATCCCTCCTTAAAAAAACCTAACACTAACCCCCTGAAGATCACCCTACCTTGAGCCGTCTTCACCCAGCCGGGTACAAGTGGTCCTCCAGAGGGTCCGAAGTCTCCATCCGATCGGGGCAGAAGAGGTCCTCCAGATGGCAGAAGGCTTCATCCAGGCTGCATCTTCTATCTTCATCCTTCCGGAGCGGAGCGGGTCCATCTTCAATCCAGCCAACGCGGAGCCATCCTCTTCAAACGACGTCCTAACAAAGAATGAAGGTTCCTTTAAATGACGTCATCCAAGATGTCGTCCCTTGAATTCCGATTGTCTGATAGGATTCTATCAGCCAATCGGAATTAAGGTAGGAAAAATCCTATTGGCTGATTGGATCAGAAAATAGGATTGAGCTTGCATTCTATTGGCTGTTCCAATCACAGCCATTCAGAAAACTTGTAATACCAGCGTTGTTTTAAGTGAGCGGTGAAACAAAAAGGCTCGATAGCACCGCACGGCTCTACCGACAAAACTCGTGATCTAGCCGAAAGTGTTGAGTGTGAAAAATAATATCCTTTTTAGATTCTTTTAAGGATTTTTGTGCTTTAGTTGTATTTTTCTTCAAATCTGTGATTTAGAATGTGTTAATTTTAACAGTCCATTTATACCTGGATCGCTTTTGCGTTTTTACTTTCTTTTTAAAGTACCCTTTGTAACAAGTGTCTTAGGGAAACTTTAATATTTTGTCTCTTGATATATCACTTTTATATAACAACCACCTCAGAAAACCTTATTACTTGTGCGAGGTTATGTGAGGTTATGATGGTCTCACCTTAAAGTTTGGAGACTTCCAGAAACGTTCCTTTTGGTGGTTCTTACTTCTGATTGCAATTAGGTGTTTTTTCAGAGCCTCAGCTCCCTCTGTAACCAGTCGTGTGACGTCACTCACTCCCGGCTTCTTTGTTGTATACTTGCGCAAGTACTCTCTTTCCTCCGGTTCTCTCAAACCCTCACAGTTCTGCCGGATGCGGTCTTCGAAAACTACAGTGACAGTTAATACAGTTAAAGTTGTTTTTCCCTGTTTAACCTGCAGAGCCTGCAGATATAGTAATAAAAAGAAAGATATTTAGATTCCAGGTACAGAAAGAAAATACACTATTAATGACACTATTAGATGCAGTAACAAAGGGGTCATCTACATATTACAGTGTTCATGCAATTTAATTTATGTAGGTGAGACAACTAGGATGTTAAAAGAGGAAACCTAGAAACACATCTATATTAACATTTTTCAAAGGTTCATATTAATAATATAAAAGATCTAAAATATTGGGGTATATTCAAAGTTCGTAAAGACTGGAGAGAGGGCAACTATGAAACCAGAATTAATCTACAACCTAGATTCATTATTTCCCAATGGGTTAAATTCAGAGATGGAACTTGCCCCATTTTTAGTATAAATAGATTAAAACCAGCAAAAAAGGTGATTAAAACCAGCAAAAAAGTTAATATAAATTCTGAAAATTTCTAGAAAACAAAGTTTTTATAAAGTTTACATTTTTATATAGTTTACATTGTATATAGATAATTATTCTGAAATTGTATGGGTTTGTTTATAAGTTTAAAACCAAGAGAGGGAAGTTTACAAATGAAGCCAAGGCATCAATCTGAATCTTGAGAAAGCCCTGAAGGGGGTGAAACGCGTGGGTTTGCACTAAAGAGCTTGGCAGAACAGGACACAGCTGAAAAGAAAATGAAAGTCTGATCTCTGCGTACTTTGTACTGAAGTGAAGAGTTTTTGAAGACCGCATCCGGCAGAACTGTGAGGGTTTGAGAGAACCGGAGGAAAGAGAGTTCTTGCGCAACCTAATTACCTAATTACCTAATTGCAATCAAACGTAAGAACGACCAAAAGGAACATTTCTGGAAGTCTCCAAACTTTAAGGTGAGACCATCATAACCTCACATAACCTTGCACAAGTAATAAGGTTTTCTGAGGTGGTTGTTATATAAAAGTAATATATCAAGAGACAAAATATTAAAGTTTCCCTAAGACGCTTGTTACAAAGGGTACTTTAAAAAGAAAGTAAAAACGCAAAAGTGATCCAGGTATAAATGGACTGTTAAAATGAACACATTCTAAATCACAGATTTGAAGAAAAATACAACTAAAGCACAAAGATTCTTAAATCAATCTAAATAAGGATTGCACATATCATTCAAAGTTTATAATCGGACAATTACCTAGTTATTATTTTTCACACTCAAACACACGGCTAGATTACAAGTTTTGCATTATGAGGGGTACGGTACTAACTTGCACGTTATTGTCACCACTCACTTACCTACAGCGCTGGTATTACAGGTTTTCAGAAACCCGGTGTTAAAAGGCAAGATGTGAGCGTAGAGCAAAATTGTGCTCCATACCGCACTTCAATACCAGCACTGCTTAAAGGGACAGTATACACTCATTTTCATATAACTGCATGTAATAGACACTACTATAAAGAATAAGATGCACAGATACTGATATAAAAATCCAGTATAAAACTGTTTAAAAACTTACTTAGAAGCTCTCAGTTTACCTCTGTTAAAAAGATAGCTGGAAAGCCCAACTGCAAATGGGAAATAAGACACTCCCCCTCCCCCTTATTTTGCATATGAAAAGACCCTTTACACAAACAGGAGCAAGCTGGAGAAGGCAGCTGACGGTATTCACATAAAACTTCGGGGCTTGGTTAGGAGTCTGAAAATCAGAGCAATGTTATTTAAAAATAAGCAAAACTATACATTTGAAAACACAAAAAACTTTGTGGGCTATATAAATAGATCTTCTACAAAACATTTATGCAAAGAAAAAATGAGTGTATAATGGCCCTTTAAGTCAGCAGTGAGCTGGTTGTACGTGCATGATTTCCCCATAGACATCAATGGGGAGAGCCGGCTGAGAGAAAGTCTAACACCTGCAAAAAAGCAGTGTAAAGCTCAGTAACGCAGCCCCATTGATTCCTAAGGGGGAACACATTTTATGTTTGCACCTAACACCCTAACATGAACCCCCGAGTCTAAACACCCCTAATCTTACACTTATTAACCCCTAATCTGCCACCCCCGACATCGTCAACACCTACATTATATTTATTAACCCCTAATCTTCCGCTCCTGACATCGCCGACAACTACATTATACTTATTAACCCCTAATCTGCCGTCCCCAACGTTGCCGCCACTATATTACATTTATTAACCCCTAAACCTAAGTCTAACCTAACCCTAACACACCCTAACTTAAATATAATTAAAATAAATCTAAATAAAACCTACTATTAATAACTAAATAATTCCTATTTAAAAAACGAAATACTTACCTGTAAAATAAACCCTAAGCTAGCTACAATATAACTAATAGTTACATTGTAGCTAGCTTAGGTTTTATTTTTATTTCACAGGCAAGTTTGTATTTATTTTAACTAGGTAGAACAGTTATTAAATAGTTATTAACTATTTAATAACTACCTAGCTAAAATAAATACAAATGTACCTGTAAAATAAAACCTAACCTAAGTTACACTAACACCTAACCCTACACTACAATTAAATAAATTACCTAAATTAAATACAATTAACTAAATTAAATGCAATTACCTAAATTACAAAAAAAAAAACACTAAATTGCAAAAATAAAAAACATTACAAGATATTTAAACTAATTACACCTAATCTAATAGCCCTATCAAAATAAAAAAGCCCCCCCTAAAATTAAAAAAAAACCCTAGCCTAAACTAAACTACCAATAGCCCTTAAAAGGGCTATTAGAAATCAGATCTTTTACCTGAAAAAAAAATACAAACAACCACCCAACAGTAAAAAACCCCACCCACACAACCAACCCCCCAAATAAAACCCTAACTAAAAAAAAACTAAGCTCCCCATTGCCCTGAAAAAAGCATTTGGGTTGGCATTGCCCTTAAAAGGGCATTTAGCTCTATTGCGGTCCAAACCCTAACCTAAAAATAAAACCCACCCAATAAACCCTTAAAAAGACCTAACACTAACCCCTGAAGATCCACTTACAGTTTTGAAGACCGGACATCCATCCTCAACGAAGCCGGGAGAAGTCCTCAACAAAGTGGCAAGAAGTCCTCAATGAAGCCGGGAGAAGTCTTCATCCAAGCCGGGAGAAGTGGTCGTCCAGATGGGCAGAAGTCTTCATCCATCTTCTATCTTCAACCATCCAGCACGGAGCGAGTCTATCTTCAAGTCATCCGACGCAGAGCATCCTCTTCTTTCCTATGACTAACGACGAATGAAGGTTCCTTTAAATGACGTAATCAAAGATGGCGTCCCTTAGAATTAAGGTTGAAAGAATCCTATTGGCTGATGTAATCAGCCAATAGGATTGAACTTCAATCCTATTGGCTGATCCAATCACATCTTAAGCCACAGCAAACTCCACAGCCCTGAACACTGACAGACAACTGCAAGGTTCCCAGCAACCCAGGCAGTTAACCCCAGAGCAGTAACTGACTTCCCCCAGTTTTGCTTTTAAACATTACTGTGAATCTTCTGGCAAGTGCCCGGTTTTCTGTGTGTTGTGTTGATAATGTTTGTAATGCTTCCCTGCGGGCCTGTCACCCAGGCTACTCTGGGGTTAACTGCCTGGGTTGCTGGGAACTTTGCAGTTGTCTGTCAGTGTTCAGGGCTAGGGGATTTGCTGTGGCTTAGGATGTGTACCCAGTCCAGTCTGTGAGTGCCGTCCATTCCTGTGTTTTGTATTCACATAGGGGAGGTAACAAAAGCCTGTGTCACCCTGGGAGGTTCCCAGTTGGTTTGTTTGGAAGTATGCATTGTGTGGGTGCTGGTTTAGGGTCCAAGGAAGGGGGAGACCTTATCGTGGTCCTGGGCTTGATCCTTTGGCGCCAAATGTAACTGACTTCCCCCAGTTTTGCTTTTAAACATTACTGTGAATCTGCTTGTGAGTGCCAGGTTTTCTGTGTGTTGTGTGTGTGTGTGTATATATATATATATTTATTAATTAAAAAGTTTGGATTTCAGAATGTTTGGTATTTAGAATTCCAGATTTGGGAATTTGTACCTGTATATGCATTTTGTGATTGGCTGATGTCTGTCACATGATTGCAGGGAGGAAAATGGAACTAACAGAAATTTCTCAGAAAATATGTGCTACATATCTGACATTCAGATTAAGTGCTTTTTGCATTGTTTTTTATTATGCATTTGTTGATTATGCAATTCTACTGTATTGAATAATCCTTTACCAATAAAACAAACTTTTTTTATTTAAAAAGTAAAAAACAAAATGGGCGGTGGAGATTATAAATTCATTAATAAAATAAAACCTAGGATTTGTCTTCTTTTATGTTTTTGAATGAGAACTTATGTGACATTAATGGCTCTGGCAATTTTTAAGAGGCATTATATTATTATATCATAATATATCATAAGACCCCTCATTTTAAAGAGTCTCATGGTTCAAATAAGGGGTTTTATGTCTTTAAGTTTAGCAAGTGATGGTCATAGTAATAAATCACTTGGCAGCAATTGCTAGCCTCAATATACAATTTGTATAAGGGTCCATAGATCTCAATTTCTCTGAACTAATTACTGCAATCAAAATAAATGGGGAAATCCATTGAGTGCAAAAATAGAAGATATATTGTCAAATTTTGTATAGAATCACTTTTGGTGTAACTATTTTTGTTTTTTTAACAATATTAAAGGGATAGTAAACCCCAAAATTTTCTTTTATGATTCAGATAGAACATACAATTTTAAACAACTTTCCAATTTAATTCTATTATCAAATTTTGTTCATTCCCTTGTTATTCATTGCTGAAGGGACAGCATTGCACTACTGGCAGCTAGCTGAACACATCTATTTAGCCAATCACAAGAGACAAATGTGTGCAGGCACCAATCAGCAGATAGCTCCCACTAGAGTAGGATATGTGTGTATTCATTTTTTAACAAGGGATACTAAGAGAACGAAGCACATTTGAAAATAAACGTGAATTTAAAAGTGTCTTAAAATGACATGCTCTATCTGAATCATGCAAGTTTAATTTTGACTTTCCTATCCCTTTAATATTTTTGCTATCGGTTTGGACGGTGGTAAAAACATGCATACCATGCCATAAGAAATTAGAGATACTAAACCCAATTTTTTTCTTTCGTGATTCAGAAAGAGCATGCAATTTTAAGCAACTTTCTATTTTACTCCTATTATCAAATTGTCTTTGTTCTCTTGTTATCTTTATTTAAAAAGTGGAATGTAAAGCTTAGGAGACTGCCCTTTGTTGGTTCAGAACCTGGGTTACGCTTGCATTTTGGTTGGCTAAATGTAGTCACCAATAAGCAAGAGCTATCCAAGGTGCTGAACCAAAAATAGGCCGGTTCCTAATATTTACATTCTTGCTTTTTAAATAAAGATAGCAAGAGAACGAAGAAACATTGATAGGAGAAAATTAGAAAGTTGCTTAAAATTGCCTGCTCTATCTGAATCCTGAAAGAAAAAAAATGGGTTTAGTGTCCCTTTAAGCCACTTCTATCTCTAGTTTATGTAATTTTACAATGTATCTAATTTGTGTATGGTTAGATATTTTATGCCCCATTTTCTGCATAATGGTGCAAAGTGAGAAAACAATTTTTTTTCTCGTGATTTTTAATTAATCAGTTTTATTGAACAATATAGGGAAGAAATCCTAATTTGTAATGTTTATGGCGAACTAAATGTGGGACAATAAAATAACGACTCCAGTGCTTCTCTTCACCTTGTATGTCATGGAAAATGACACAAATATTATTGTTTCTTTTTTCATTTTATATGGTTACGTTTTCCAGTCCTACAGTATTCCTGCAAACTAAAGTTACTTTCTAAAAATACATGATGTGCGGAACAATTGAGATTTAATTTGTTTGGGAACTTAAAGGTACACTGAACCCAATGCAATTTTAAGCAACTTTCTAATTTACTTTTTTTATAAATTTTTCTTAAATCTCTTGCTATCTTTATTTGAAAAGCAAGAATGTAAGTTTAAAAGCCGGACCATTTTTGGTTCACAACCTGGGTTGTGCTTGCTGATTGGTGGCTAAATGCACCCACCAATAAACGTGTGCTGTCCAGGGACTGAACCAAAAAATGGGCTGGCTCCTTAGCTTAGATGCCTTATTTTTCAAATAAAGATATTATAAAGATAAAGAAAATTAGAAAATTACTTAAAATTGCATGCCCTATCTGAATCATGAAAGAAAAAATTTGGGTTTAATATCGCTTTAACAGAAAAAAAAGTTGAAATGTATATATAAATGCAATGAGAGAAAAACATCTGGGTATGAAATGTCTCAGCAACAAAGGGGTTAAACACAGTTATCTTAGATGTACCAACCAAATATTTTGAATCAAATTTGGAAAGTGTTGTTGCTAAATTAGTAAATTTTATATGAGGAGATATAGGATTTTTTTTTATTTGACCTTCCATTATCATGAAATGTCTGGGTGACATAGCATTTAATTTGAGAATTTATTGGCCATTTTACATATGAGTAAATTAAATGCAACAAGAAACGTTTGATACCAGTATCACCCTGTCCATATATTATACACTTATTCAGGAGGTAAGAGTCATATATAGAATGATTATATCTAAACATTACTGGGACATTAAACTAAAGATGGCAATACCAATAAAAATGTCTAATCACGTGTAATTAAAAAACATAGCTTTGTAATTGACTATCATTATTTAGCTTGTTCACTCCTGTAATTTAACTTTATTTATTTATTCATAACCATACTTCTGCAAAATTCTACACAGTGATTGTTTTATTAGTCCAGAAGATCGGTTATTATCTGATCTTTATTGGGACAGCACAGAGGACATTAGACGTGCATTTCTCTAGAGCAAAACATAAATAGATAAATAAATAAAAACGTAAATCTTGCTACCAAAATGTTGGTTTTAAATTCTTTAAAAACCATTTAATTTATATGCTGATCTTTTGATATGCAGCAGTTAATTGCTGATATATAATATGCATATATAAATGATGACTTTAATACCCCTTTAATTAAAATATTAAACAATTCTTAATTCCTGAAAATAAGATGTAAAGATCTCTGTGTCTCATACAAAACAATTGAGGCCAGAAACAGTGGATAATGTGTTTGATCTGTGACTTGTTGATTTCCCTGGAGCAAACAATGCTTTGATGCAGTCCTAAGCAAGTGGTTAGCTGATGAATTGACAAAAACTAATCTGCTTTATTGGGAAACAGGTTAAAGGCAGCAGATTGTCAATAAGTCTCATCTTGACCCTCTCATCCATTAACTAAACCGACTTATTATGACCAAGGGACCCCTTGCTGTCTGCACTGGAAATTGCTTTCATAAACTCACCATTATTAGCAGTCAATGCAAGCAGCTAATTTAGAGCAGACATCTCTGTGATGTCACATTAATCATCTGGGTTTATGCATCATTATCTCATTTATAGAATGTCTTAGGATAATATGTGTTTTTGGCAATATGGTTGGACTGGTGCCTGCAGTTTATTCCAATTACAACAGCTGGTACGAGATTGAACATTTTTTGTCCTCAAAATACAATGAATGAATGAAAATAGCAGCTTTTAATACAATTGAGGCTTAAATTATACATAAATTACGGCTATTGTGGGGGAGATTTACTACAGCAGGAATAATGTACATTAGATATTCACATTACTTCTGTAAATACCACTCTGTCAGTTCTATGCTGCAGCTTATTGTTTTATTGCCCTAGAAGGCCTGTTAACTAATTATATTAATTTGTGATGTGGTAACTAATAATATTCTCTTAAACATGTAAATCAATATATGGACTGACAATTTCTTCTAACAGTTGTTTATGTTTGTAAAGGTTTATTGGTGCTGGCATCAATAAGTACAGCTTTACCTAAGAAATTTTTGTGTGTGTGTCCTTTAGAACATTCTGTACAGTTTAAAAGTTAAATTAAGTTTTAAGGTTTTATGAATGTACAGGGTAATTTGGAGGTTGAGATATTACCATTGGTGTTGCTTGAATATATATGAGATCCATTGCTACATATGATAGATACTAGATAAGAAGTATTATAGGATCTAATAAATCTGTTTGAGGTGAAGGATTATTTACCTTTAAAGATCCCTTTGTGTGTGAAGATATAGAGACCACCCAGATGAGTGGAGTGGCCCTGGGTGAATATAAATGTCAGAAGTCATTGACTTTCATTGACCCTTTCTTGTTAACACCTGCATCATTTAGCTTATTAACACAGGTGCAGCCACCAACTTAATCGTGGCTAAAGTAAATGGAGATACACATCTGCTTGCTTCACTGTAACCCTGTATTTGCCAGGAGAACCAGCATTGTTTGCATAAATGCCAAAAGATATATAAGAAAAATATAAATCTAACATGCATACATTTTACAGCTGCAAATATCCATTTACAATACTTTTTGAATTAAAAAATAACTTAAAGGGACATTAAACCCAAATTGTTTCTTTCATGATTTAGAAAGAGCAACTTTCTAATTTACTTCTATTGTCTAATTTGCTTCATTCTCTTGATATACTTTGCGGAAAAGCATATCTAGATAGGCTCAGTAGCTGCTGATTGGTTGCTTCGCATAGATGCCTCGTCTGATTGGCTCACCCATGTGCATTGCTATTTCTTCAACAAAGGATATCTAAAGAATGAAGCAAATTAGATAATAGAAGTAAATCGGAATGTTGTTTAAAATTGTATTCTCTATCTGAATCATGAAAGAACATTTTTGGGTTTAGTATCCCTTTAAATGGATATGAAACCCAATTTTTTGCTATTATGATTTAGACAGAGATTACAATTTTAAACAACTTTCAAATTTGCTTCTAATATCTCATTTGCTTATTCTCTTGATATCATTTGTAGAAAAGCATATCTAAATAGGCTCAGTAGCTGCTGATTTGTGGCTACACACATATGCCTTGTGTGATTGGCTCACCCATATGCATTGTTATTTCTTCAACAAAGGATACCTAAAGAATGAAGAAAATTAGATAATAGAAGTAAATTGGAATAGCGCTGCAGAATCTATTGGCGCTCTACAAATACCTGATAGTAATAATGTTGTTTAAAATGTTATTCTCTATCTGAATAGTGAAAGAAAATTTTGGGGTTTCATGTCCCTTTTAAGGGACAGTCTTCTCCAGAATTTTTATTACTTAAAAAGATAGTTAATCCCTTTATTACCCATTTCCCAGTTGTTCATAACCAACACTGTTATATTAAA